>NC_058085.1:291907600-292276069 GCF_014858855.1 Bufo gargarizans | reverse complement strand
CCCTGTAAGGCTCCATTAAGACATTTTTTGGGCACAAGTTAGCGGAAATTGTTTTATTTTTATTTTTTTTCTTACAAAGTCTCATATTCCACTAACTTGTGTCAAAAAATAAAATCTCACCATACCCCTCACAGAATCCAAATGCGTAACATTTTTTAGATATTTATATTCCAGACTTCTTCTCACGCTTTAGGGCCCCTAAAATGCCAGGGCAGTATAAATACCCCACATGTGACCCCATTTCGGAAAGAAGACACCCCAAGGTATTCCGTGAGGGGCATATTGAGTCCATGAAAGATTTACATTTTTGTCCCAAGTTAGCGGAAAGGGAGACTTTGTGAGAAAAAAAAAAAAGCAATTTCCGCTAACTTGTGCCAAAAAAATAAAAAATTCTATGAACTCGTCATGCCCCTTATTGAATACCTTGGGGTGTCTTCTTTCCAAAATGGGGACACATGTGGGGTATTTATACTGCCCTGGCTTTTTAGGGGCCCTAAAGCGTGAGAAGAAGTCTGGGATCCAAATGTCTAAAAATGCCCTCCTAAAAGGAATTTGGGCCCCTTTGCGCATGTAGGCTGCAAAAAAGTGTCACACATCTGGTATCGCCGTACTCAGGAGAAGTTGGGGAATGTGTTTTGGGGTGTCATTTTACATATACCCATGCTGGGTGAGATAAATATCTTGGTCAAATGCCAACTTTGTATAAAAAAAATGGGAAAAGTTGTCTTTTGCCAAGATATTTCTCTGACCCAGCATGGGTATATGTAAAAAGACACCCCAAAACACATTGACCAACTTCTCCTGAGTACGGCGATACCACATGTGTGACACCTTTTTGCAGCCTAGGTGGGCAAATGGGCCCACATTCCAAAGAGCACCTTTCGGATTTCACAGGGCATTTTTTACAGATTTTGATTTCAAACTACTTCTCACGCATTTGGGCCCCTAAAATGCCAGGGCAGTATAACTACCCAACAAGTGACCCCATTTTGGAAAGAAGACACCTCAAGGTATTCCGTGAGGGGTATGGCGAGTTCCTAGAATTTTTTATTTTTTGTCACAAGTTAGCGGAAAATGATGATTTTTTTATTTATTTTTTTCCTTACAAAGTCTCATATTCCACTAACTTGTGACAAAAAATAAAAACTTCCATGAACTCAGTATGCCCATCACGAAATACCTTGGGGTGTCTTCTTTCCAAAATGGGGTCACTTGTGGGGTAGTTATACTGCCCTGGCATTTTAGGGGCACAAATGCGTGCAAAGTAGTTTGAAATCAAAATCTGTAAAAAATAGCCGGTGAAATCCGAAAGGTGCTCTTTGGAATGTGTGCCCCTTTGCCCACCTAGGCTGCAAAAAAGTGTCACACATGTGGTATCGCCGTACTCAGGAGAAGTTGGGGAATATGGTTTGGGGTGTCATTTTACATATACCCATGCTGGGTGAGAGAAATATCTCGGCAAAAGACAACTTTTCCCATTTTTTTATACAAGAAAAGGAGGTAAAATTAATTTGGGTGGTAAGTTGCATGACCGAGCAATAAACGGTGAAAGTAGTGTAGTGCAGAAGTGTAAAAAGTGGCCTGGTCATTAAGGGTGTTTCAGTTAGGGGAGATGAAGTGGTTAAAGAGAACCTTTCGCCTGTAAAAACAATGTGAACTAAGTATGCTGACATGTAGAGCGGCGCCCGGGGATCTCACTGCACTTACTATTATCCCCGGGCGCCGCTCCGTTCTCCCATTATGCCCTCCGGTATCTTCGCTCTGTAAGTTATAGTAGGCGGTGTCTGCCCTTGTCCTGTGGGCGTCTCTTTCTCCTAGCCAATCGCAGCGCACAGCTCACAGCCTAGGAGGTTTTTTTCTCCCAGGCTGTGAGCTGTGCGCTGCGATTGGCCAGCGCTGCAGCCTAGGAGAAGGAGACGCCCACAGAACAAGGGCAGACACCGCCTACTATAACCTACTGAGCGAAGATACCGGAGGGCATAACGGGAGAACGGAGTGGCGCCCGGGGATAATAGTAAGTGCAGTGAGATCCCCGGGCGCAGCTCTACATGTCAGCATACTTAGTTCACAGTGTTTTTACAGGTGAAAGGTCCTCTTTAATACTAGTCCCTTATGTCTGGAGTGTTCTTATGTTTGTTACACTCCAGCTTTTCCTTGTTTGCTGCTATATGTATTTTATTACAATTGTTAGTGTTATGTGTATGTATGTGGATTTACCAATAAATTATGAATTTCTCTACCTTGTTGCGTGGTAGTTTTTGATCTTGATAGGTGTTGAACGGCTGGTTCCATGCAAGATATATATGTTGTTGTTGATACTTTGGTGTTTTATTAATGGCTGTTGGTCCAACTT
Organism: Bufo gargarizans; assembly: GCF_014858855.1. Classification (NCBI taxonomy): domain Eukaryota; kingdom Metazoa; phylum Chordata; class Amphibia; order Anura; family Bufonidae; genus Bufo; species Bufo gargarizans. The sequence goes on along the minus strand of NC_058085.1, from coordinate 292,273,716 downwards.
TTAGGGCCCTTGGCATCACCGGTTATTATATATGGAAAATCAGACATTGCAGGGAAAATGTAGCATTATATGGCGGTCATTCAAATAAATGGGCACCCATGTACTACATGGATTCACCAGAAGATGGAGCCTTTCTTCTTCTTATATACTAGTAATCATATCTGCTTATAATGGTTGTGATTCTACCATAAGTGCTGAGTTTACGGACATTATAACCACGAGCTGCCATAAGCCTGATCTGATAAAGGATTCCAAAAGTTAAGCTATAAATAAAATCTTATATTACATCTCAAAACCGGCTTAACTGCACAATGCTATGAACAACGTACCACCACATTAAAAAATGTTACGAAAATATCACTGACAAGAAGTAAGGCTGATCAGAATATAGGATTTCATGGAAACAAAAAAAGAATTAGAATTGACATTTAGCATATTTTTGTATTATTTAGCCTTCCTGGAAGACAAATATTATCTTTGTTGATTAAAAAACAATATATGCAGACGTGTTAAAGGGGTTGCCTGGGCTTTTTCATATTGATGACCTATACTCAGGATAGGTCACAAATATCAGATTGGCAGGGGTCCGGGACCCCCGCCGATCAGCTGTATGAGGAGATGGCGCACGTGCCGTCTCCTTTCTCTCTTCCTGCTCTGCTGCTGCTGTCCCATAGACATACAGACACATAACGTTAGCTGATCTGTGTCTAGGACATCATTTGCTATTAAAGGGGTTATCTAACCCCTATAATGACCCCCCTCCAATGCCCAGGCACCTCATATAGGTTATACTTACTACGCTCCCTAGCACCCACGTCGATCCTGATGCCCACACGGCTTCCGCTGCATCTCCCCATTGTGGGTGATGCTAGAGAGGCTCATCCCTGTCGCGGCCTGCTGTAGACTAACCTCCCCAGTCTCCAGATGTTTTGATTGGCGCAACGGGAAGATGCAGCAGCAGCGGCCGTGCAGGCATCAGGAGTGACGTGGGTGGCAGGGAGCGGGGTGAGAATAACCAATCTGAGGGGCCTGGGCATTACGAGGATCATTTTAAGCAACAGAGGTCCAAAGATATAGCAATATGTAAGAGTATTAGACTTTAAAACAAATTGGTTTCCCACCTCATGTTGAGGTTTGTGGAGGCCCCTGAACAAGACGGTAGCTCCTAAATAATACTCCCATACACTGTAATAAATAATAAAATAAAGCTACCAAAATACCCACGTACCAGAGGTTTACAGGGAGGAATTTACCAAACTAGCTTCAAAAAGTCACAAGTAGGTGCTTTGCAACTCTTTGGGGTTGCTCATGCAAAAAAAAATTCAACTTTTTGAGCACTGTGCCTACCAGCGACATCTATAGTTTTGAAGTGAAAATTTGGTGACAATTTCAGAGTATATCACTTTTGTGACACACTTATAAAGTGCTACTATTTTAAAAAGTTGCAAAAAAATCTGCAACCCCATGCCAAGCATTCCCAACCTTACTTTTACTAAAATAGTATCAACCACATTGCACTTACACCAAATGTATTATTACTGTGCACCTTTTTTCATAATTTGGTGCAGGTGCACATAACAACTCCAGTCTAAAAACTAACCTCAAATTCGCCTACAATGATATATTATACACAAGGGCGGAATGGAAACTAAAAGTGGCCCTGAAAAAAAACGTAAAAGTGGTCCCATTTTGTAGACGGGTCCAAACTGAAAGAAGGCAACATAATTAGGTAGGGACAACAGAAGTAGGAGGGCCAGCAATACAATAGGGTAGAGCAATATACCTCCCCAGCTGAACTAAATACCACAGTGCAGCACAAAATACTGCCACCTGCTGAACAGCATTCAACTGTATCGCTGTCCTGAGAACCTCAAAATAGTTGAATTCAGGAGGGCTACTGGCCAGGTGAGTAGGAGAGAATCAGATCATTACATACCAAGCCTGAGGCCATGAGAAGGGCTTGGGTGGCCCTCCTAGGCATCAGCCCACTGATTATGACCAATCCGCCCCTGATTATACAGTGCACAGATAATACTAACATACACTTATATACAGTTCTTATACAAGGTTCAGATAAAAATGTTCAGGTCACAGGTTCCCAAGAATTAGAGACTTGTAGTTGCAGTGACTTGTCTTAGGAGGATTGTGAAGGACTTTAGATGGTGGAGGCCCCAGGGTATTGAACCTTTTGCTCACTCTATACTCTATCTGTGCTCATTTTGCTCTGCACAGCACATTGCTACTCCAGCCTTTCCTCGCTTTCTTGGTTGGAACCTCTGCACTGATATTCTATGGCAGAGCTTTTAGCGGAAGGTACAGGCTGGAGCTGCAAGATGCTCACTGCAGGGCATATAATACAAATCAGTATCCGTACTCCGCATACATGGCTGCAGTGTACAGATTCTCTTTGCACTGCGGTGAACATTACTTTAGGAGGCCTGAACATCAGGGGCCTCTTTTGGTGGTAAAATTAGAAAATACATAAATGAAGTATAGTAGAAAAATAAATATTTTTATAAATATAAATTTTTATTTTTATAAACATAAATATTTTTAGGGTACTTCTAACAATTAAAAAATTTTTTTAGTTGAACGTTTAGGTACACTTTAAAGGGAACCTGTCACCGGGATTTTGTGTATAGAGCTGAGGACATGGGTTACTAGATGGCCGCTAGCACATCCGCAATACCCAGTCCCCATAGCTCTGTGTGCTTTTATTGTGTAAAAAAACTGATTTGATACATATGCAAATTACCCTGAGATGAGTCCTGTCCCTGACTTATCTCACGTACAGGACTCATCTCAGGTTAATTTGCATATGTATCAAATCTTATTTTTTCAACAATAAAAGCACACAGAGCTATGGGGACTGGGTATTGCGGATGTGCTAGCGGCCATCTAGTAACCCATGTCCTCAGCTCTATACACAAAATCCCGGTGACAGGTTCCCTTTAAAAGAAAATATACCCTCCAACTCATGAAATCCACACAAATCATCATTTCAACTTTCCCATGTTCTTACCAAATATACTTTCTATGCATTTAAATACTGCATTAAAAACATACAAATAGCTAAATATCCTATAGCAAATATTGAATTGACACATCTATAACGTATCCAGCCTTGCTAACTAAATACCCCGGTAAAGGCAGAGTGACTTTTTGGTGCACCAAAGGCACATGCGCCTCTAGCCCCTCCGGATTTTTGTGAATTCCAACAAGAAAAAAAAAACAGCCAATGCATATGCCTATTGTGTTGTACAAAGTTGGCCCTGTGCATGTGGCATAAGGCTGTATCTACACATTCAGGTTAGATGGACAAAGACTACATTTACATCATATAGCTGAGAAGACATGGAGAGCTTGCCTTGGCTCGATCTCTTGAAATCTAAATTGCTAGTTTGGTTGTCTCCAACTTTGGTATCTCCATATCTTTCATAGACTTCAGTAGAATAGTCATCTTTGTGTATGTAACTGTTATAAGGGGTCAAGTATGGTCCGGAACCTGGAGTTTGAACAGGGACACCCACCAACCTTAATCCAGCCCTGCATTCTGCAAAGATGTCTATTCAATACATTCCTCAACATTCCGACAAGGCTTTAAAATGAAATATATTATTTCCCTGTCAGCACTGACTAGGAATGCACTAGAGAAGAAGCTGGGAAGGGTAAGAAAAGATGATTGATAATAAAATTCTCTAGGTTCCCTGCTTTAATATCGGTCACGTATATTGTAAAGAATGGCTGTAGTAACATTTTACTAATATGGTGCAAGTAAATTTTTGTCTTGTTTTTCACCGGTGTTCTGCAGTCATAAGGACATATCTAATCTCTGACTGCATTTAATCTGGACTTCTTGTGAGGAGGAGTGGTGGATTTATTAAGGTGAGGTGTAACTTTGCCATTTTAGGATTGTATATAAGACAAACCTCACATTAGACTGGTGGAGCATTATCAGCTGGCCTTGTTTCCTGGCAAAATGAGAGCAGGAGGTGTAACTTTTCTCCTCGGCCTGGCATTGATACATGTCTCTTTTGCAGGTAAGACTTGATGAAAACTATTCATATTACTTTCCTCATATGAATATTTTTGAATGCTAGAAAAGACCATTTTAGTATGGTCCAGTAGTATTAGGACATATGTTGAAGATGCATTATAGCTTAGGAAAGCATAAAGATTCTTAAGAAGGAGGTACGGTACTGCTCTTTCCCTGTCTTTTTTCACGGGACAATATTGTAGAAACTAGATGTTGCAGTCACACAAGAATCATCAGACACATAGACTTTGTTCTGTATTAAAAGCTTATGCATTACAACGTAATCCCTTTATCAGTTCAAATAATAATATAATGGGCGGTTTGCACTGCCCGATTGTTGGGCAGATTATCGGGAAAAGACGTTACGACGGAAAATAATCTGCCCTTGTAAAGGTGCCACAGATCACTGATGAATGGGCAAAAAGCTCGATCAATCGGTTCATCTTTCAAGCGGACACCTCAGTAATCATTTCATCATCACTAACGATCAGGCAATTATCAGGTTCCTTCATGATAATTGCTCCATCAAACCATCTAAATCCACCTGAAGTCTTTGGCTTGATTAAAGGGAATCTTTCACCCCGTTTTTGGACCATTATTATAATACATGAGTTGTACTGCAGATATAGAGTCCAAATAACTGTTTTTATATTCCTACTGCCCCCACATTGAAATACATTGTCAGGACTACCGTGCAAGCGCACAAGAGTCCTCTCCATTATGTCAGAACAGCACAGCAGTCCGGACTGTGTATTTTAGTGCAGCTTTGACAGCTGACAGAAGGGAGTACAGTAGGAAAATAAAAAATAGTCATCTGGACTCCTTATCTGCATTTCTGCGCATGTATTACTATAGATAGTCTAAAATCAGGGTGACAGATTCCCTTAAAAACTATACATAGATCATATCCCAACATGCCTTCCTGCCGCGTAAGAGAACAAAAAAGTTCTAAGTTGATAATGTAGGTGATACTCACATATAATTACTCTGTAAAGTATGTCAGTAGGGGATATCCATAAAATGCTATTTAGTATGTATAAATACTGTTTAATTAACCCTTAATGACCATGCAAATATTTTCATCACCGCTTGCCAAGAACTATAACTTTTTTGTTTTTTCATCAATGTACCTGTATGAGGGCTTATTTTTTGCAGGACAAGTTATAGTTTTTAATGCACCATTTTGTGTACATATAATCATTAATTAAAGCCAACGGTCTAGCCTAAACCCCCTTTGTTTACATCAGTAAAAAGGCGTATTTGTGGTCACAAAGAGGTTTTTTAATATGGTAGCATTATATCTTGTCATCTCTTGGTAGGAGGTCGCCCACAGCTGCTTACTTTCTGGGTTCTTGGAGCACATTAATACACCAGGAATATGTGAATAAAACGTTAGGGACATATTCATGTATAATTAGTATCATTGGTGGCTCAGTGGTTAGCACTCTTGCCTTACAGCTCTTGGGTCCTGGGTTCGAATCTGACCAAGGACAACATCTGCATGGAGTTTGTATGTTCTCCCTGTAATTGTGTGGGTTTCCTCCCGTTACTCTGGTTTCCTCCCACACTCCAAAGACATACTGATAGGGAACTTATATTGTGAGCCCCATTGGGGACAGGTTGATGCTAATGTCTGTAAAGCGCTGTGGAATATGTCAGCGCTATAGAAGTGAGTATAATAAATAAATAATTATCTGCAGTCATAAAATCCCATCTGCTCTTCAGGAACGGAATGCAAACATTGGGGGGAAGCCCTCTGGAGTAAGCAAAGCCTAAATGATTTGGATACACGTGCCTCTTCTTGGTTTGGGGCATCTTTGGGCCATGAATGGAAGTCTGTTCCAGCTATGAGCTGGCATAGATTTAAATAGAGTAGTGAAGAGCAAATTCATTTGTTAAAAAAAATCTGCCTCCCTGAGGAATGAGGGGCTTGCCCCGCTGCTCAAGAAACTGCCCCCGTCCCCTGGATTAACAGAGCCAGAAATCTTGCCTGGCCTTGTCAATCTTACCAGTCAGTCAGAAGGTCTGGTCCTACCTAAGCAACGCAGATGGTGACTGTGCATGTTCAGTTTCACTTCCAGGTGTAACCAGACCTATACATTTTGGTTGACAGGCATTAGATGGGTCATCTTACCTGTTGTTTCCTGATTACACATCGGCGAATGTATAGTACAGCCTGTAGTCTCTGCCAGGACAAAACTTGTTTTCATCCCTGCAGAGACTATTTGAAAATGCCATTGCTTTATTACCCATGCTCCTAATGACAGACTCCAAGCTATAATTAGGGCCAATTTTGGTATAAATTATAGTAAGAGTTCCATCACACATAGGTGTTTGCTGGTGTTTTTCTGCACTTTTGCTTTTTTTTCTCGAATCAGCATTCTATTGGCGCCTTTTTTTTTTTTTGCTGTAAAAATACCAGTTCCAGATGTTTCATGAAGGTCTATGGGGGTCTATGAAATGCAGGACAAAGTCATTTTTATCAGGGGCATAGCTAAAGACTCATGGGCTTCTGGTGCAATAGTTTAACTTGGGCCCCCTTTCCCTCATTGCTTTGTGCCAAGGGGCAAGGGGTCACCTAGCCTTTCTGCTACCTGAGGAAAAAATGTCAACGGCACCCCCATGACAAATTCTTAACCTAACCCCTTCCCTCTGGCAATAGTATTAAAGACAGACTTGGAAATTATTACATACAGCTCTACAAAACATACAGGGTAATACTGCACCGCATACCTCTTACATCTAGTCACATCTCCTCTAATTTAAGTGTTCTCTTTCCTCATCTTCTCCATTTTGTACCAGACCACCATGATGATTTCTTTCACCCAGCTCATCTCTGCAGAGTTTGACAAACAGACATCTTATTTTCCTACTTTTCCATCATCCTCCCACCTTCTGAACCCCCCGTCCTGCCACCCCCAATACTGTGCCCACTGTGCTCCTCAATACCATATTATAGAAATAAGTAATCCCCCTAAAAGTAGTAGTACCAGACAGATACTGCCCCCTTCAATAATTATTATTGGCATGCAGTGCCCTAAAAAAATAACTGTGCCCAGCAAATAGTCTCCCTGACACTAATGGTTAACATAATGTCCCCCAAAATAGTTGTGCTAAGCTGATAATGTGCCAGGATGCCCCCACAGTAATACTGCTCCCCAAAATCCCACCAATAGAAAATTATCTGCCAGAGTGCATAGTGTTAACAGTGCCCCAATAGTAATAATGCCCCTACTGTGCCCAAGAAGTAGTAATGCTCCTATAGTGCCCATACTAGTAATCATGTCCCCCATAGTCCCCCAGTAGTAATAATTCTCCTTATAATGTGTGCTAGTAGAGAAACTCCTTTACACCTCAGATCAGACCCCCATATCATACCTCGTAACAGACCTCAAATCAGACCCCCATATCAGATTTTCAGATCAGACCTCAAATTAGAACCGTATATTACACCTCAGATCAGACCCCATATGAGCCCTCAAATCAGAGCCCCTTTAGACCTCCATGTCAAACCCCCATATCAGACCTCACATCAGAGCCCCTTAGACCTCCGTGGCAGACCCGCACTGCGTCTTATAATTGCAGTGCACTACTGGCAAGGGGGGGGGGGGGGGGGGGTCATGTTTTGCTACTGGTGTTTTTATTTATTTGGTGCCATTTTTGTCTTGCGTCTTTTTAAAAACACAGCCTGCCGGAGCTTTGAACTTTTTTTCAGGCATTTTGACACCACCTTCTCTATAGGGCAAACTGCCATGAAGAAAACTCTAGAAGGAAGACACAGGGGCCCAGATTTACTAATCCAGTAGATAGTGTAAGTTTAGGCAGGCTGTCTAGACCTGCACCAGATTTAGCCCAGGGGCTCAGGCTGGATGATAAATCTGGTGCAGGGATGGACACTTTTCTCTGACTCTATACCAGGGGTGCACAACCTTTTCTGGTTGGGGGCCATATTGTCAGCCTGAACCAATTCCAAGGGCCGAAAATAAAACTTAAAGGGGTATTACCAACTGAAATACTATATTCATGGCATATTGAAAATACAGTATATATCATAAATGTCTAGATACACTTCTAGTACTCCCATCTAATGCGAGCCACAAGACATAGACATATGTCTATTACCAGATGGTTGGGGGCCGCACATAATGGTATAGAGGGCCGCATGTGGCCCCTGGGCGGCAGGTTGTGCACCCCTAACCATTCCTACTATTGGTTCGTTTATTTTGAGAAAGATTCTTATTTCTTACGCCAGAATCGAGTCACAATTTGGGTACAAAATGATGCATCTTAGACCTGCGTCCTTTCCATACAAAGCTCCACTCCCTTTCAGCCAAGTCCTGCCCCCTTGTTGAGCATGTCGGAATAAGTGTAGAAACTAGATGCACCTAATTGCTCCAATTTGCGGCACTTTTTAGGCAGATTTTTGACACAGACACATTAGTAAATTTGCACCACTGTGTGCAAAAAACACAGGTGTCAAAGAACTTTTTTTCTGCAGTTTTTTTTACAGGTATAAAAGTGCCAGAGACAAATTCATGTGTGAAAGCATCCCACATGTGTTGTGCCATGACTGACCATGCTTTTCCTGCTAAGTTCCACCCAGAGTTGTGAAAAAAGTGGAAGCCAAATATTAGCACAAAAGCAGATATTGCACGAAAATGTGTAAACCTTTACAATACAATTGTGAGTGTGGCTTAATAAATGTGGTCAATTAGTGAGGAATGAAGAATATTGACAATTATTGATGAATATTGACATAATTAGAGAACATGTTTATAAATAATAATAATTTTATTTATATTTTGCCAAATATTCCCCAGCTCTTTACAATCAGAGAGTTTATGTACAAACAAAATCATAAACTACATAGTAACAAACTAGTCAACAATTAAAACAAGAAGAATGAGGGCCCTGCTCGCAAGAGCTTATAATTTATGAGGAGATGGGGGGACATATAAGGTAAAAAGTGCTTGTTTTGTACAATGGTCCGGCCATCCTAACACAATAGGGGAGTAGATATAAAGCTGTATGAGCCAACCACCAGCAGAAATCTGTAGTGCTTGTGAGTGCATGCGGTGTAGCGGACAGCGTTTCATGATGGCTTAGTTTCAGGTGAAAGGAGTTAGATAAAGGAATGTGATAGGCCACCCTAAAAAGATGAGTTTTTAGGGAGCAACTGTGTGAGTTGTTGTGAGTTAACCTGCTCGGGAGAAGTCTTGAAGACGGGAGTGAGATGTTCTGATTATGGTGGATGTTAGCCATAGGTCATTGGCTGAACGGAGAGCATGATGAGGTTATGTTCACACGGCCAAAATCTGCCACTGATTCAGCAGTGGAAAACTGATGTTTTTAACTGCTAAATCCACAACCAAAACTCACCACTCAGCTCAGCCGAGTGTGCTACCAGACACCTCTAGTGTTTGTTGTTGTTTTTTGTTTGTTTTTTACTTTGGAGCAAAAAGATTGAACATATTTAAATTCTTCAATCTGCTTTTCTTTTAACTTCTGGCATTAGTATAAATTTTGTGGCAGAAATGTCTTCACCATTTATTTGAAGGAGGTTGTTTTGGTAGCAGGCACATAGATTTCTGTAAGCCCCACTGAACTGATTTTCATGCCCCAGTGCTCTCCACTTTTTAATGTGACAAGAAGCTGCTTGTATTTCTTCTAAGGGGCTAGGTCTTCTAAGGTTGTAAAAATTGTGTATTTCTCAGGAAAACTGGGTGAGTTGATCTAATTTGCATCATGCATATGGGGCTCTAAAACGCTGGGCTACTACATTACCAGGGTGCTGCTTCTGTACTGTTCTATGATCCCATGAAATGATGTGTACTGTAGTTCTGATGATACAGAAACACACTGGGATAGAGTGACTCTGATTATGTCAGCCAACCTTAAGGCCCCCATACACATTAGTGTATCATTGAAGGACGGGTTTCTTTGATAGATAATGGGGTGGGGTGGGGGTTGGTGAAGGTTTGGGCAAAGTGAATATTTTAGCCTGATTCTTCTGTTCTCCTGGGAGATAAGCTGTTGCCATAAGTGTCTGCCAGCAACTTTTTCCTCTCTCCCCATTTAATACATATACATGTTTGGCCAAACCAAATGTAGATGTGTGCTGGGCAGTTGGGAGAGAGCTATTGGATGTGTGTGCTAGCCTTTAGAGGCAAGAGTCGCTCCTTGATTTATTATACACATAACAGTTGCGTAAAGTAACAAATTCTCCATGGCTGAGCATAGTACATGAGGATAAGAGTGGAAAAAAATGCACATCACCAGAAGTGTAGACGCAAGTGTGAAAGCAAAAGCACAATTCTTCATAACTACAATTCTAAATATCTTGTTTGCATGTGATATTACTGTAATTGAAACAAATTATACAATTTACATCTCCAGGCAACTCAACAAATAACACAGAGGAAGAGCCGAGAGCATTAGAAGATGGAGTAGAGCCGATAGCATTGGAAAATGGTGGAGAGCCGAAAGCATTGGAAAATGGTGGAGAGCCGGAAGCATTGGAAGATAGAGTAGTGTTTGTAGCTGGATATATATTTGATGGTGATAAAATCTTTGCTGAAAAAGCTGATTCAATAATAAAATACAGTGCTGAAGTTATGAAAGGATGCACCACGGACGAGTGCCGCTACTACACCTATTGTAACAAAGTGGGTTATGACATCGTTTGTCTAGATATAAGGCTCAGTAAGTATCAATTTCTTTTGACATTGATTCTTAGGATGATTCTATTGATATGCTGAATATGTGGCCCATACTTGCCAGATTTTCAGAACAGTCATGACTTTATTCTGGAATGCCATGTAGGCAGCCTCAAAATGTTTTACCTTATGCCCCTTCCATTTATATAGGACCCGCTCCAGCCATTGGCATTTGAATCTCAGACCCCCAAGTGAAATTCGACAAGCTAATACAAACCAGACCCACTAAATGAGATTAAATACAGACACCTTATCAGACGCTGTAAATAAATACAGTTCCCTCCAGAGCTATGGCAATTAAGACAGACCTGATACCAGGCTCTACAGAAGCTTGCCTTTCCTCATTCCTGCAGCTGGTAATCCTCCTCACTTCTGGCACATTGTCTGTGGTGGGGCCTGAGAATGAACTGGAGTGCAGAAATGATGAGTGGTGAGTATATTTTAAAGAGGAGACCGGACATATGCTTTTTTTGGAATCCACCAGGTCTCCATTTTTCAAGGTACTGGCAAGTGTGAACTAGGTTAGTTTCACATCTGGGGCACAACTCTCCGGCAGGCAGTTCTGGCAGAGAAAAGCCTGCCAGAGTTCTATAGATCAGGCATAGCGGGATTGCTTAGCTGGCCAGCCTCTGGACCCCACGGACTATAATGGGAACCAGTTAAGATCCGGCCTCTTACAGGCAAATATGCTGGGATTCGGCTAGACAAAACCAGATGCACACAACAGCCTGTCGGAGAGCTGTGCTGCAGATGTGAAACTAGCCTTACCTCTCAAGAAATAAGTAATCTTCACTGTCCATATAGTGTATCTGACTAAATAAATGTGGTTGGTAAACCCTTACGACCCAGGTGCAGGTTTCTTCTCAGTTGTATTGAAGATACAGCAGTGATCATTTTTTTTAACATTGTCTGAATGTATCTGATTGAAACCAGGTATGAGCATAAGTTGAAGAATATGGACATCCCCTTAAAAGCAATGGGGGGTCCAGTTTCTGGCATAAAAAGTCACACGTCCCGTTTTGTGACTTTTTCAATGCCCATGCTCCTAAATTCAGACCCTGGTGGCATTCTATATTACCTATGACACTGGGGAGTGGTGGAGTCAGGGTCATTAGCCCCTGTAAATTCGCTAACATTTACACCAGTTTTCTGGCGTACATGACGATTAAAATGTACTCCAGCTACGTGCGGAGGATGCGCCCAATTTATGAAGGGGTCCCACCTCGTCATAAGTTAGGCACATCCTCCAGCAGTGAAGGGGATATCAAAGACCAGCATAAAATGTATTTAAAGGTGTTTTCTGAGACACCCTCCCAAAAATGAGCTGATGGCTGGGAATGTTGTAAAATAAAAAGCAATGCTACTACATCTCTGACATTCCAGTGGTGCTGTTCTGTGGCTTCCAGTGGTCTTTGTTTCCTGTGCTGCAGCGATAGCATATCCGACTACCACAACTGACCGCTGAGACCAGTGATTGGCTGAAGCAGTCATGTGAGTAGTCGGACACATCTTCGCTGCAGAGCCCGAAACAAAAACTGTCGGGAGGCACTGGAATGGAAAGGGCTTGAGAAATGGAGAATTGCTTGGCTGTGATGTGGAAAAAAGCAGCAGAACAGCACAGATTATAAAAGAAACAAGTGCTAACACCTTGCCTTTTGGAAATGGTGGTGACACTTGAATTTAAGTCCCTGGCAGTTTGAATGCTGCAGATTCTATCCTTGATTAGCCCCATTTAGTGGGGATAATTCACGCACCAACACCTACCATGGCTTCCAAATGTAGTGCCCTAGACAGTAATACCCATCCCTTGGTGCCTCAGAGAATATTTGTACCCCCTTTTGTGCCCCACACAGTCATAGTGCTCCACAAACAGCAATACTGCCTAGACTGTATTTGTGCCCGAATGTTGAAATAATGTTCTTGCTTCGTGCCCCCACAGTGTTATAATGACACTTTATGGTACCCCCATGTTGTTATAATGCTCCTTTTTGTGCTCCACAATATAATATCCCCAATTTCTTCGCCTGCTTCTGGCTACTCCAATATTTTGAACATCATGATTTTTTAAATACCTTGTTTTAATGCAACATTACTGTAAAAATGTCTTCTTTCAGCCAACTCAACAGACCTTGCAGAAGAATTCAGAGAAGATGTAGCTTTGGAATTTGACGCAGTGTTTAAAGAAGGATATATATTTGATAATGATGAAACCTTTGCTGAAAAGATGGATTCACTGTTAGAGTACAGTCATCAAGTAATGAAGGAATGCCCGTCCAGAGATTGCCGTTACTACGCGTTTTGCAGAAAAGTGGGTTACGACATTGTTTGTCTGAGTATAAAGCTCAGTAAGTATCATCTTCATTTCATATTTCCTTATGGAGAGACTGTTACCCTCACCCATATTTCCTGTGTGAAACATTGAAATAGGAACAGTGCAGCTGGCCCTCATCTCCCTCTATATTATACATAATCTACTCTTAAAGGGGTTATCTTTTTGTAAAAAAGTGCATCACAATTTCTCTGTAATAAAACTAGAACCAGCCCTGTACCGCACATGGATTGAGGGCTCTCCGATTTTGTGCTCCAGTTGCTGTACTAAAGTCTCTTCAGGCGATTGGGGGGATGGAGAGGGGGGCATGTTCTTTACATTGCAGCCCTCTCCCTATCATGTCCTCTCTCAGAGGTGTGTCCTTTCCTTGGATTAAGGTAAGTTAAACCCCATCCACATGAATTGTACCGTATACTACTATTTGAATGTAGTCTAACTGCATACTTTAGGTGAGCCAATACTTAGCAGGGCAAGGGACAAAGTTGTAATTAGGGTGGGTGAAATTCATGGATTTAAAAATACATGCAAAAACTTTTAAACATGTTAGATTTCTTTGTAAAATAAATTTGATGGTATGTCCAAGAGGTGAGGTAAAGAGCCTTAAAAGGAGTTGCAGAGAATTCCACTACAGATATGTAGCACGGTGGCCGTAGCAGTTGACCCTGTATTGACATTTAATAGTTCATTGCTTCTTCATGGCACATCAATATATTTTCTGACATCACTGCAAATACCCCAAATATCTATCTATTGATTGATCGGTCTGTCTGTCTATCTACAGTATCTATCTGCTTTCGGAAAAGGATTCAGACCCTTTCACTTTTTTTCAAATTTTGTTATGTTGTGGCCTTGTGCTAAATTAAAAAAATTAAAGTTTGCCACCATCGATAGACACTTAATACCCCATTATGAGACGCCGGTCTTAATAAAGCCCTATAGGTGGCAGTGGATCCGCTAAAGTAATGAAGAGGTGCTGGCCTCTCCATAACTTCAGCGCATCCCGCTCCAGTTCTCAATGAGCTTCCGAGCTGTCTTACATTTAGAAAATTTTCTCCGTCTAAACCAGGCGTAGAAAACGAGGAATGAGACGGGCCTACCGGTCCGCCCTCTTCTCCTCCCACACCATGCCCACAACTTTAGATCTGGCGTGAGCAGGGAAAAGTCGCAGATTGCAGCGCAACTAACCGTTGCACCACCATCTGTGCCTGAGATATGCCTAATATAGGCGTATTTTAGTATAATAAATAACCCCCTAAAATTTCACATAGGCATACATATTCAGATCCTTTGCCATGACACTTGGGATTTAGCTCTGGGTGCCTCCCATTTCCCTTGATCATCTTTGAGATGTTGAAAGTCCACTTGTGGTAAAATTTGCAGTTGATTGGACATGATGGAAAGACACCCCTGTCCATATAAGGTCTCACAACTGACAATGAATATCAGAGCAAAAACTAGGCCATGAGGAGGAAAGAACTGCTTGTAGAGTCAGTAATGTGGGGACGCACACATATGGAAAAGGGTCCAAAAAATTCTGCTACACTGAAAGTTCCCAAGAGCACAGTGGCCTCCATAAATCCTCCTCTTCCTAGAGCTGGCCACCCCACTAAGTATTCAGGGTAGAAGAGCCTTGGTAAGAGAGGTGACACAGAAACCAATGGTTCCAAAGATTCCATGTACTGATGGGAGATACTTTCAGAAGGTTAACCATCACTGCAGCACTCCACCAATCTGGGCTTTATAGCAGAGTGGCTTGAACGATGCCTCTCCTTAGTAAAAGATACATGAAAGTTTGAAAAAAGTACAGGACTCTCAGACTGTGAGAAACAAGATTCTCTGGTCTGATGAAACCGAGTCTGAACTTTTTAGACTCATCTCTAAGCTTCATGTTTGGAGGAAACCAGGCACTGTTCATCTCCTGCCCAATATTATCCCTGCAGTGAAGCATGGTGGTGGCAGCATCTTGCTGTCAGGTTGTTTTTGAGCAGCTGGGACAGGGTCAGAGTTGAGGGAAAGCTGAATGGAGAAGACTACAGATATATTCTTAATGCAAACCTGATCCACAACCCTGTAAATGTCCTTGAGTGGCACAGCCAAAGCCCAGACTTGTAGCCAATCAAACATTACCTGAAAATGGCTGTCTATCAATGACCCCCATCCAACCTGACAGTGCTTGAGAGGATCTGTAGAGAAAATGGCTGAAAATCTCATAATCCAGGTATGCAAACCGTGTGGCATCATGCCCAAGTGGACTGGAGGCTGTACTTGTTGCCGAAGGCTTTAACTTAGTACAGAGTAATCTGTCAATGCAATATTTTAGTATTTTCTTTTCAATAAATTAGCAAAGATTTTGAATATTCCGTTTTGACTTTGTCATTATGGAGCACTGAGTGCAGAATGATGGGGAAAAACTTTTTTTTTTTTATTTTAGCACATGGCTGCAATGTAAAATGTGAAAAAAGTGAAAGGTCTAGACTTTCCGAATGCATTTAAAGTTTAATAATCCATTGATAGAAAATGCATTAATGAATGTCCAAGAATATCCTATAACAGAGAACCCGTATGCCTGCAATAATTTAGTTTATCAAATGAATATAAAATGAAGAAAGTTGGTTAGTAGCTCAATGAGTACTTGTCCTAAAGTCATAATTATTTAGAATGAACTTGGCCATTTCATTGAATGGTTCGATGCCAGAACTAAAAGTGCCTAGGAGTGCCTTCATACACGGACAAATTGGCTGCAATTTCTGTCACTGAAAAATCAGTTCCATCCATCTGAATAAGGTTGCTTTGGCAGGAAGCGCGTGGATTTCTGTAAGTTCCATTAAGCTGAATGGAACAGATTTTTAGTCATTAGTATTAGTTTTAGTATAGTATTAGTATAGTTTAGAAATTTTCTGCAGCAAATTAATCCGTGTTATAACGGAAAGCAATAGCGGAATTCAGAACGCAGATGTGAACCCACCCTTACTTTGTTTTATATTTATTTGATAAACTAAATTATTGCAAGCCTACGGGTTCAGAATCTGTTGTAGGATATTCTTAGAGATTCGTTGATGCATTTGCTAACAATGTATCAATGGACTACAAAATCGGCCACGTGTGAAGGCACTCTTGGAGCTTATGAATAGTTATCCTATAAATTAAAAAGCTGTGACTATGACTGTAGATGTTGTATGCTCAATCAACAGTATCCCAAACTATTTTTGCATAAAATGTTGATATTTTTATTGGCTTTCCCTCAATGAGCACCTGTGTAATGTCATCTAATGTAATGTTGTGAAGCATAATTGCAGTAGCTGGCTTGGTATTTCTCAACAATGTATGACTTAAAGGGAGTCTTTCACCAAATATGACCATTACAGACCACTCAGATCAGGTTCTCCATTACTTTCCCCAGATTTCTATGGTACCTTTCATGATGCAGTCCATCGCCGATTTGCTCCAAAAAACACTTTTATACCATATGGTAATTAGGTTCTGAAGGTGCCCAGGGGCGGCTGGTGCCCAGGCCACTTGGCGCTTTGCTTACCTCCTCCTCTCTGTCTGAAATCCCGCGTCCTCACCGCTCCACACATTCCCGGTGCGTGCGCACTGCATTGCCCATTATGGGCAGAGGAACAGGGACTTTCAATGCGCATGCGCAAGCCTGCGCAACCCGATCCAGCCGGCGGCGGCACAGATGGAGAGGAGGAGCCAATCAGATTAAACAAGGGATTGCCAGAGGGGTGAAAGAGGAGGGGTTTGGTAAGCAAAGCGCCAAGGGGCCTGGGCACCGGCCGCATGAACGCCGCCCCTGGGCACCTTCAGAACCTAATTACCATATGGTATAAAAGTGTTTTTTGGAGCAAATCAGCGATGGACTGCAATATGAAAGGTACCATAGTAATCTGGGGAAAGTAATGGAGAACCTGATCTGAGTGGTCTGTAATGGTCATATTTGGTGAAAGACTCCCTTTAAAGGACATTCCTACCATGGGACAGATCATTGCTGAATGGCATCTCTATCTACAGCATGTGGATATTTTACTAAATGCATTTAGCAATTTTTGCTCCTCAGCAGCCACATATGGTGCTAAAGGAGTTTATTATTATTCTTTAAAATTGATGGCCTATCCTTAGGTCCAACTTAGCACTCTTTGTGATCAGTTGCATTAAAGGTCTGTGGTGCTCTGGCGAGTGTCCCCTTCATTGTTTATCAGGCACAGCTCCATATGTTTAGTAGTAGCTTCAATTAAAGGGGACTGAGCTAAAATACCAGGTATAGCCACTACTAAAAGAATGGAGCTATGCCCGTTAAACAACGATGGGGAAGCACTGCTCCCCAAAGCGCTATGACCCCCTTCCAATCTAATATTGATCCTGTCCTAAGGAAGAGTATTGGCTCTCTTATTGAAGGGGTTGTTTGCAGTGGTGCACCTAGCCCTTCTGCTGCCTGAGGTTAAAACTGAAACGCGCCCCCCCATACCAATTTCATAACCTAACCCCTTTGCCACAATGAAAGCGCTCATTGCCCATGGCCCTTCTGCTGCCCCCCTCTTGCCCCTATCTGGTGCTGCCCAAGGCGAACGCCTCACCTGGCCTCATTGATGGTGCACCCTTGTACTTGTTTGGGTTTCCATTTAGGTTGCAATATAAAGTCACGAGGAGTTGTGATATGGCAAAACGTATATTAAAGGGGTTGGCCACTTTCTGACTATTGTTGACCAATGTATTAGTAAGATGACGATATGGCACCTAATAATATAGCCTTTGTTGAAATTCTGCGCCATTTTCTATAATTCATGAAGTATGCCACATTGTTTGCCAAGTTTTGTGTGCTGTCCACACAGAGGTCTTTTCCATAAAATGGCCGCTGATAGAGGGTCATATGGCAGATCACCTTCTCCTCCGTGCAAATACACTACACTTGCCATCTGCGCTTGCACTGTTGAGAGTTTAGGGCTGGTGTAGTGTGTTTGAATGGGGGAGGCTGAGTGACGTGTCTGGTCACACAACCCTCAATCAGCAGCCATCTAATGGACAGGACCTCAATGTGGACAGCACAAAAGATTTGTCTTACAAAGTGGCATACCTTATTAAATATAGTAAACAGAACAGAATGTAAAAAATGGCTACATAGTGCCATACAGTCATGTTACCTACAAATTGGTCACAAGTAGCCAGAACGCCAACCCTTTAACGACTGTGATTTATCTAGTGTCTGTGTTGCTTAGTAGTGCTTCATATATCTAAAGACAATAGTGCTATACTGTATGTCAATAATGCTTTAACTGACTAACTGAAAATAAAAAATGTAGTTCCAGACAAATCTGCAGACATTTTTAATGAAGAGGAGGAACTGGAAGATCATATATATTTGAAACATGGTTATATATTTGATGATGATGAAATCTTTGATGAAAAAAGTCAATCTTTGTTAAAATACAGTGCCGAAGTAATGGGAAAGTGCACCACAAAGCTCTGCCGCCTCTACGTGCTTTGCAACAGAGTGGGTTACGACATTATTTGCTTGACGGTAGAACTTTGTAAGTATTACTTTCTTCTACCTCTGATACAAAAGTCAATGTTCTTATATTACATCCCTCCAGAAATAAGACATCTTAAAACATCAAATGGCTGGTTCTTTCCAGACAGAGCAACACTCTCATTATCCAAATGATGCTCAGAAACTGTACCTAACGTCTTAAATATAATCTGGTAATATTTCCCAATCTAAGAAAAAAGCACCGTATTTCATATGATATGGATGTTTTTACTGCATGTATATGATTGGAATAGTAGAGTCTACGGCACTATTTTATACAATAAGAAAAAGGTATACTAATGCTGGTTCATGTTATGCCAGGGCCAGGACAAACGGGACCTTTGGATACCTCAGCGTAGGCATAAATTATTGAAATTCAGGCTAGAGCTATAACCTCTTCTATACAAATATTACCATGAACAGAAGAGTAATAAAGAAAATAGTATCCTAAGAGTAATGCTAGAGGCTCCAGGGTCCCAATGCAGTATTTGCAACAGGACACCCCAACTACCATGTGCCAGTTACGGTACTGGTGACCTCTTTTGAACTCAGTCCCTATAGCTACACTAAAGTCTGAATTCCAAGCAGAGAAAACAAATTTTAATATAATGTAATATATCTTAGCAGAGAAAAATGTTTGGTTCTCCACTTATCTACATTATTACAGCTAGTCTCCATCCACTTGCTCATGAAGAACTGAGAATTACACATGCAGCATGCAAAAGATGGAAGTCATATAATAGTCAGATATACTGCTAGCACTTTTGTTTATTCTTAAAGGCTACACTGAGGAGGTACGCTACACTCGAATATTAACATTTACAATGTTTTACAGTAATATTGTAAATAATATATTAAGATATTACTGTGTTCTTTACTGCATCTAATCCTAAATATACAGTGAAGCCTCTCTAAAAGACTATTCCCTTGGTACGGCTAACCCTGATCTACACCAGATTTGTATATATGATGTAAGGTCTCTTCTTTGAGATGACCTACCCTCTAGAACAGTATTTCTTCACCTTTTTACACCAAGTACCTACTATCATACTTTTTAAATTACATTCAGGCCTGCCAAACTTACAACATTGAATGCCTATTATATCCATTGATGTCTCCTCTGATTTTAGATGGTCCCTTTTCTTCATCTTCTGCATTCAGCACAGATCACCATGAGGACAACTTCCATGTCTTGTCTTTGCAGACATCTTAAGGGGAATCTGTCACCAGCGACCTCCCTATCAAACGGTTTGCACAGACGCATAGCTGTGGTTCCCCTGATTAAAATGCAGTTTTTCTTTTATTGATCTGAGGCTCCGTTCCTGAGTTATGATACTTGTTCGTGATATGCAACTTAGGCCTTTGGTGCCAATGAGGGCGTTCACTATTGCTCTAGTTGCACCAAATCGCCGCTCCTTTCTGTGTCCAGCCTCTCGCATTGCTGCTTTGCCACGACCCGATCCTATCAATCAAAGCAGAAAGGGAGGTGCTGGCCATAATAATGAGTACAGCTTGGGTGCAACAAAAGTAATGGTGATGCCCTCCTTGCACCAAACACCTAATTTGCATAAGTATTGTAACTCTGGAATGGACCCTTAGATCAAGAAACAAAAATAAATGTTTCAATCAGGTGAACCACAGCTATGTGTCTATGTTACCAATTCGATAGGGAGGTCACAGATTCCCTTTCCCCATCTTGGTGCTCCTACAGTGTTATGCTGCTGCTACCAAAATACTTTGCCCACTTCGGAACCAGAGAGTCCCCCAGAAAATACTAGTATCACACAATTAGTACCCTTCCAATAATTATTGCCACACAGTGTCCTCAAATATAATCGTGCCCAGCAAACAGTGCCCCTGACAGTCATAGTGCCGCAAATATAGTGTCCCCCAAAAATAATTGTGTCAGGGCTCTATAGAAAGATAATGAGAATCCCATAGGGTGCAATGGTAATTCACTGCAGTCTATGGGAGCAGTAATCAGACAATCGCGTCTTCAAGTTTCTTAGGGGGACTTAAAAAAGTGTAAAAAAAAATCATCCCCTTTCCCCATAAAAAAAAAAAAGGTATAGCTGCATTCAAAAAAGTATTTATCCCGTATGGTAAACACCATAACAGAAAAATTCACCATTCACAATTCACTATTTTTTTTATTGCTTCACCTCTCAAAATTGAATAAAATATGATTTAAAAAAGTCATACAGACTCCAAAATAGTATCAATAAAAAATAAATACCACCTTGAAAAAAATAAGCCTTCACATGGCTTCATAAACGTAACTGTGAAAAAGTTATGGGGGTCAGGATATGGTGATTCAAAGAACAAATATTTTTTCAACATTTTCATTTTTTTATGTATTAAAACACAGCTTCCCTTTACATTGTATGCAATATTAAATTATGCCATTAGAAAGTGCAAAGCAAAAAAAAAAAAAAAAGCCCTCATATGTATATGTGGATGGAAAAATAAATAAAAAAGTTATTGCTTTGGAAAGACAGAGAGTAAAAAAAAAAAAAAACACACATGGAAAATTGCAAGGTGCTGAAAGGTTTGGAAGCATCAACTAGATGTTTAATAGTAAAGTATCCCACTAACACAGAATAAATGAGTCTAGATATGAAAACGGACAAGAATGGAGCATGCTGCATAGATCAGCAGTTTGTGGTTAAAAACTGAAGTGTGACGAGCACCATTAACTATACTGGGTCAGTGTGCTGTGTGGGAGCAGTCTGCATAGCACACGAATGGAATATAACTGTCTCCTGAATAAGGCCTTAACCTGCTTGTGGTTATGTGGCCTCAGTAGCTACACATAGCTACCACTAGGGAAACATCCTGGCATCTTGTGATACCATCACAGCCCTGACCGCACTAACATCACTACTCTACATACTGGACACTGTTCTCAGCACATTCAAAATCATACTGGTATAAGGCTGGAATAATCTAGATGGTAAAATCAATCCTAGTAAAATGATGAATAAAGGGGTTGTGTCACTTCAGCAAATGGAATGTATCATGTAGACAACATTGATACCAGGCACTTACTAATGTATTGTAATTGTCCATATAGCCTCCTTTGCTGGCTGGATTCATTTTTACATTGAATTATACACTGCTCGTATCCAAAGGTTACAACCACCGTTGCACAGCAGATACGAGGTGGTCAGGACGGGAGCTGCTGTGCATGCGTGTCCATGCGGGCTCCCACGGTCCCAGCCACCAGAGAAGCCAACACTTTTTCCTATAGCAGGCATGTCCAAACTGCGGCCCTCCAGCTGTTCCAAAACTACAACTCCCAGCATGCCTGGATAGCTTACAGCTATTAGAGCATGCTGGGAGTTGTAGTTTTGCAACAGCTGGAGGGCCGCAGTTTGGACATGCCTGTCCTATAGTATGCAAGCACGGCCACCACTGCTGGATTGCGGAAGTAGTACCACCCACTGGACTTCTAATCATAAAGAATGGTTATTCACGGTAAATGATTGAAAGGCAAGTTTTTGCCTAATATTTTCCCAGAAAACTATATATTAATCTGCTCAGCTACTGTAGCCCTATAACATGCTGCCTGTCAGACACCATGTTCAAAATGTAATGTTCCCTTTAAGGTGTAATTTCCCTTTAATTATGAAAATCAAGAGAAACTCCAGGACAAATTAAAATCTCATGGAACTCTACATTGCAAATTGCCTACAACTGAAGCCTGTACTACCCATTCAAATTTGACAACTGTGCAGCCTTAGCATTAACCCCTTGACAGGTAGCATAATAAATATTCCAACTAACAACTGCAATGCTACAGAAAATGCGTGTGGCCTAACGCTAAATTTTCCGCTTTGGGTGGAGTTGTACTTGAAGGACTGGATTGTGGCTCTGTACTGCCTCCAGGTTTTACTGATCCATAATGCGACACCTATAGAAGTCTATGAAGGAATAATGTTCTTTTAATATGCCTCTGATTTAATATGATGTAAAACTTTGAAAATGCATTGTTTCTGTTTTGTAGTCAGAGGGGAAGATGAATTAATAGATGAAATTATTGGGCATCTCCATGTTGATAATCCATATGATGGTAACGAGACGGACAATTTAGACTTTATCAGTGCAGAACCAGAAGACAACGATGAACTATTGGAAGGAAAGGACAGTAGTGAGGAGATCAAGACACAAATAATAGAAAACAAAGAAGATGAAGAGGAGACACCAAAGGAAGATCTACCAGAGGATAAAGTAGAAGATACTCCGCCTGCTTAAAATGAATGTGCTGTATCCTAGTTGACTTCTGCTTTCCACTAGGACCATATATAATTATATACTAAACGATGATTTGTGGTTTTATTCCACCAGTGGTCCATACGCAGTTGATACGTTCCTCAAATAGGAATTACTAGAGTTAGATTTGCCAAACAGGTGGCCCAAATTATTTTGGATTTGCAGATGAGGTCATCATGACAATGAAATTTCAAAACTGTAGCCTACCATGTGCTTAGCTAATTGTTGCGGTGGTGGTGAAGAACATATTGAATAGTCCAACAAGTTCCATAAGTGCTTTAAATATTAGGTCATGTATTGGGTTTTATTAACAAAAAGCCTTGTGTGATCTAGCTGCAGGGTAGCAATTAGAACCTGACAAGTAATGGCTGGATAAATGGCAATATACAGTAAAACTAATAAAAGTGCTCAGATAACTATGTGTGATGATTTGATTTGATGCGCTATAAAGGGGGTCATTTATTAAAACCGGTGTTTGTCATGCTGGTCTTAAATGCCTATGTGCTGCTGGAGGAAGTGCCAAAGTTATGAAGAGGCACAGGCCTCTACAATCTGTAAGTTTGGTGCTTTCTCCAGCAGGCTGTGCAACCGACTTAAATCTACACCAGCTCTAGGATCTTTGATAATGTCATCATCATGTGACCAGTGCAGAGGACTGGTGAAAGACCTGTGAGATGTCGCTGTGAGGGGTTGGAGCTTCTGTGTGGTGCCTGATGGAGCAGAGGTTAATAGTGTCTTGGGATAGCCCATATAACATCCTAGAGAAGCTGGGAGTTATAGTTCTGTCCTATTATATCCATTTCCATGTAATTTCATCTTATGCCCTAGTACAGTCTGGCAATTCTGGGAGTTGTAGTTCCTCTCCTCTTATACCTCTTCTCTGTAATATATACTGATGCCCCATAATAAGTCTGGCTCTACTGGGGGCTTATAGTTATTTCCTTTTAAAGCTATCACCTAGTACAACTGGATGATCCCCTATAATAATCTGGACATGCTGGGACTTGTAGTTCTCTCTTCTTAGGCTGGGTTCACATCACCGTTTAGTTTTGTGTGCAGGATTTTTTCCGTCTAAAATAACGGATCTCAGACGGATGCAGAATGTGCAGAACTGATGCTTGAAATACAGGATCAGTTTTTTTTCTTTATTTGTTCTGTTCTTCTGGCGGATCAGAAGTATGGAAAACTAAACAGTGGTGTGAACCCGGCCTTATACTCTCTCTCTCTCTCTCTGTGTGTAATATCCACTTTTATCTAGTAATAACAGCTGGGAGTTATAGTTCTCTCCATTTTACCTCTCCCTGTGTTGCCCCCTAATTTCCAATAATAACAATTTGGTGATGATGAGACTTGTAGTTCCCTTGTCACTATTATAATGTTCTTCAGCAGCTGAGGTGTATATTTGGCTTTGTTTACATCTGTGCTGGTAACCTTCGCTGTTCTGGCGTCATAGAAGCACAACAACGAAAATCACCGTAGTTTAAATCTGGCACTTCATGGACAACAACACCTGACGGATCTGATCCGTGGTGAGATCAGACGGGTTTACATCTGCCAGGCTATCAAATATCAGTTGCAAAATAAGGTAGGGGGCGGCACCACTCGCAGTGGCACAGCGCACTAGAATCCAGTGCTGTACGTGGCTAAGGAGGACACACACAGACAGCGGTGCTCAGCTATGCAGATGCGATGCAAGTGGAAGGTAATGTAGAACAGAAGAAAGTAGCGGCACTCACCGGTGTGTAGTCAAAAAGATTTGCAGCTTTATTTAATCCAGGGTTACATCAGGCAGGGGGTGGACAGTTCAAAACACGCATTGATCAGCGGCGGCCGTTTCGCGCTAAATGCGCTTCATCTGGCTGTACGTCAATGCGTGCTAGCGCACTGCTCCTTTTTAAACGCTGGCGTGGACTGTTGCCATAGAAACTGACAACCCAGGCCGCGTCAGTGTAAAGGAGGTGGCTGAGACAAAATACATATTAAAACAATGTAAAAACAATACAAGTGTAGTATCAAAGGAATGAACACATATTGGGCAGCAAAGAACTATACATATTTGGGATATTACAAGAAAGGACTTAAATCATTTCTGTCGTTCAGTCCTAGTTCCCCTAGGGCTTGTGTACGTAATATCCATTTGGCCTCTCTCCGCAACAAGAGGCGGTGTCTATCTCCCCCTTGTGGGGGCGTGGATACAATTTCCAATCCAGAAAAAGAGATACAACTCGTATCACCATTGTGAGCACTTCTAATGTGTTCTATCAATCTAGGGCAACCTTTGCCTGTTTTGATAGAATTAAAGTGTTCTCTTACTCGTTCAAAGAGACATCTAATAGTTTTACCGATGTAGAAACGTCCACATGTGCACAACAATAAATAAACTACGTAAGTACTGCGGCAGTTAATAAAGGTATTGACTATATGCCGGGTACCAGCAAATTCAATGCTCCTTTCCTGCGAATTATTGGTGCAAAGTGAACAGTTTCCACATCTGTAATTGCCTTTTGGTAGATTACTTTTAAGCCAGTTTTTCCTACTGTCTTTTTGGAGCCTGCTCCTGACAAGTTTATCCTTGACAGTATGACTCCTTCTAAAGGAGACGAGGGGTCTCTGTCCTGTCAGCTCATTTAGAGTTGCGTCCCTCCTTAAAACATCCCAGTTTTTAAATATGACTGATCGGATACGGTCAGCCATGGGGCTGTATTTAAAGGAGAACGCAAATCTAGTACTTCTAACCGGATCTGTATCCTTATCTTTTTTCTGGTTATCGCCCCTCAAGAGGTAATCCTGTGAGAAATTTTCCTCCACTCTTACCATGTCTCTGTTAAGTGTGTCCTCAGGATAGCCTCTTTTCACTAGAGGTTGTTTAAGGTCATTGGCCTGTCTGCGATAGCCGCTGTCTTTGCTATTTATACGTCTAAGGGTCCATTCACACGTCCGTTTTTTCTTTCCTGATCTGTTCAGTTTTTTGTGGAACAGATCAGGACCAGATCTGGACCCATTCATTTTCAATGGGTCCTGGAAAAAATCGGACAGCACAACGTTTCCGTTGTTCCGTTCCGCATGTCCGTTTAAATATAAAACATGTCCTATTCTTGTCCGCAAAATTCAGATCCTGGTACAATACAAAGTCAATGGATCCGCAAAAAACGGAAGACATTCGGATGTCATTCCGTATGTCATCCGTTTTATGCGGAATCCGTTCCTGGAAACACATAACAAATTTTTATTTTATTTTTTCAATTTTTTTTAAAAGAAATCCAAACAACTTTATTTGATTATTGAACTTTATACATGTTTCCGTTTTTTGCGTATTCCGCAAAAAACGGATGACATACGGAAACATTTTCAGGAACAACGGATCCGCAAAAAACGGACCGAAAATCGGGATATAGGAAAATACTGACGTGTGAATGTAGCCTAAGTCTAATAAACTGTCCGTATGGTACGGCTTTTTTAACACTCCCTGGGTGAAAGCTGTCGTGGTGGAGCAAGGAGTTGGTCGCCGTGGGCTTGCGACCAGACTAGAGGACAGATATGTTTACTCTGTTAGTAACCCTTTCCTGTCTAAATTGAAAACGTATCTACGTTTTGTAGACGATATATTCATAGTCTGGGAAGGCACAGAGGATGAGTGCAATCAGTTTGTTGACTATATGAATAAAAATGACATGGGCATGACCTTCACCATGAATTTTGGAGGAGACAAGTTGGAATTCCTGGATGTGGCTGTCCTGGTGGAAGGCGACGAGTTGGTCACGGAGGGCTTTCGCAAGCCCACGGCGACCAACTCCTTGCTCCACCACGACAGCTTTCACCCAGGGAGTGTTAAAAAACCCGTACCATACGGACAGTTTATTAGACTTAGACGTATAAATAGCAAAGACAGCGGCTATCGCAGACAGGCCAATGACCTTAAACAACCTCTAGTGAAAAGAGGCTATCCTGAGGACACACTTAACAGAGACATGGTAAGAGTGGAGGAAAATTTCTCACAGGATTACCTCTTGAGGGGCGATAACCAGAAAAAAGATAAGGATACAGATCCGGTTAGAAGTACTAGATTTGCGTTCTCCTTTAAATACAGCCCCATGGCTGACCGTATCCGATCAGTCATATTTAAAAACTGGGATGTTTTAAGGAGGGACGCAACTCTAAATGAGCTGACAGGACAGAGACCCCTCGTCTCCTTTAGAAGGAGTCATACTGTCAAGGATAAACTTGTCAGGAGCAGGCTCCAAAAAGACAGTAGGAAAAACTGGCTTAAAAGTAATCTACCAAAAGGCAATTACAGATGTGGAAACTGTTCACTTTGCACCAATAATTCGCAGGAAAGGAGCATTGAATTTGCTGGTACCCGGCATATAGTCAATACCTTTATTAACTGCCGCAGTACTTACGTAGTTTATTTATTGTTGTGCACATGTGGACGTTTCTACATCGGTAAAACTATTAGATGTCTCTTTGAACGAGTAAGAGAACACTTTAATTCTATCAAAACAGGCAAAGGTTGCCCTAGATTGATAGAACACATTAGAAGTGCTCACAATGGTGATACGAGTTGTATCTCTTTTTCTGGATTGGAAATTGTATCCACGCCCCCACAAGGGGGAGATAGACACCGCCTCTTGTTGCGGAGAGAGGCCAAATGGATATTACGTACACAAGCCCTAGGGGAACTAGGACTGAACGACAGAAATGATTTAAGTCCTTTCTTGTAATATCCCAAATATGTATAGTTCTTTGCTGCCCAATATGTGTTCATTCCTTGGATACTACACTTGTATTGTTTTTACATTGTTTTAATATGTATTTTGTCTCAGCCACCTCCTTTACACTGACGCGGCCTGGGTTGTCAGTTTCTATGGCAACAGTCCACGCCAGCGTTTAAAAAGGAGCAGTGCGCTAGCACGCATTGACGTACAGCCAGATGAAGCGCATTTAGCGCGAAACGGCCGCCGCTGATCAATGCGTGTTTTGAACTGTCCACCCCCTGCCTGATGTAACCCTGGATTAAATAAAGCTGCAAATCTTTTTGACTACACACCGGTGAGTGCCGCTACTTTCTTCCGTTCTACATTACCTTCCACTATCAAATATCATCCAGCATTTACAGGGTGGATTTGATTTAAATCAAACCAATTTAAATCACGATTTAAATCGCGATTTAAATCACTAGTCAGTAAGGCTTGATTTAAATCATAGTTTTTTACATAAAGATTCATATTTGGACAATTTTTCTGTTGTACTTAGGAAGGAGAAAAATAATCATAACCTTAATAATAACAATTTAAATAGGATTTATTCAACTGAAACAATAACATTACAGCATGTTATTTGCGTAAACATCCATGTTTGTTAACTAATTTGGCTAAAGAAAATATATATATTTTAAGTGACTTCCACCAGTTCACTGGTGTGACTTTCTTTAAAATATCTTCAGCAAACATATATTTCTTGAATGGTTCCCCCTTGGCTTTGAAGTTCATTATAGTTGGCATTACAGATGGATGATTGCTGGATACCCGTGTCATAGCTAACTCCTCTTCCTCAGCACTTAAAGGGCTTCTGTCACCCCACTAAACCCATTTTTTTTTTTTTGCTTACTTATAATCCCTACGCTGCGATTTATGGCTACATGATCAAATTAATCATTTTGGTCCTGTAGATTTAGTTTAAAACAAGCTTTTAAAATATGCTAATTACCTTGCTACCAGCAAGTAGGGCGGCTACTTGCTGGTAGCAGCCGCATCCTCCGATCGTAAAGACGCCCCCTCCACATTGTGATTGACAGGGCCAGGGAACGGGATCGTTCTCTGCTGGCCCTGCCTGTTTGCATTAAAAATCTTGCGCCTGCGCCGCGGCCGTACCTGTCTTCAATTAGCGCAGGCGCACTGAGAGGCAGCCGCTCTATCCTCAATGCGCCTGCGCCGATGACGTCACATCTACACCCGGCGCAGGCGCATTGAGGATGGAGCGGCCGCCTCTCAGTGCGCCTGCGCCAATTGAAGACAGGTACGGCCGCGGCGCAGGCGCAAGATTTTTAATGCAAACAGGTCCCGTTCCCTGGCCCTGTCAATCACCATGTGGAGGGGGCGTCTTTACGATCGGAGGATGCGGCTGCTACCAGCAAGTAGCCGCCCTACTTGCTGGTAGCAAGGTAATTAGCATATTTTAAAAGCTTGTTTTAAACTAAATCTACAGGACCAAAATGATTAATTTGATCATGTAGCCATAAATCGCAGTGTAGGGATTATAAGTAAGCAAAAAAAATAATAATAAGGTTTAGTGGGGTGACAGAAGCCCTTTAAGTTTTGACCCTGATACTGGACATTGACAATATTTGCCAAAAAATGAGCTGGAGACAGTGCTTGTCCCATTCGTTGTTTTAATGCTTGTAATTTAATTCTGTCCATGTGTAGTTCTGTTTTTAAGTGTTCACTCAGTTCCTTCCAAATTTCAACAGCATCAGCAATAAAACAGCCGAATGGATTAATGGAATTTAACAAAAAATTAAACATATACAGCCTTATTCTACATAATTTAAAAAGTAATCTTTATTTCATAATGAAATAACCTTTAGATGGTAATATATTTTCCTCAAAAAGCATTTTATATTAAAAAATCTGATTTCAATCAAAAAAATCTGATTTCAATCAAAAAAATCCGATTAAAATCCAAAATATCCAATTTTTTCATTTTTTTTTTAAAAATCATAGATTTTTATCCACCCTGAGCATTTATGACCTGATCTGCAAATGATGGCCCAACACAGATGTGATCAAGCTTTACATGTTTTCAGATTATGAAGTTCTGCAGCAGCTGAGGTTGTATTTTGAGGTTCTGCAGCAGCTGAAATGTGTATTATTAGGTTCTATAGCAGCTGAGGTATGTATTATGAGGTTCTTCAGCAGCTGAGGTGTGTATTAGGAGGTTCTGCAGCAGCTGAGGCATGTATTATGAGGTTCTGCAGGAGCTGAGATGTGTATTATGAGGTTCTGTAGCAGCTTAAGTGTGTGTTAGGAGGTTCTGCAGCAGCTGAGGTGTGTTATGATGCTGTGCAGCAGCTGAGGCGTGCATTATGAGGTTCTGCAGCAGCTAAGGTTTGTGTTAGGAGGTTCTGCAGCAGTCAATGTGTGTTATGATGTTCTGCAGCAGCTGATGTGTATTATTAGGTTCTGTAGCAGCTATGGTGTGTATTATGAGGTTCTGTAGCAGCTATGGTGTGTATTAAGAGGTTCTGCAGCAGCTGAGGTGTGTTAGGAGGTTCTGCAGCAGCTGAGATGTGTGTTAGGAGGTTCTGCAGCAGCTGAGGTGTGTGTTAGGAGGTTCTGCAGCAGCTGAGGTGTGTTATGATGTTGTCAGGTGTGTTATGATGTTGTTCAGCAGCTGAGATGTGCATTAGGTGGTTCTGCAGAAGCTGAGGCATGTATTAGGAGGTTCTGCAGCAGCTATGGTGTGTATTATGAGGCTCTGCAGCAGCTGAGGTGTGTGTTAGGAGGTTCTGCAGCAGCTGAGGTGTGTTATGATGTTGTCAGGTGTGTTATGATGTTGTTCAGCAGCTGAGATGTGCATTAGGTGGTTCTGCAGAAGCTGAGGCATGTATTAGGAGGTTCTGCAGCAGCTATGGTGTGTATTATGAGGTTCTGCAGCAGCTGAGGTGTGTGTTAGGAGGTTCTGCAGCAGCTGAGGTGTGTGTTAGGAGGTTCTGCATCAGCTGAGGTTTGTTTTAGGAGGTTCTGCAGCAACTAAGGTATGTTATGATGTTTCGCAGCAGCTGAGATGTGTATTATGAGGTTCTGTAGCAGATGGTGTGTGTTAGGAGGTTCTGCAGCAGCTGAGGTGTGTATTATGAGGTTCTGCAGCAGCTGAGGTGTGTTAGGAGGTTCTGCAGCAGCTGAGGTGTGTTAGGAGGTTCTGCAGCAGCTGAGGTGTGTTAGTAGGTTCTGCAGCTGAGAGGTGTATTAGGAGGTTCTGCAGCAGCTGAGGTGTGTTAGCAGGTTCTGCAGCAGCTGAGGTGTGTTAGCAGGTTCTGCAGCAGCTGAGGTGTGTTATGATGTTGTGCAGCAGCTGAGAGGTGTATTAGGAGGTTCTGCAGCAGCTGAGGTGTGTATTAGGAGGTTCTGCAGCAGTCAGAGAAACACCAGTTGCGACTGCATTAAATCCTTTAGTTTTCTGTGTCTGCATTTTGTAAAAGTCTGCGCTGTGACTGACTGACCAGTTCGGACCTGACGTGATCCAGCAGCGTCACCAGTTCAGACTAAGGTATGTTATGATGTCTCGCAGCAGCTGAGATGTGTATTATGAGGTTCTGTAGCAGATGGTGTGTGTTAGGAGGTTCTGCAGCAGCTGAGGTGTGTATTATGAGGTTCTGCAGCAGCTGAGGTGTGTTAGGAGGTTCTGCAGCAGCTGAGGTGTGTTAGGAGGTTCTGCAGCAGCTGAGGTGTGTTAGGAGGTTCTGCAGCTGAGAGGTGTATTAGGAGGTTCTGCAGCAGCTGAGGTGTGTTAGCAGGTTCTGCAGCAGCTGAGGTGTGTTAGCAGGTTCTGCAGCAGCTGAGGTGTGTTATGATGTTGTGCAGCAGCTGAGAGGTGTATTAGGAGGTTCTGCAGCAGCTGAGGTGTGTATTAGGAGGTTCTGCAGCAGTCAGAGAAACACCAGTTGCGACTGCATTAAATCCTTTAGTTTTCTGTGTCTGCATTTTGTAAAAGTCTGCGCTGTGACTGACTGACCAGTTCGGACCTGACGTGATCCAGCAGCGTCACCAGTTCAGACTAAGGTATGTTATTATGTTTCACAGCAGCTGAGATGTGTATTATGAGGTTCTGTAGCAGATGGTGTGTGTTAGGAGGTTCTGCAGCAGCTGAGGTGTGTATTATGAGGTTCTGCAGCAGCTGAGGTGTGTTAGGAGGTTCTGCAGCAGCTGAGGTGTGTTAGGAGGTTCTGCAGCAGCTGAGGTGTGTTAGGAGGTTCTGCAGCAGCTGAGAGGTATATTAGGAGGTTCTGCAGCAGCTGAGAAGTGTATTAGGAGGTTCTGCAGCAGCTGAGGTGTGTTAGCAGGTTCTGCAGCAGCTGAGGTGTGTTAGCAGGCTCTGCAGCAGCTGAGGTGTGTTATGATGTTGTGCAGCAGCTGAGAGGTGTATTAGGAGGTTCTGCAGCAGCTGAGGTGTGTATTAGGAGGTTCTGCAGCAGTCAGAGAAACACCAGTTGCGACTGCATTAAATCCTTTAGTTTTCTGTGTCTGCATTTTGTAAAAGTCTGCGCTGTGACTGACTGACCAGTTCGGACCTGACGTGATCCAGCAGCGTCACCAGTTCAGACTCCAGTCCAGCTCCGTGAAGATCTGCACCCAGGCCCTGACTGCTCACTGCCAGAAGCACAAACAGCAAGTCAGCATTGGGGAGGAGGTAAAGCCAGATCCAGCCTATGCCAAACACTGCTGGCACCTGCTGGATCCCATTCACAATAGTGGGGTCAGTCGAGATCCCGCATGCAGCAGTATTTTGCACTTTGTTTTTGCCAGAATCTGCAACAGAGGCTTCTACTGGAACCTCTGCAGCAGATGTGCACGTACACATCCCTGGCCTGGTTTTTGATGAAGTCAGAAAAGTCAGTGTGATAAACACAGCAGACCAAAAGTGGTCATTTTTTATTCTAATGAGAAGGTGTACGGTTTTGAGCAATAAATTACTGCACATATCTTGCATTATATAAAGCAACTCTTTCAGGTTTAAGGGAATCTTGGAGATCAATAGAGTTGTAGTAAACAAAACAATTTGTTTACCATTTATATGTAAAATCAGCTTTTCTGCCATTTCTAGGTTTATGTTAAAGAAGCTGTCCCATTCATTTCCTGCTCTGTGAGGGTTATATTTTTACTGACCAGAAACCTTTGTGTTATACCTGAACACAGATATGTATGTGGTTTCTCAAGGAGGCAAACACAAATAACTGTGGTTACGCAAAAATGCGCTAGCTCACATTATTAGTTAGAAGTTTCCAGCTATTTTAATATTTTTTTTTGTGTTGCTGGCTGATGGAACATCGGGGATGATGAAACTGTAGAGAGGGTTCTAAGCTGTTTTCTCCTTGCAAACAGGCAGGACTCACCAGGCGGACTTAGTTTAATGCTGCTGAGGTTTAATACATTTCTTTAGAGTCTCTACTCAGTCTGAAAGGCACAAACACTTGCAGAATAGTTAGTAAGAGAGGTGGTTCTGTTTACTACCAGTAACTCTGGAGCTTCAATTCTTGCCCTGGACTTACTGCCATTGGCAGTTCCTCCAGTCTTGTAAGCTGGAACTTCTACCTACTCCGCAGTCTACTCCTGAAACGTGGTCTATTCCTGATAGTGGCCTGGCTTATGGTGGGAAAACACTTTGATCAACTATGTCCCACCCACTGAGTATCCCTAGCACAGAGTAGTTTGTTAAGGGCTTTGGTAAATCCTGTTTTTGGGCCTGGATTTTTATGGAATGATGGTCAGGATGATAGTGGGGCCTATCATTCCCTTCCTGGCCAGTACAGGTTTTCTTTGCAACAACATCCACCTCATTATTGGGTTATTAAATTGCAAGGTGTGCACTAGAGGGAGAGCCACCTGAGAAGACAGAACCTGTCTGGGGGGGACTGTTACTGAGATTACTAGCCTCAAAGTGGACATTTACTCCTGGTCTGTGGTAACACACGTTAATGTAATGTGGTTGGTAGTAAGCCACTTGTATAGTCGGGTAAACTTATAGGTCTAGTTAGTGCTCATCCAAGCAGTGGTTAATTTCTATCTTTGGCCCTGAATGTAAGGGCTAAATGTTTTGACATAATTTGATCCAATTTTGACTAGCACTACAGGGCTATTTCCCACTCTATCTATCTATCTATCTATCTATCTATCTATCTATCTATCTATCTATCTATCTATCTACTAGCAGAAGGACCTGGCTTCGCATGGTTATATTTAATCTATTTCATTTAATGTTTGTGTGTGTGTCGTTAAAATAAATCAACAGTATCTACTATAACAGTGACATCTACAGTCCCCCGCCCGCTTAACAGTGAACTCCACAGCCCCCCACAGTGCCCGTCTCCTTAAAATGGGACCTTCACAGCAGCCCACCCCCTTAACTTTGACCTTCACAGGGGCCCGCCGCCCTTAACAGTGACCTCTACAGCACCCGCCCCTTAACACTGACCATAGGTTACAGTCCCCTTAACTGACCTCCACCATTCCTGGCCCTCTTAACAGAGACCTCCACAGCGACTGCCCCTTTAACAGTTACTGCCACAGTACCCCGCTCCCTTAACAGTGACCTCCACTGTACCCCGCTCCCTTAACAGTGACTTCCACACACAGTACCCCATCTCCTTAACAGTGATTTCCACAACACCCTGCCCCCTTAACAGTGGTCTCTACAGCAATCTGTCCCTTAACACTGACCTCCATAGCGGACCGTCCCCTTAACTGTGATCTCCACAGCAGCCTGCCCTAGGGTGGCCAGGGGTCCAGTTTTAGGCCGGACAGTCTGGCTTTCAGACTCCCTGTCCTCCATCCGATGCAGGGCCTGGACGGACACAGGGGTGTCCTTTTGAACAGCTTACTCTTAGAAAGCAGAACTGTGCTGTCTAAGCGTGAGCTGCAGGGAGAAAGTCACCCTCCTTCCCACCCCTGTAGCTCACAGTAGTTGATTTTTACCTTGATTTTTTCAATTCCCATCGGCTGTGGAGTGGGAGAGGGCATGGCCTGACCAAGTCAGGGGCGTGGTTTAGAGTGACCTGGGGCGTGTTTTTTTAAGTCCATCTTTTAAGGGTGGCCTGAATGACCACCCTATCTGCCCCCTTAACTGTGACCTCCACAGCACTCCGCTCCCTTAACAGTGTCATCCACAGTGCCCTGCCCCTTTAAAGCTGACCTACAGCAGTGGCTGGGTTGTTATGTAAACCTGGTGTAAAACTGTGTGTATGTGGAGACTAAGGGCCTGGGAGCTTCTATTGGCTGAAAAGGGTCATGTGACTGTGTGTATGGCAGTTGGGATATGAGGAGAAAGACCTGCAGGCTTCTATTGGCTAATGTAGGTCATGTGATGTGCCATATTTGCATTTTTTGGGAATATCTCAGTAACGGTATGTCCTAGAGAGCTGAGACCCGGTCTAAAACCTTCCAGACACCTGTGTGCCAAATTTCGTGATTGTAAATGCGACGGTGCGGATTCTTTTAGCGGATATACATACACATACACTCAGCTTTATATAATTATATATATATATATATACAGTACAGACCAAAAGTTTGGACACACCTTCTCATTCAAAGAGTTTTCTTTATTTTCATGACTATGAAAATTGTAGATTCACACTGAAGGCATCAAAACTATGAATTAACACGTGTGGAATTATATACATAACAAAAAGTGTGAAACAACTGAAAATATGTCATATTCTAGGTTCTTCAAAGTAGCCACCTCTTGCTTTGATTACTGCTTTGCACACTCTTGGCATTCTCTTGATGAGCTTCAAGAGGTAGTCACCTGAAATGGTTTTTCAACAGTCTTGAAGGAGTTCCCAGAGATGCTTAGCACATGTTGGCCCTTTTGCCTTCACTCTGCGGTCCAGCTCACCCCAAACCATCTCGATTGGGTTCAGGTCCGGTGACTGTGGAGGCCAGGTCATCTGGCGCAGCACCCCATCACTCTCCTTCATGGTCAAATAGCCCTTACACAGCCTGGAGGTGTGTTTGGGGTCATTGTCCTGTGGAAAAATAAATGATGGTTCAACTAAACGCAAACCGGATGGAATAGCATGCCGCTGCAAGATGCTGTGGTAGCCATGCTGGTTCAGTATGCCTTCAAATTTGAATAAATCCCCAACAGTGTCACCAGCAAAGCACCCTCACACCATGACACCTCCTCCTCCATGCTTCATGGTGGGAACTAGGCATGTAGAGTCCATCCGTTCACCTTTTCTGCATCGCACAAAGACACAGTGGTTGGAACCAAGGATCTCAAATTTGGACTCATCAGACCAAAGCAAGAATGTCCATTCCTTGTGTTCTTTAGCCCAAACAAGTCTCTTCTGCTTGCTGCCTGTCCTTAGCAGTGGTTTCCTAGCAGATATTCTACCATGAAGGCCTGATTCACACAGTCTCCTCTTAACAGTTGTTCTAGAGATGTGTCTGCTGCTAGAACTCTGTGTGGCATTGACCTGGTCTCTAATCTGAGCTGCTGTTAACCTGCAAATTCTGAGGCTGGTGACTCTGATGAACTTATTCTCCGCAGCAGAGGTTACTCTTGGTCTTCCTTTCCTGGTGCGGTCCGCATGTGAGCCAGTTTCTTTGTAGCGCTTGATGGTTTTTGTGACTGCACTTGGGGACACTTTTAAAGTTTTCCCAATTTTTCGGACTGACTGACCTTCATTTCTTAAAGTAATGATGGCCACTCGTTTTTCTTTACTTAGCTGCTTTTTTCTTGCCATATTACAAATTCTAACAGTCTATTCAGTAGGACTATCAGCTGTGTATCCACCTGACTTCTCCACAACGCAACTGATGGTCCCAACCCTATTTATAAGGGAAGAAATCCCACTTATTAAACCTGACCTGACAGGGCACACCTGTGAAGTGAAAACCATTTCAGGTGACTACCTCTTGAAAAAAAGAGTTTTCTTTATTTTCATGACTATGAAAATTGTAGATTCACACTGAAGGCATCAAAACTATGAATTAACACATGTGGAATTATATACATAACAAAAAAGTGTGAAACAACTGCAAATATGTCATATTCTAGGTTCTTCAAAGTAGCCACCTTGTGCTTTGATTATTGCTTTGCACACTCTTGGCATTATCTTGATGAGCTTCAAAAGGTAGTCACCTGAAATGGTCTTCCAACAGTCTTGAAGGAGTTCCCAGAGATGCTAAGCACTTGTTGGCCCTTTTGCCTTTACTCTGCGGTCCAGCTCACCCCAAACCATCTCGATTGGGTTCAGGTCTGGTGACTGTGGAGGCCAGGTCATCTGGCGCAGCACCCCATCACTCTCCTTCATGGTCAAATAGCCCTTACACAGCCTGGAGATGTGTTTGGGGTCATTGTCCTGTTGAAAAATAAATGATGGTCCAACTAAACGCAAACCGGATGGAATAGCATGCCGCTGCAAGATGCTGTGGTAGCCATGCTGGTTCAGTGTGCCTTCAATTTTGAATAAATCTCCAACAGTTTCACAAGCAAAGCACCCCCACACCATCACACCTCCTCGTCCATGCTTCACAGTGGGAACTAGGCATGTAGAGTCCATCCGTTCACCTTTTCTGTGTCGCACAAAGACACGGTGGTTGGAACCAAAGATCTCAAATTTGGACTCATCAGACCAAAGCACAGATTTCCACTGGTCTAATGTCCATTCCTTGTGTTCTTTAGCCCAAACAAGTCTCTTCTGCTTGTTGCCTGTCCTTAGCAGTGGTTTCCTAGCAGATATTCTACCATGAAGGCCTGATTCACACAGTCTCCTCTTAACAGTTGTTCTAGAGATGTGTCTGCTGCTAGAACTCTGTGTGGCATTGACCTGGTCTCTAATCTGAGCTGCTGTTAACCTGTGATTTCTGAGGCTGGTGACTTGGATGAACTTATCCTCCGCAGCAGAGGTGACTCTTGGTCTTCCTTTCCTGGGGCGGTCCGCATGTGAGCCAGTTTCTTTGTAGCGCTTGATGGTTTTTGTGACTGCACTTGGGGACACTTTCAAAGTTTTCCCAATTTTTCGGACTGACTGACCTTCATTTCTTAAAGTAATGATGGCCACTCGTTTTTCTTTACTTAGATGCTATTTTCTTGCCATAATACAAATTCTAACAGTCTATTCAGTAGGACTATCAGCTGTGTATCCACCTGACTTCTCCACAACGCAACTGATGGTCCCAACCCTATTTATAAGGCAAGAAAGAGTGTGCAAAGCAGTAATCAAAGCAAAAGGTGGCTACTTTGAAGAACCTAGAATATGACATATTTTTAGTTATTTCACACTTTTTTGTTATGTATATAATTCCACATGTGTTAATTCATAGTTTTGATGCCTTCAGTGTGAATCTACAATTTGCATAGTCATGAAAATAAAGAAAACTCTTTGAATGAGAAGGTGTGTCCAAACTTTTGGTCTGTACTGTATATATATCATATTCAATGTCAATTAATCAATAACATAATTAAGTGAAAATTGTGATAATATTCATAAGTGTATATCAAAATGCAATTGTACATGATTCCAGACCCATACAAAACCAAATCAGTGACATAAATGAATGCATCCTCAAAAATACATATACATAAGAGACTATAAGTCATATTTTATACTAATTAGACCACTCATTAAAACCCAGGTGATATAATAAATAACATGATTAAAACCAATAGTTGAACATTTGCAACCTGATTCAGATCCAAGCGGCACATGGAGAGCTGGCGTGGTGTGGAGACTGCTGCGTCTGCACGATGCTACTTCCTCAATCATTCCGGTGTAAGCAGTCTTCTATGAGCGGATGTGTCACATGATCCACAGGTCAGATGACCGGAAGATCAGGTGACTGGAATGTTAGAATCACATGGGGCATGTTTGTATACGTTGCTACAGCAACCATCACGTGACTCAGGTCCTGCACTTTCAGACGAACAATCCGCAGGATATATGCCTCCATGTATTTAGAAGAAAGTAAAAATAGCCTCTATCACCCTAATTTAGTAACCTCTCTCCACATATGTAGCTCAAAGATCACAAAGAAATACATCCCATAATAAGCGAACATTATACACACACCCATTTACCTCATATACAGAAACAGTTACAAAGACAGATTAACACGTTCAGGACTTTGGACGAGTATACTTGTCCTGGAACACCGGTACTTAGCGCTCCAGGACGAATATACTCGTCCTGGCATTAAACTGTCACCATGTCTGCAGACATGGTGACAGCGCTGAGTTACACACAGCCAGGCACCTAGGGTCAATGCCGAGGGGGGTCCTGTGACCCCCTGTATCGGCGATCGCTGCAAACTGCAGGTCAATTCAGACCTATGGTTTGCAGCGCTTTCTGTAGTTTCTGATCCCTGCGGTCCCTGACCGCAGGGATCAGAAACGTTAAAATGGGCAAAAAATAAATAAAATTATGGCTCTTAGAGTATGGAAACACTAAAACATGATTTTTTTTGTTTCAAAAATGAAATCATTGTGTAAAACTTACATAAATAAAAAAAGTATACATATTAGGTATCGCCGCGTCCGTATCGACCAGCTCTATAAAAATATCACATGACCTAACCCTTCAGATGAACACCGTAAAAAAATATGAATAAAAACGGTGTTAAAAAAGCAATTTTTTGTCATCTTATGTGACAAAAAGTGTAATAGCAAGCGATCAAAAAGTCATATGCACCCCAAAATAGTGCCAATAAAACCATCTCATCCCACAAAAAATGAGACCCTACTTTAGATAATCGCCCAAAAACTGAAAAAACTATGGCTCTCAGACTATGGAGACACTAAAACATATTTTTTTTGTTTCAAAAATGAAATCATTGTGTAAAACTTACATAAATAAAAAATTTTTATACATATTGGGTATCGTCGCGTCCGTGACAACCTGCTCTAAAAAAATACCACATGATCTAACCTGTCAGATGAATGTTGTAAATAACAACAACAAAAAAAGTGCCAAAAAAGTTATTTCTTGTTACCTTGCCTCACAAAAAGTGTAATATAGAGCAACCAAAAATCATATGTACCCTAAACTAGTACCAACAAAGCTTCCACCCTATCCCGTAGTTTCAAAAATGGGGTAAATTTTTTGGAGTTTCTACTCTAGGGGTGCATCAGGGGGGTTTCAAATGGGACATGGTGTCCAAAAAAACTGTCTAGCAAAATCTGCCTTCCAAAAACCGTATGGCATTACTTTCCTTCTGCGCCCTGCCGTGTGCCCGTACAGCAGTTTACGACCACATATGGGGTGTTTCTGTAAACTACAGAATCAGGGCCATAAATAATGAGTTTTGTTTGGCTGTTAACCCTTGCTGTGTAACTGGAAAAAAAATAGTAAAATGGAAAATTTGCCCAAAAATTTAAATTCAGAAATTTAATCTCTATTTGCCAATAACTCTTGTGGAACACCTAAAGGGTTAACGACGTTTGTAAAATCAGTTTTTAATACCTTGAGGGGTGTAGTTTCTTAGATGGAGTCACTTTTAAGGGAGTTTCTACTCTAGGGGTGCATCAGGGGGGCTTCAAATGGGTCATGGTGTCCAAAAAAAACTGTCTAGCAAAATCTGCCTTTCGAAAACGTATGGCATGCCTTTCCTTCTGTGTCCTACCGTGTGCCCGTACAGTGGTTTACGACCACATATGGGGTGTTTCTGTAAACTACAGAATCAGAGCCATAAATATTAAGTCTTGTTTGGCTGTTAACCCTTGCTTTGTAACTGGAAAAAAAATATTAAAATGGGAAATTTGCCAAAAAAGTGAAATTTGGAAATTGTATCTCTATTTTCCATTAGTTCTTGTGGAACACCTAAAGGGTTAACAAAGTTTGTAAAATCAGTTTTGAATACCTTGAGGGGTGTAGTTTCTATAATGGGGTCATTTTTGGGTGGTTTCTATTATATAAGCCTCACAAAGTGACTTCAGACCTGAACTGGTCCATAAAAATTGGGTTTTTGAAAAGTTCAGAACAATTTCAAGATTTGCTTCCAAACTTCTAAGCCTTGTAACATCCCCAAAATATAAAACATAATTCCCAAAATGATGCAAACATGAAGTAGACATATGGGGAATGTAAAGTAATAACTATGTTTGGAGGTATTACTATGTATTATAGAAGTAGAGAAATTGAAACTTGGAAATTTGCAATTTTTTAAAAAATTTTGGTAAATTTGGTATTTTTTTTATAAATAATTTTTTTTTTTTTTACTTCATTTTACCAGTGTCATGAAGTATAATATGTGCCAAAAAAACAATCTCAGAATGGTCTGGATAAGTCAAAGCGTTTTAAAGTTTTACCACATAAAGTGACACTGGTCAGATTTGCAAAAAATGGCCTGGTCCTTAAGGTGAAAATGAGCTCGGTCCTTAAGGTGTTAAAGCGGTTATCCGACCCCTGAAATTCTCCCGCATATGCCCTGGGCCTCCAAACACAATGTACTCACCTTGCTCCCAGGCACCTGCGTCACTTCTGAAGCCTGCACAGTCGCTTCTGCATCTCCTGTTGTGTGGATGAAAACATCCGGCGTTGGGGAGATGCATGTTTTCATCCGCGTGACGGGGAGATGCAGAGGGGGCCGTGTGGGCTTCAGAAGCGACGCAGGTGCCGGGGAGTGAGGTGAGTACATTGTGTTTGAGAGGCCCGGGCATATGCGGGGGCATTTCAGGGGTTGGATAAGCCCTTTAATGTGTCTTGTTTACAGCACAAGTGGGTTTCAAGAAGGTACAGTAAGCTAGTGTGACATCACAACTGTGTTTCCATCAGGGAAGCTGTGTGACATCACACAGGGTTTCAATCATGTAGTCTACTGTGACATCACATCACAAGTAGGTTTCAGGCAGTTTAGTTGCTGTTACAATAATTCTCTTTTCTAAAAAAGTAAGACGACACTTGTTCTTAGTTGCAAAAGTGAAATAAAGGCTTAATCCATAAAGGTGCCCAGCTAAATATAAGCAATTTTCAAGCATACAAAGACAGACATGCAGGTATAGATGCGCACATATGGTATGTGACATTTTAACTGTTAAACAAAGGAAGTGGGTAATGTGTCAAAGATGAACAATATAAACTAACCACAGATAAAACCTCTTCCATTTACACATTCTAAGCAGGTGCCTCCTTTACCCTGGGTTCACACCTGAGCGTTTCTGAGACGCGCGTTTTACGCGCGTATTTGTCGTGCGTTTTTATGCGTGTTTTTTTTGCGTTTGACGCGCGTTTGTGAGATTGACTGCAGTGTTGTCCAATGAGTCTATGGGCCAAAACGCGCGACAAACGCCCCAAAAAAAGCTCAAGAACTTGTTTATGCGTCGGGCGTTTTACAGCGCGTTCAAACGCGCTGTAAAACGCTCAAGTGTGAACCAGGGCCATAAGGAAGCATTGGTTTTCACGTGTTGAGCGTTTTACAGCGCGTTTGAACGCGCTGTAAAACGCTCAGGTGTGAACTTAGGGTTATCGATCAAGCAGCTCAAGGTGCATGCATCTTTGCAGCTTTTGGGATGTGTAACGCCCCAGAGGTTCATTACTACTAGAGATGAGCGAATTTAATATTTTGAAATTCGTTCACACTTTGTTTAGTGGTAAAAGTTGAATTGCGTTATGGATTCCGTTACCACGGACCATAATGCAATTCTATGACGGAATGCATAACGGAATTCCTTTAGAGGCATTTCGTTATTCATTCCGTCATAATAGAAGTCTATGGTCTGCAAAATGGATCCGTCTCGTTTCCGTTATGCAGCATAAATGGCAGAGCTACAGGTACATACAGTGGAACCTTCCTTTCCATTCTAACCCCCCTATGTGGTGTAGTGGGCGTTTCCCCACTTGCTGCAGGGAGGGAGGAGTCCTAGTTAGTTAAGTCAGTCTAGCTTGCCCCCTGCTAGGGGAAGGCAGCAGGAGCCCGTCCCTGTTGGACGAGCC
Organism: Bufo gargarizans; assembly: GCF_014858855.1. Taxonomy (NCBI): domain Eukaryota; kingdom Metazoa; phylum Chordata; class Amphibia; order Anura; family Bufonidae; genus Bufo; species Bufo gargarizans. Next base: position 292,231,188 of record NC_058085.1, on the reverse strand, counting down.
CTGTCTGGACCAGCTTGAGCACCTTCAGCTCAGCTGGATAAGGAGGCTAAAGCCTGCAGCCTTGGAGACCAGGAGTGGAGTGTGGCCTGGACAGTTTAGAGACAGACCAGACTACAAGAAGGAAGTTGCAGCCTTCAACTAAAGCTAAGTTATACAGCTATCCTGTTAGCACAGCAGAGCCACAGCAGAGAGAAGTTTGCCTACCACAGTTAATGCCAAAGCCTGCTGGAAACCAAAACAAAGCCTGTAAATCATTTGGAGAAACGTTTAATGAAAGTAAAGCTGTTTTCAACTTCATCACAAAGTCTGGACTCAATTTATTCTTCATCCCCTACTATAACTACCCACTTTTCTGTGCTTTGGAAGGCCACGCCTGGGGTTCCAGCGTATCCATGTAGGAGCTCCGTGACATGTGCATTAACCCCTTAGGGACCCATGATGTACCGGTACGCCATGGATCCCGAGTCCTTAAGGACCCATGACGTATCGGCACGTCATGGGTTGTTCCGATCACCGCTGCCCGGGCAGGCACCTCGGCTAAATGCCCGGGCGGAGGGTCTCGTGACCCCCCCCATGTCAGCGATCGCCGAAAACCGCAGGTCAATTCAGACCTGCGGTTTGTGGCTTTTTATTGTGCGGCGGCGGTGTCATCGGGTCCCCATGGGGCTGTGGAGGTCCCATCGGGTCCCCATCTGCGCTGCCTTCCGGTGAAGAGCCTGTGAGATCCAGCCCCCTGGATCTCACAGGCCCCGGAAGCTGTATGAGTAATACACAGTATTACTCATACAGCTAATGCATTCCAATACAGAAGTATTGGAATGCATTGTAAAGGAATATACCCCTAAAAGTTCAAGTCCCAAAGTGGGACAAAAAAAGAAAGTGAAAAAAAGTTGAAAAAATAAAGTTTTCCCCCAAGAATTTTTTAAGTTTCAAGTAAAAATAAACAAAAACATGATTTTCCCCAAGTAAAGTTAATAATTTTTTTTTTAAATAGGGGGGGGAAGTATACATATTAGGTATCGCCGTGTCCGTATCGACCGGCTCTATAAAAATATCACATTAACTAACCCCTCAGATGAACACCGTAAAAAATAAAAAATAAAAACTGTGCTAAATAAACCATTTTTTTGTCACCTTACATCACAAAAAGTACAACAGCAAGCGATCAAAAAGGCGTTTGCCCACCAAAATAGTACCAATCTAATCATCACCTCATCCTGCAAAAAATGAGCCCCTACCTGAGACAATCTCCCCAAAAATAAAAAAACTATGGCTCAGAATATGGAGACACTAAAACATAATTTTTTTGTTTTAAAAAAGCTGTTATTGTGTAAAACTTACATAAATAAAAAAAGTACACATATTTGGTATCGCCGCGTTCGTATCGCCTGGCTATATAAAAATATCACATGACCTAACCCCTCAGATGAACACCGTAAAAAATTAAAAATAAAAACTGTGCTAAATAAACCATTTTTTTGTCACCTTACATCACAAAAAGTGTAATAGCAAGCGATGAAAAAGTCATATGCACCCCAAAATAGTGCCAATCAAACAGTCACCTCATCACTCAAAAAATTTGACCCTACCTAAGATAATCGCCCGAAAACTGAAAGAACTATGGCTCTCAGAATATGGAGACACTAAAACATGATTTTTTTTGTTTCAAAAATGATATTATTGTGTAAAACTTACATAAATAAAAAAAAGTGTACATATTGGGTATCACTGCGTCCGTATCGCCCGGCTCTATAAAAATATCACATGACCTAACCCCTCAGATGAACACCGTAAAAAATAAAAAATAAAAACTGTGCTAAATAAACCATTTTTTGTCACCTTACATCACAAAAAGTGTAATAGCAAGCGATCAAAAAGTCACAGGCACCCCAAAATAGTGCCAATAAGGGAGCATTCACACGGAAATGCATCCGTGTGTCATCCGTTTTTAACGGACCCTTGGACTGAAAACATTCTAGGAAACCCCATTTCATTACCCATCCGTTTTTTTTGCGGACCGTGAATAACGGATGACACACGGAAGCACCACGTCCGTATTATACGGACTTGCGGAACGGAAAAGCAAAGATAACTGAAGACATACGGAACACACGGATCCGTGATTTACGGACCGCAAAACCAACACGGTCGTGTGAATGCTCCTTAAAACAGACATCTCATCCTGCAAAAATCATACCTTACCCAAGGTAATCGCCCAAAAACTGAAAAAATTATGGCTCTCAGACTATGGAAACATAGGACTCAGCCCTATTTCACCTTAAGGACCAGGCCATTTTTTGCAAATCTGACCAGTATCACTTTAAGTGCTGATAACTTTAAAACGCTTTGACTTAGGCCTCCTGCACACAACAGTATTTTTTCATGGTCCGCAAAAACGGGGTCCGTAGGTCCGTGGTCCGTGATCCGTGACCGTTTTTTCGTCCGTGGGTCTTCCTTGATTTTTGGAGGATCCACGGACATGAAAAAAAAGTCGTTTTGGTGTCCGCCTGGCCGTGCGGAGCCAAACGGATCCGTCCTGAATTACAATGCAAGTCAATGGGGACGGATCCGTTTGACGTTGACACAATATGGTGTCATTTCAAACGGATCCGTCCCCATTGACTTTCAATGTAAAGTCCGGAGTCCCTTTTATACCATCGGATCAGAGTTTTCTCCAATCCGATGGTATATTTTAACTTGAAGCGTCCCCATCACCATGGGAACGCCTCTATGTTAGAATATACTGTCGGATATGAGCTAGATCGTGAAACTCAGATCCGACAGTATATTCTAACACAGAGGCGTTCCCATGGTGATGGGGACGCTTCAGGTTAGAATATACTGAAAAACTGTGTACATGACTGCCCCCTGCTGCCTGGCAGCAGGGGGCAGACCCCCCCCCTGTTTTTAACTCATTGGTGGCCAGTGCGGCCGCCCCCCCTCCCCTGTAGTTAACTCATTGGTGGCCAGTGTGGCCGGCTCCCCCTCCCTCCCCTGTAGTTAACTCATTGGTGGCCAGTGGGCCCCCCCTCCCTCCGCTGTAGTTAACTCGTTGGTGGCCAGTGGGCCCCCCTCCCTCCCCTGTAGTTAACTCATTGGTGGCCAGTGGGCCCCCCTCCCTCCCCTGTAGTTAACTTGTTGGTAGCCAGCCCCCCCTCCCTCCCCTGTAGTTAACTCATTGGTGTCCAGTGGGCCCCCCCTCCCTCCGCTGTAGTTAACTCGTTGGTGGCCAGTGGGCCCTCTCCCCTCCCTCCCCATCCTAATTAAAATCTCCCCCCCTATCATTGGTGGCAGTGGAGAGTACCGATCGGAGTCCCAGTGTAATCGCTGGGGCTCCGATCGGTAACCATGGCAACCGGGACGCTACTGCAGTCCCGGTTGCCATGGTTACTTAGCAATTTGTAGAAGCTTCATACTTACCTGCGAGCTGCGATGTCTGTGTCCGGCCGTGAGCTCCTCCTACTGGTAAGTGAAAGGTCTGTGCGGCGCATTGCCTATAGCACAGACCTGTCACTTACCAGTAGGAGGAGCTCCCGGCCGGTCACAGACATCGCTGCTCCCAGCGATTAAACTGGGACTCCGAACGGTACTCTCCACTGCCACCAATGATAGGGGGGGCGATTTTAATTAGGAGGGGGAGGGAGGGGAGAGGGCCCACTGGCCACCAACGAGTTATCTACAGTGGAGGGAGGGGGGGCCCACTGGACACAAATGAGTTAACTACAGGGGAGGGAGGGGGGGCTGGCTACCAACAAGTTAACTACAGGGGAGGGAGGGGGGCCCACTGGCCACCAATGAGTTAACTACAGGGGAGGGAGGGGGGGCTGGCTACCAACAAGTTAACTACAGGGGAGGGAGGGGGGCCGGCCGCACTGGCCACCAATGAGTTAACTACAGGGGAGGGAGGGGGGGAAGGCCGCACTGGCCACCAATGAGTTAAAAACAGGGGGGGGGGGCTGCCCCCTGCTGCCATGCAGCAGGGGGCAGTCATGTACACAGTTTTTCAGTATATTCTAACCTGAAGCGTCCCCATCACCATGGGAACGCCTCTGTGTTAGAATATACTGTCGGCAGTGGCGTACCAAGGGGGGGGGGGCGGGCCGCCCCGGGTGCCACTCACAAGGGGGGTGCCAGCCAGGCCGCCTGTCTTTAAAAAAAAAAAAATTATATTTTTTATTCTTCAGGCCAGGGCCGCACCGCCGATCGCCACAGGCGGCGCGGCCCTGGATGTAATTGCGGCCGCTGTGTGCTGTGGGGCAGGGGAGGGAGAGGCGTGTCCCTCCCCTGTTCTTCTGATAGGCCGCAGGCACTAATGCCTGCAGCCTATCAGAGGCCGGCTCAGGCATCGCGATGATGTCATTATCATCGCGACGCCTGAGACCGGCAGCACACAGCAGGGACACAGGCCGGAAAAGGCTTGCATCGCTGCTGAGCTGATGGAGGTAAGTATTCGTTTTTTTGTTGTTTTTTTTTCCTCTTTGCGGGGGGGGGGGGGGGCACTATGGGGGAACTAGCACTATGGGGGAACTAGCACTATGGAGGGGCACTATAGGGGGGAGATCATCTGGCACTATAGGGGGGAGATCATCTGGCACTATAGGGGGGAGATCATCTGGCACTATAGGGGGGAGATCATCTGGCACTATGGGGGGGAGATCATCTGGCACTATGGGGGGAGATCATCTGGCACTATAGGGGGAGATCATCTGGCACTATAGGGGGGAGATCATCTGGCACTATAGGGGGGAGATCATCTGGCACTATAGGGGGGAGATCATCTGGCACTATGGGGGGAGATCATCTGGCACTATAGGGGGGAGATCATCTGGCACTATAGGGGGGAGATCATCTGGCACTATAGGGGGGAGATCATCTGGCACTATAGGGGGGAGATCATCTGGCACTATAGGGGGAGATCATCTGGCACTATAGGGGGAGATCATCTGGCACTATAGGGGGAGATCATCTGGCACTATAGGGGGGAGATCATCTGGCACTATAGGGGGAGATCATCTGGCACTATAGGGGGAGATCATCTGGCACTATAGGGGGAGATCATCTGGCACTATAGGGGGGAGATCATCTGGCACTATAGGGGGGAGATCATCTGGCACTATAGGGGGAGATCATCTGGCACTATAGGGGGAGATCATCTGGCACTATAGGGGGAGATCATCTGGCACTATAGGGGGGAGATCATCTGGCACTATAGGGGGAGATCATCTGGCACTATAGGGGGAGATCATCTGGCACTATAGGGGGAGATCATCTGGCACTATAGGGGGGAGATCATCTGGCACTATAGGGGGGAGATCTGGCACTATAGGGGGGAGATCTGGCACTATAGGGGGGAGATCTGGCACTATGGGGGAACTAGCACTATGGGGGGGGCACTATAGGGACAGCTGGCACTATAGGGGGGGCTGGCACTATAGGGGGGGCTGGCACTATAGGGGGGGCTGGCACTATGGGGACATTTCTTACTGGCACATTATGGGGGGGCACCATGGGGGTATCTGTGGGCTTTTTTTTAATTATTGGCACATTCTGGGGGGCACTATGGGGGAGAGCAGCACTATGGGGCATCTGGTGTTACTATAGGGGCATTATTTGGGGGCACTATGGGGAAGTGGGGGCTCTAAAGTGGTCTTTTGTATTGGAACATTATGGGGGGCACTGGCATTTGGTGGCACTTAGGGGGCATTTTTTTACTGGCACATTATGGGAGGCACTATAGGGGAGAGCGGCACTATGGGGGAGTGGAGCACTATTGGGGCATATGGTGGCACTAAGAAGGGGCATTTTTTTACTGACACATTGTGGGGGAGGAGCACTATAGGGGCATCTGCTGGGGGCACTAAGGGGCATTTTTTTACTGGCATATTATGGGGGACACTATGGGGAAGGGGGAGAGGAGCAGTATGAGGGCATTTACTGGGGCACTATATAGGGGTATTTTATACTGGCATACATTATGGGGACATTAGCTCAACTGCGGGCACTAAGCGGGGGTATTTCATGTACTGTCATATTATAGGGAAAATTAGTACTACTAGGGGGTATCATGGGGAGCTATACTACTACTGGGGGCTATGAGGAACATGATTACTAGGGCACTATAGTAGTATTTCCAGGGGGACTGTTTCTGCAGTATAGTATTGGGGGTGGCAGGAAACTAATGTCTGTTTCTCAATCTCTGCAGAGACGGGAGATGGCAGAAAAATCATCATGGCGGTCTGGTTTGAATGGAGAAGATGAGGAAAGAGAACGTCTACATCAAAGGTGACATCACTGGATGTAAGAGGTATGTGGCGCTATGTAGGAGAGGAGATGCCCCTTATGAACCACTGATCACCCCTGATCACCCCATATAGACTCCCTGATCACCCCCCTGTCATTGATCACCCCCCTGTAAGGGTCCATTCAGAGGTCCGTATGATTTTTACGGATCCACTGATACATGGATCGGATCCGCAAAACACATACGGACGTCTGAATGGAGCCTTACAGGGGGGTGATCAATGACAGAGGGGTGATCACCCATATAGACTCCCTGATCACCTCCGTCATTGATCACCCCCCTGTAAGGCTCCATTCAGACGTCCGTATGATTTTTACGGATCCACTGATACATGGATCGGATCCGCAAAACACATGCGGATGTCTGAATGTTTTGTAATAAATATTATTGAAAACATTGAAAAAAGTTTGTGCATGTTTTCTTAACTTTCTTGGGGGGGGGGGGCCAAACAAAGGGTTCGCCCCGGGTGCCAAATGCTCTAGGTACGCCCCTGACTGTCGGATCTGAGTTTCACGAAGTGAAAACTCACCTCTGAAAAAGCTTTTATGCAGACGGATCTTCGGATCCGTCTGTATGAAAGTAACCTACGGCCACGGATCACGGACACGGATGCCAATCTTGTGTGCATCCGTGTTCTTTCATGGACCCATTGACTTGAATGGGTCCGTGAACCGTTGTCCGTCAAAAAAATAGGACAGGTCATATTTTTTTGACGGACAGGAAACATGGATCACGGTCTCGGCTGCAAAACGGTGCATTTTCCAATTTTTCCACGGACCCATTGAAAGTCAATGGGTCAGCGAAAAAAAACTGAAAACGGCACAACGGCCACGGATGCACACAACGGTCGTGTGCAGGAGGCCTTACCCAGGCCGTTCTGAGATTGTTTTTTCGTCACATATTGTACTTCATGACACTGCTAAAATTGGGTCAAAAAAAATCATTTTTATTTATAAAAAAATACCAAATTTACCCTAAAAATGTCACATTTCCAAGTTTCAATTTCTCTACTTCTATAATACATAGTAATACCTCCAAAAATAGTTATTACTTTTCATTCCCCATATGTCTACTTCATGTTTGGATCATTTTGGGAATGATATTTAATTTTTTGGGCATGTTACAAGGCTTAGAATTTTAGAAGCAAATCTTGAAATTTTTCTGAAATTTTCAAAAACCCAATTTTTAGGGACCAGTTCAGTTCTGAAGTCACTTTGCGAGGCTTACATAATAGAAACCACCCAAAAATGACCCCCTTCTAGAAACTACACCCCTCAAGGTATTAAAAACAGAATTTACAAACGTCGTTAACCCTTTAGGTGTTCCACAAGAATTAATGGAAAATAGAGATACAATTTCAAAATTTCAATTTTTTGGCAGATTTTCCATTTTAATAATTTTTTTCCACTTACAAATCAACGGTTAACAGCCAAACCAAACTCAACATTTATGGCCCTGATTCTGTAGTTTACAGAAACACCCCATATGTGGTCGTAAACTACTGTACGGGCACACGGCAGGGGCAGAAGGAAAGGAATGCCATACGGTTTTTTGGAAGGCAGATTTTGCTGGACTGTTTTTTTTGACACCATGTCCCATTTGAAACCCCCCTGATGCAACCTTAGAGTAGAAACTCCATAAAAGTGACCCCATCTAAGAAACTACACCCCTCAAGGTATTCAAAACTGATTTTACAAACATCGTTAACCCTTTAGGTGTTCCACAAGAGTTACAGACGTGGACAAAATTGTTGGTACCCTTTGGTCAATGAAAGAAAAAGTCACAATGGTCACAGAAATAACTTTAATCTGACAAAAGTAATAATAAATTAAAATTCTATAAATGTTAACCAATGAAAGTCAGACATTGTTTTTCAACCATGCTTCAACAGAATTATGTAAAAAAATAAACTCATGAAACAGGCATGGACAAAAATGATGGTACCCCTAACTTAATATTTTGTTGCGCAACCTTTTGAGGCAATCACTGCAATCAAACGCTTCCTGTAACTGTCAATGAGACATCTGCACCTCTCAGCAGGTATTTTGGCCCACTCCTCATGAGCAAACTGCTCCAGTTGTGTCCGGTTTGAAGGGTGCCTTTTCCAGACTGCATGTTTCAGCTCCTTCCAAAGATGCTCAATAGGATTGAGGTCAGGGCTCATAGAAGGCCACTTTAGAATAGTCCAATTTTTTCCTCTTAGCCATTCTTGGGTGTTTTTAGCGGTGTGTTTTGGGTCATTGTCCTGTTGCAAGACCCATGACCTGCGACTGAGACCAAGCTTTCTGACACTGGCTAGTACATTTCTCTCTAGAATTCCTTGATAGTCTTGAGATTTCATTGTACCCTGCACAGATTCAAGACACCCTGTGCCAGACGCAGCAAAGCAGCCCCAGAACATAACAGAGCCTCCTCCATGTTTCACAGTAGGGACAGTGTTCTTTTCTTGATATGCTTCATTTTTTCGTCTGTGAACATACAGCTGATGTGCCTTGGCAAAAACTTCGATTTTTGTCTCATCTGTCCACAGGACATTCTCCCAGAAGCTTTGTGGCTTGTCAACATGTAGTTTGGCATATTCCAGTCTTGCTTTTTTATGATTCGTTTTCAACAATGGTGTCCTCCTTGGTCGTCTCCCATGTAGTCCACTTTGGCTCAAACAACGACGGATGGTGCGATCTGACACTGATGTTCCTTGAGCATGAAGTTCACCTTGAATCTCTTTAGAAGTCTTTCTAGGCTCTTTTGTTACCATTCGGATTATCCGTCTCTTAGATTTGTCATCAATTTTCCTCCTGCGGCCACGTCCAGGGAGGTTGGCTACAGTCCCATGGATCTTAAACTTATGAATAATATGTGCAACTGTACTCACAGGAACATCTAGTTGCTTGGAGATGGTCTTATAGCCTTTACCTTTAACATGCTTGTCTATAATTTTCTTTCTGATCTCTTGAGACAGCTCTTTCCTTTGCTTCCTCTGGTCCATGTCGAGTGTGGTACACACCATATCACCAAACAACACAGTGATTACCTGGAGCCATATATAGGCCCAATGGCTGATTACAAGGTTGTAGACACCTGTGATGCTAATTAGTGGACACACCTTGAATTAACATGTCCCTTTGGTCACATTATGTTCTGTGTTTTCTAGGGGTACCATCATTTTTGTCCATGCCTGTTTCATGAGTTTATTTTTTTACATAATTCTGTTGAAGCATGGTTGAAAAACAATGTCTGACTTTCATTGGTTAACATTTATAGAATTTTAATTTATTATTACTTTTGTCAGATTAAAGTTATTTCTGTGACCATTGTGACTTTTTCTTTCATTGACCAAAGGGTACCAACAATTTTGTCCACGTCTGTATTGGCAAATGTAGATGAAATTTCAGAATTTAAATTTTTGGGCAAATGTTCCATTTTAATCCATTTTTCTCAGTAACAAAGCAAGGGTTAACAGCCAAACTAAACTCAATATTTATGGCCCTGATTCTATAGTTTACAGAAACATCCCATATGTGGTCGTAAACAGCTGTACCGGCACACGGCAGGGCGCAGAAGGAAAGGAATGCCATACGGTTTTTGGAAGGCAGATTTTGCTGGACTGTTTTTTTCGACACTATGTCCCATTTGAAGCCCCCCTGATGCACCCCTAGAGTAGAAACTCCAAAAAAGTGACTCCATCTAAGAAACTACGGGATAGGGTGGCAGTATTGTTGGTACTAGTTTAGGGTACATATGATTTTTGGTTGCTCTATATTACACTTTTTGTGAGGCAAGATAACAAGAAATAGCTGTTTTGGCACCGTTTTTATTTTTTGTTATTTACAACATTCATCTGACAGGTTAGATCATGTGATATTTTTATAGACCAGGTTGTCACGGATGCAGTGATACCTAATATGTATACTTTTTTATGTAAGTTTAATTTAAGTTTTACACAATGATTTCTTTATTGAAGCCAAAAAAAGAAAAACATGTTTTAGTGTTTCCATAGTCTGAGAGCCATAATTTTTTCAGTTTTGGGGCGATTACCTTGGGTAGGGTATGATTTTTGCGGGATGAGATGACGGTTTTATTGGCACTATTTTGGGGTGCGTGTGACTTTTTGATTGCTTGCTATTACACTTTTTGTGATGTAAGGTGACAAAAAATTGTTTATTTAGCACAGTTTTTATTTTTTATGGTGTACATCTGAGGGGTTAGGTCATGTGATATTTTTATAGAGCCGGTCGATTCGGACGCGGCGATACCTAATATGTATACTTTTTTTTTGTTTATGTAAGTTTTACACAATCATACCAATTTTTTTTAACTTTATTTGGGGAAAATGACGTTTTTGTTTATTTTTACTTGAAACTTAATTTTTTGGGGGGAAAACTTTATTTTTTCAACTTTTTATTTAACTTTATTTTTTGCCCCACTTTGGGACTTAAACTTTTGGGGGTCTAATCCTATACAATGCATTCCAATACTTCTGTATTGGCTGTATGAGTACTGTGTGTATTACTCATACATCTTCCGGCCTGTGAGATCCAGGGGGCTGGATCTCACAGGCTCGTCACCGGAAGGCAGCATGATGCCTTCCTTAGACATTGCGCATGCATTCCATGCCATCGGGTCCCCCCTACAGCCACATGGGGGCCCGATGGCACACCCGATCGCCACCGCAAACCGCGGGTCTGAATTGACCTGCGGTTTGCGCGCGATCGCCGATACGGGGAGTCACATGAAACCCCCCGGCGTTGTGATTTCAGCAGGCATCCTGTCACAATTAACCCCCAGCCGCAATCTTTTTTTAAACTTAGGACGTACCGGTACGTCCTGAGTCCTTAAGGACTCTGGAAACAGGGCGTACCGGTACGCCCTAAGTCCTTTAGGGGTTAAGAAACCACAAGTAGTGCGCCCAACAGGTGCTGCAGATGCGACATGGATATTACTGCACATGTTTTTGAACAGAACTTCTATTTTTTCTTGTAAGCAATCAGATGGATTTATGTGACTTATTATAGTGTTTTTATATATGCACATTGCCTACTTTCTTTGTCTCACAATTATGATGTCATATACACTGACTGACAAAAAAAAAAAAAAAGCACCTAGACCTAGAGAGACTGCTACAAAACCTGGCATGCCGTTATGTCTCAGCCAGATATGTAAATGATTATAGGTATGGTCTGATTAGACACTGGGTCTTTCAATAAGAGAGCAGAAAAGTTCTTATCCTGTTGTCCTATAAAAAGGCTCTCAGAGGCTGCTTTTGGGTTTTATACCTTTTGGTGAGAGATCATTAACTGCTAGACATGAATCTACGATGCACTTAAAGACATTTTGTTCAGATTGTGTAAGAACACCCCCCCAACTGGTAACACCCAGTTGTCAATTTACTTATTCATTTTGAGGAGGAATAGTGGAAGAAAGACAACACATAATTATTTAATGTGGAATACAATTTTTTACCAAACAGGCAACCCCCCCCCCCCCTCACTCCCTTCTGGGTAGACCTGCGAAGGGAAGCATACTTACCTGCTTCTTGACACTGGCTCCTTCCCTCTCTGGCCTCAGGTGCTCTTCTCTTTTCCCTGAATGTAAACTTCCAGTTTGACGCCACTGCAGCCAATCGCTGGTGACGTGCTCATCTTGTGTCACTTGATCATTTGACATGATACAAGGTGAGCAGGTCACTGCTAAGCAATTGGCTGCAGCAGCGTCAATCCAGTTCACATTTATGGACCAGAGCGGAGGAGCGGCGGGCAGAAAGCATAGTATCCGGGAGCCAGCTGCAGGAAACAGGTAATTATGCTTCCCTTCACAGGTTTGTACAGAAGGAAGGTATAGGGGGTTGTCAAGCCCTTAAAGTGCAAAACCCCTGACTGACTCCAGTGCACGACCTTGCAGATTCTGGGCCTTCTAGTTGTTGCTTCTCTCTGTCTGGAGTACTTTAATGTAGCAATGACTTTCTTGCTGTAAATGTCTTAGAGATGATGGGTTTCTGTGACTAAGGTCCAGTTTTCAGAGGAGTGGGCACATGTAGCTCCTCTGTTTTCTTCAGCTGGCGCACAGCCCTCACGCACTGAACTAGGCAGGACCTAAGTCCATCTCCTAGCCTCCTAAATGCCCTTGGTCAGGATAGCTAACTGTGATGTGTTCAATACAATAAACCAGAACATTAATTTACCATGAGAACAAACTGTTTTGCAGTTACCCTGTTCTGGGGTACTTCCCACTTACTAATAATGTTCCCTTTTATGCCCTTGTCAATAATAATGCACCTCTGAGCCATTATGCCACCTGTTACTAAAGTGACCCTTTTTATGCGCCCACTCAGTAATAGTGCACCCTTTTCTACCAGCCTCAGTAGTGTTGCCCCTCTCTTTAATAATGCTCCTGTGTCCACTCAGTAATAGTGCCCACTTTTGTGCCTATTCAGTAATAATGCCCCTTTCAGCCTCTCTCTGTAATGTTGCCTCCTCTCTGTAATATCCCACTCAGGAAGGATTCACCCAAATTTTACCCCTACTACAGTACAGTTCTCACCATTAATACCGATCTCTGCACCACTGAAAATTAAAAAAAGTTTGGACTCACCTAACCTTGTTCCCATGACACCATGACAAGGGACATCTTCATCAGTATCAGTGGTCCATCACATGTGGTGCTACGGTGTCACTGCATCCCATTGCTTGTGCCAGGCCAGTAGCATCATCAGCATGCATCTCGTGGGCCACGGGTCTAAAATAGCCTGCAGCCTATGAGACTAGTGAATGATGGGACAGGAAGCTTGCAGAGTGGCCCCCAAATGCAATGTGGGATGCCGCCGGCCGGTATATCTTGCCACTACTACTCCAGTTCAATTCTCTTAGCAAGGGGCTTAATTTGCTGTTGTTATGTAGCATCAGACTTATCTTGCCCAGCTTCATCACTGGTTTAGGCTGCCATAGGACAGTTAGTTCTTCAGTTAGAACAATCTTTTCTCATACGAAATTCTAAATAGCAGGAATTCCGCTATTCCATATCCGCAAAATTTCTGAAATTTTTAAATTAACATGGAGATTTCACAGTGTCTGAGGTAAAAATTTGGACAACGTATCCCACTTTATGCCTATAAACTGGCATACGTCAGAAGTTTCTATTGGAGGCATACCTTTGACATACACTGCCAACACAATCTCACTGATCTCAAGGAATGCTTCTTAGAATTTGGATAGGCAGAGGGTGCGGTAGGCACATCCCTGGTACGCTTTCATAGTTGGCAGTGTCACATAGCTGTAGAAGTAAATATGTTATATGGTTTCGAATCACATGAGCAGTACAGCGTTACTTACTCGCTTATCAGGTTCCCCACCTACTGACTTAACTAAACATCCTGTCTGACATACAAGAGAAGATCAGGACAGAGTCTAATACACATTACCACTATTCTAGCAGAATGAGAAGAATTAAGAAATCAAAAGGTAATAATCATCTCATTTACTCCTAGAATATCAGAAATTTGAAACAAATTGTTTGGCTTAATAGAGTACTTGCATATAGATATATATGGATTTTTTTCCTACTGATCACATCTGAATACTACATTTTTTTTATTGATGTATGCATTTTAAGTTGCAGTACATTTGCTGCACGTGATGAATTTTTTGTTTTTGTTTTAACAGCGAGATTGATGATGTGACAAAAAGGAGACAAAAACACCATATACTGCATAGAAGGCACAATTCTTTTTTTTACCCTAATGAGAGTCAATTGGCAATATATGCGACTATATGCCTGTACAGTGATATATAACCAAGGATTCCATTACAGGCACCGGTATACGTCGAGAGCATTTTCTGCAAATGCAGTGTACACAGAACCCAGTACGATCACTTTGATGTTCACTATAGCATAATGTTTGCACTCCGATGTACTAAAACCAATGTATCTTTGTAGACCTGTATACATGCATTTGTTCTTAGGACTATAAGGCCAATTGGTAATGGACCTGCAAGAATACAAAGTCGATAATGGGCTCGTCAGTGCTATTTTTGCATATATGTTTCCTTTCCATTGAGTGATTATGAAAAATAAAAATTCATCCGTACCTGGGTTTTAGGATATGGCCTCATGGTCAGGTTTTGCATGCAGCTTTGAAAGCCAAAATAGGATAGGACAAATACAACTTTCTTATCTTTAATTCACTCCTGGTTTTGGCTTCCAAAACTGCATGACTGTGGCTGTATCCTCACAGAAAACTATTACAACAAATGCAACAGCTTCACTTTTATGCTATGGCTGCAAACAAGAAGTATTTCTATACTGCATTTTTTTAGTCCTCTTTTGGTCCCTTATGGGTTCTGTCACACGGTCAGGTTTCCTGATGTCGTTTTGGAAACAAAACTAGGTGTGAATAATTTTTTTTTTTAAAGTAGTATATGTTTCTGTTATGTAGTTACATAGCTACTTCCACACCTGCGCTTTCCGTTTCTGCTATTGAGATCCATCATAGGAACGTTATTTAGGGGCAATAATAGGACAAGTTCTATGTTTTAGCGGAATGGATATACGGAAATACGGAATCGGAATGCATACAGAGTACATTCCGGTTTTTTTGCGGAACCGTTGAAATGAATGGTTCCCCATACCGACCGCAAACAGAACCTGCAAAAACGGAATGGAAACGGAAGAAAAAAATAAAATATTTGTGTGCAAAAGCCCTTAGATCCATATTATGGATGTAAGGTACAATAGAGAATTGGTTGTTATTATCTCTTTAAATTTGCGTGAATATAAAAAAAGGATTCAATACAGATCAAATAAAGCGGTATCACAGACCTTCATATCAGTAAAATTCGGACACAATTCAGCCGTTGTTTAATAGGATTGTGTGAATTAGGCAGATAATTGTGACATAATACTACTAATAATAAAAACTAGTAAACTGTGAAAACCTAATATCTAATATAGCAACCATTTCCAAAGCCCCAACCCTAATATAATTCCCTGATTGAGCCTTGTTAGATATCACAATTAGCTATACCGTGCACAAATGTAGGTTTTTCTTTATGTGAAAAGATTAGTTACATTATCTCTATTACAGATGAGCGGACCATAATGCAGTTTCATGACGGAATGCATTTAGAGGCATTCCGTTATTCATTCCGTCATAATAGAAGTCTATAGGCTGCAAAATGGATCCTTCCCGTTTCCGTTATGCAGGGGAGTCCTCTCCTGCATAACAGAAATGGGACGGATCTGTTATGCAGCCTGTAGACTTCTATTAGGACGGAATGAATAACGGAATTCCTCTAAAGGCATTCCGTTATGCATTCTGTCATAGAATTGAGTTATGATCCGTGGTAACGGAATCTATAACGCAATTCTGCTTTTACCACCAAACGAAGCGTGAACGAATTTCATAACATGCAATTCGCTCATCTCTAATCTCAATCTTTTTCTAATATTTTTCACATACCAAACCCAATAACTGTAGCTAAACCCCTAAATACTATGGGGGAATTTTTCTTTGGATACCATTTTTTAAGCATGCAAAAGTTACACATTTTGAGCAAAACTGTAAGACTTTTTGCAAATGTCTTCTGCCTTCACCGTTGGTCAATAGTGCATTCAATCTTTGCTTTCAGTAAAACCCTATAAGACAGTCCTGCTAAATGTAGAAATAGACCCATGCAACTGTATACAGTACCTATACAATTGTATATGTCTCCCATAGACTTCCATAAACAAAAAGGATATCATGTAGTATATGTTTTGTATTTTTATACCTTTGCATGGAAAATGATTTCAACTACACTTTTCAATAAAGTTCGGACAGGGGGATCATGATATTCCCTGTCCAACTGTATATCAAAAAGACACAGGGCTGTTTTGTGTTTATTGCTAACCTTTTAAAGGGGTTGTCTCACCTGAGGTACTGGGGGCATATTGCTAGGATATGCCATCAATATCAGATAGGTGCGGATTCCACCTCTGGGACCCAACTGCTATCTCCTGCCACGGTCCCTCCTGTGAGAGAGGTGAGAAGATCGGATAGACTTGCTGCACGTGAGGCTATCTGACAGGTCTCTCTGTTTTCATGTATGTTGTTGTTTGGCAGGATCTCTCTTTAGGTGCCGCTCGTTATCAGTGATGAGGCTCTATTTAGATCCGCCTCACACTGCGGTTGATAGTTTCTGCTTGGAGTTGCTAGTGCTGGTTTGTCTTGGATCTCCTGCTTCTCCATACATCTCTAAGCTAAGTACTTGTTGCCTTCGCTGTTTCTTATTATCTGGTGTGTGTTGTTTCTAGGCCTCAGGGTTACGCAGGTTCCTTCATTCTGGAAGGAACCAGCTGTCTAGTCCCCTGCTACCTATCCTAGGGCTCGTCCGTTTTAACAGGGCTTTCGGTATCTGGTGTATGAGTATTTCCACCATCAGGATCTGCCCATACTTGCAGGAGTTAGGGAAAGGCCTAGGGATTACTAGGAGGTCACCATCCCTCTTCCTTAACTTTTGAGGCCAAGATTGTTGTCTATTCGTTGTGGTGTGTATTTGGTATTTTCCCTTCCCCTTAACCTGTGACATCTCCAGAATGGAGCTCCTAAATTGAAAGAAAGCACCATGCGCATACACAGCCGCCATTCATAGTGGGAGTGTCAAAAAATAGCCCAGCTTTGCGCAAGAATGGGGTCCCCAAAATGAATAAAAACACACCATACACGGCCATCACTCCATTTCCTTCTATGGAACTGCCAGAAATAGCCAAGCCAGCTCTCAGCTATTTTTGGTGCTCCCATTGAAATGAACATAGGGTTGTCGTGCATGCGCAGTGCAATCCTTTTCACTTTGGGAACTAGAGACATGTGTGAGCCACCAATGGCTCAGATGAGACTACCCCTTTAAGTATGTCACCTCAACTTCGCTTTTGAGGCTCCTTTAACAACGGTGTGCTATGCCTGCTGCTGTGCCTGCTACCCAGATAGCAAAAGTATATGGACAATAAGGTAAGCAGATAACGTTGGCTCAATGCTGGTAACTGTTGTTATTTTGTTATTTCTTGTTTTGATCCTCAACTTTTTGTTTTGTTGTCATATAGCTTCAACAAAATACCTTCATATGGTTTTGGTGATTGTAGCCATTGTTCTTAAAGTGATGGAAGTATCTGCAATATTA
The DNA here is from genome assembly GCF_014858855.1 of Bufo gargarizans. Classification (NCBI taxonomy): domain Eukaryota; kingdom Metazoa; phylum Chordata; class Amphibia; order Anura; family Bufonidae; genus Bufo; species Bufo gargarizans. The sequence continues at coordinate 292,213,740 of NC_058085.1, read as the reverse complement.
ATCATAGGTAATGTGAACCATTTATTTACTACAAAAAAATTACCCCTACTCATAAATTTACACTCATGAACTGCATAAGATGCTGATATCGCATGCTCACTAGAGGAACTCTTTTATTTCATTATAAACCTTGTTGTTATCATTGCATATTTAGTAGATGACTTATAATCAGCAATATTCAATGCTTTAGAAATAAACCCCAGTACTGGCTCCACAGACATCTGCAAATGGAGTTGTCTTCTGCTGGACTTTTGGGGACCCATTGTTGTATCAGGGTCTAAGCCTAATAGCAGATCATCTGGTACACTAGTGCAGTGCACCCCGGGTACAGTGCCTTCAGAAAGTATTCTTCCCCTGGTGTTCTCCCTGTTTTGTTGCTGCTTCAGCTCCTTCAAGTTAGATAGGTTGGTGTACAGCAGTCTTCAAGTCATGCCCCAGATTCTCCATTGGATTAGGATCTTTGACTAGGCCATTCCAAGCCATTTTAATGTTTTCCTTCTTCTTACAACACTCAACAGACGTCTGGGGACCGAGGAGACCAGTTTCTCAAGTTTAGAAATAGGAATGCTCTCCCATTCTTGTCTAATACAGGCCTCTAACTGTTCAATCGTCTTGGGCCTTCTTTGTTGCACCTTCCTCTTTATGATGCGCCAAATGTTCTCTATAGGTGAAAGATCTGGACTGCAGACTGGCCATTTCAGTACCCGGATCCTTCTCCTACGCAGCCATGATGTTGTGATTGATGCAGAATGTGGTCTGGCATTATCTTGTTAAAAAATGCAGGGTCTTCCCTGAAAGAGATGACGTCTGGATGGGAGCATATATTGTTCTAGAACCTGAATATATTTTTCTGCATTGATGGTGCCTTTCCAGACATGCAAGCTGCCCATGCCACACGCACTCATGCAACTCCATACCATCAGAGATGCAGGCTTCTGAACTGAGCGTTGATAACAACTTGGGTTGTCCTTGTCCTCTTTGGTCCGGATGACATGGCGTCCCAGGTTTCCAAAAAGAACTTCGAATCGTGACTCGTCTGACCACAGAACAGTCTTCCATTTTGCCACACTCCATTTTAAATGATCCCTGGCCCAGTGAAAACGCCTGAGCTTGTGGATCTTGCTTAGAAATGGCTTCTTCTTTGCACTGTAGAGTTTCAGCTGGCAACGGCGGATGGCACGGTGGATTGTGTTCACTGACAATGTTTTCTGGAAGTATTCCTGAGCCCATTCTGTGATTTCCTTTACAGTAGCATTCCTGTTTGTGGTGCAGTGTCATTTAAGGGCCCGGAGATCACTGGCATCCAGTATGGTTTTACGGCCTTGACCCTTACGCACAGAGATTGTTCCAGATTCTCTGAATCTTCGGATGATGTTATGCACAGTTGATGATGATAGATGCAAAGTCTTTCCAATTTTTCGCTGGGTAACACCTTTCTGATATTGCTCCACTATCTTTCTGTGCAACATTGTGGGAATTGGTGATCCTCTACCCATCTTGGCTTCTGAGAGACACTGCCACTCTGAGAAGCTCTTTTTATACCCAATCATGTTGCCAATTGACCTAATTAGTGTTAATTGGTCTTCCAGCTCTTCGTTATGCTCAAATTTACTTTTTCCAGCCTCTTATTGCTACTTGTCCTAACTTTTTGGGGATTTGTTGACACCGTGAAAATTTGAATCAACGTATTTTTCCTTTAAAATGATACATTTACTCGGATTAAACGTTTGATCTGTCATCTACGTTCTATTACAAATAAAATATTGACATTTGCCATCTCCACATCATTGCATTCAGTTTTTATTCACAATTTGTATAGTGTCCCAACTTTTTTGGAATCCAGTTTGTATATTAGATGGTCATTGGATATCAATTTTACTGCAGGCCAGTGGACTACAGGCCCCAAATATTATGCATTCACCGTACAGAAAAGAACAATTGATAATGCGGCTGGAGGTACATTAGGCGGTCACCGTATAACAAGTTTACTGTTGGCCAGTTAGATTACAGGCTCCAAAAATTATGCATTCACCGTACATAAAACAGCAAGTGATTATGTGGCTGGAGGTATATTAGATGGTCATTGGATATTAATTTTAGATCAGGCCAGTGGAGTACAGGCCCCAAAAATTATTAATTCAAAGTACAGAAAAGAACAAGTAACCGTGTTGCTGGAGGTATATTAGACGGTCATTGGATATCAATTTTACAGCAGAGAGTGCGGAGGGTGCTGAAGCGGAAGGCTGAGTGAGCCACTTAACCAACTCTGGTGCGTCCTTTGACATAATCGCATGCACCTTCTCCAACTTCCCACTTAGGCCACGGCCTGGTGCACCTGCCGACCCCTACCAATCATGTTGCCAATTGACCTAATTAGTGTTAATTGGTCTTCCAGCTCTTCGTTATGCTCAAATTTACTTTTTCCAGCCTCTTATTGCTACTTGTCCCAACTTTTTTGGGATTTGTTGACACCGTGAAAATTTGAATCAACGTATTTTTCCTTTAAAATGATACATTTACTCGGATTAAACGTTTGATCTGTCATCTACGTTCTATTACAAATAAAATATTGACATTTGCCATCTCCACATCATTGCATTCAGTTTTTATTCACAATTTGTATAGTGTCCCAACTTTTTTGGAATCCGGTTTGTATATACAGCAGAAGTCACGTAATTAGTAGAATAATGTCCTTCTGTGTGCAAACAAACGGTCACTTGATGTCCCATGATGTGAGTAAAAATACACCTGTTCTGAAAGTCCCCTGAGTCTGCAGGCCCCTGAGAAAAGGTTGTGGAAAGGTATAGAACAGGGTTGAGTTATAAAAAAAAATACCCAAAGTTTGAACATCCTTTGGAGCACCATTACATCCACTATAACAAAATGGAAAGACCGGCAAAACTACAATCCTGACAAGAGAAGGCCACCCAGAAAAGCTCACAGACCGGACAAGGAGGAAATTAGTCAGAGATTCAACAAAGACACCAACGATAACACTGAAGAAGCTCCAAAGATCCACAATGTTCATGGAAATATCTGTCCATAGGACCAGTATAATCCACATACTCCATAAAGTGGGGCTTTATGGAAGAGTGGCTGCAGCTAGAGATGGCCTTGCTTTTCGTGGAAATCTGGGACGCCATGTCATCCGGACCAAAGAGGACAAGGACAACCCAAGTCACAAGGACAACCCCACGATAAAGCCTGCCTCTTCCTCTGCCTGTCATTTTCAAGCTGACCCTGTGACAAAGTCCCTATAGAAGAGCAGTATTTGTAGAAGCAGGTATATAGAACCCCTTAATGAGTATTTGCTGGAAGCAGGTATATCAAACCCCTTAATCAGTTTATTTTGGGGCAATAGGTATATTACACTAGTTGCAATTAGTTATTCCAATTGCGTTTGTCCCTCTGTATAGCTGCGGTATCTCAGCAGAACCGCACACAAATGCTGCACAATACAAATGCACTATAATATACTTTCTATGTTAGTATACCACACCCTTCAGTATGTCACACCTATCGATAGCACACCTATACCAGTCCTTAAAAGGACTTTTGTGGCCCTATTAGCTAGCGTTTGGTGTCCCTAACAGTCTGTTCATGTTCCACACAACAACCTCTCCCTACACTGGCAAAAGACTGACTGTAAAATGGCGGCCAGATCGGGTTTATTTATAAGGAAGGTTAATGTCCATGTACTGAATCGTCTCAATTGGCTGTCCTGTCCCACCTGATGAATGTGTCATGGGTCAAAGTTCGGCGCTATGCATAAAATTTAGGCGCGTGCAAATATCGCCATTGTTGCGGAGCTTGAAGATATACCCTCAATATCTTCACTTAAATCCCCTTGTAGCTGAAGAAACAGGTCAATATTCAAGAGACAATTTCCCCAGTGACTGGACGACACACAGTTTGGGAGTCAACTGACTTTACTAGGCATGTGCACCTGCTTTCAAACCTCCAACAGCCTCATTTACATACAATACATAGATTACTATGGTACAAGGAGAGGTGGGGTCAGACAATAGCAAGGGCTGATGGGAGGTTGAGGGGGGAGGGGAAGAGGTACAGACAAGAAAGACATTCGATAAGTGGCGATGTTTGCCACAATGCTCCCCCAGAACCAAGCCGGCATACACAGTCTGATCCCAACGGATCGGCTTGGGGATGTCCGGAGGAGCGCTCACAGATCACTTTTCAAGTTCAGTTTGTCTGGATAACCCGTCGGCGTTGCCATTTTGCTTCCCAGGGCGGTAGTGGATGGTAAAGTCAAAAGGCTGCAGCGCCAAACTCCAGCGCAGCAGCCGGGCATTGTCTCCTGACACCCTGTTCAGCCACACCAGCGGGTTGTGATCTGTGAATAAGGAAAAGGGTTGTCCATACAAATAGGGCTGCAGCTTTTTAAGGGCCCACACCACGGCCAGGCATTCTTTTTCTATGGCGGCGTAGCTTACTTCCCGGGGTAAAAGTTTTCTGCTTAAGTAAGCCACTGGATGCTCGCCGCCATCTTCTCCGACTTGGCTCAGTACTGCCCCCAATCCAAACATAGAAGCGTCTGTGTGGACAAGAAAGCGTTTAGTTGGATCAGGGGCGGCAAGTACAGGTGCATTCACAAGAGCCGTTTTTAGTTGCTGGAATGCCTGCTCACACTCTGGGGTCCAGACTACTATCTTAGGAAGATTCTTGCGGGTCAAATCGGTGAGGGGTTTGGCCAGGGTACTGTAGTTGGGTACAAATTTACGGTAGTATCCTGCGGTACCTAGGAATGCCAGTACTTGAGTTTTGGTCCGAGGGGTTGGCCATTTGGCTACAGCCTCTACCTTAGCCGGTTCAGGTTTTTGTTGGCCACTCCCTACCCGGTGTCCTAGGTATTGGACTTCTGCCATCCCTATATGGCACTTACTGGGTTTCAGAGTTAATCCTGCCTCCCTAATACGGTCTAGTACGGCTCCTATGTGGGTCAGGTGTTCAGTCCAGGACTGGCTGAAGATCGCTATATCATCTAGATAGGCGCAAGCGTACTCCTGGAACCCATCCAATAGCCGATCCACCATCCTCTGAAAAGTAGCCGGAGCGTTTTTCATCCCGAATGGCATGACCTTAAACTGGTACAGGCCAAACGGGGTGACAAACGCCGACTTAGGGATGGCGTCTTCGGCTAGGGGAATCTGCCAATACCCCTTACAAAGATCTATTGTGGTGAGGTATTGGCCCCTGGCCATTTTGTCCAGGAGCTCGTCTATCCGGGGCATAGGGTAGGCATCGGATATGGTCTTATCATTAAGCCTCCGGTAGTCTACGCAGAAGCGGGTAGTCCCATCCCGCTTCGGCACCAGAACTACTGGGGAGGCCCAAGGGCTTTCAGAGTGCTCTATAACTCCTAGTTTTAGCATTTCTTCAATTTCCTTGCGCATATTATCCTTTACAGATTCAGGTATGCGGTAAGGAGGTTGGCGGAGAGGGGTCTGCCCTGGTGTTTCTACTCTGTGGGTGGCTAACGGGGTGTACCCGGGGATATTAGAAAAAGTGGTTCCTTTTTCCCTTATTAGACTATGAACCTGCGCCCTTTCCTGGGGACTCAGCCGTTCACCTAACTGAACCTCTTCCAGGTCCTCTTTCTGGCCCTCTTTCTCTAGGAGGTCTGGAAGAGGTAAATTGTCAAAGTCCTCTGCGGCAGAGGCGCAAATAGCAGTCACCTCTTCTATGCGCTCGTAGTAGGGCTTCAGCATGTTCACATGGAGCATGCGTCTGCCCCCTGCTCCAGCGCACGGGCCGATCACATAGGTGGTATCACAGATTTGCTCCACCACCTTGTATGGGCCCTGCCAGGAGGCCTGCAGCTTGTCATTAGGGACTGGCCGTAGGATTAACACCTTCTGCCCGACCTGAAAGCTGCGGTCCCTGGCCCCCTTATCATACCATCTGCGCTGTCGTTGTTGGGCCGCTTGGAGGTTAGTACGTACCGCCTGGGTCAGAGCCTCCAAGCGTTCCCTAAACTCCAGCACGTATGGAACAATAGGGGTACCATTCGTAGTTAGCCCTCCCTCCCAGTGTTCTCTGATAAGGTCTAAGGGACCCCTCACTCTCCTTCCGAACAATAATTCAAAAGGGGAGAATCCCGTGGATTCTTGGGGTACTTCCCTATAGGCAAAGAGCAAGTGGGGCAAAAACCGTACCCAGTCTTTTTGAGTGTCTATGAACGTGCGGATCATCTGTTTAAGTGTTCCGTTAAACCGTTCACAGAGCCCGTTGGACTGGGGGTGGTAGGCGGAGTTTAAGATCGGTTTCACCCCACACACTTTCCAGAGTTGGTGGGTGACCTCTGCAGTGAACTGGGTGCCCCTATCCGATATAATCTCCCGGGGAAATCCCATACGGGAGAATATTTGCATAAGGGCATCGGCTATAGTCTCTGCATGTACATTGGTCAACGCCACTGCCTCTGGGTATCTAGTGGCGTAGTCCACCACGGTCAAGATGTATTTCTTACCGGAGGGACTGGGTTTCGCTAGGGGTCCTATTATGTCTACGGCTACTCGACTGAAGGGTTCTTCAATTATGGGCAGGGATCTGAGTTTGGCTTTATAGCGATCCCCTCTCTTCCCTACCCTCTGGCAGGTATCGCACGTTTGACAGTATTGTCTAATATCCTTTGAGATACCTGGCCAGAAGAAGTTCTGTGTCAGCCGATGTTTCGTTCGGCTGATTCCTAAATGTCCTGATAATGGTATATCGTGCGCGATGCGCAGCAACTCTTGTCTATACTTTCGGGGTACCACTAACTGCTTAGTGGGCACGGGTATGGACCCTGCTACTACCTTCTCTGCATAGCGGTATATGAGACCTTTATCCCAAGCATATCTCTCTCCCTCCAACCCTCCTTGGTCCTTGTTAATCCTATCTTTATATACCTGCAGGGAGGGATCTAGGGCCACCTCACTGCCAAATTCCAGGGGGGCATCCCAGGGGAGAATAGGAGGGGTGTGTGGCATATTGTTTACCTGAGCCTCAGAGTGATCGGATGGAGCCGTGGTGCGTGCTTGCTGCCGGGTAACAACCGGGTAGGCCTCTTGGATAGTTGGTTGAGGGACAAAAGCAGAGGTGAGCTCCCCCAAGTCGTTGCCCAAAATAACATCAGCGGGCAAATCCTGCATAATTCCCACCTCCACGTTTCCATGCCCTGCCCCCCAATTCAAATGCACCTTGGCAGTGGGAACTTTGTAAATTGCTCCCCCTGCCACCCGTACAGCTACACAGTCTCCGGTGAGGGTGTGCTTAGGCACCAAATGATTTCGGACCAGGGTTAACGTGGCCCCAGAGTCACGTAATCCTTGTATACTCTTCCCCTCCATGTGTACCACCTGGCGGTGCCCCTGACTGTTGTCTGAGGCGGCTTGTATGGGGTTTACCTCGTGTAGGATCCCCAGAGGCTCTTCTATTGAGGTGATTGTGGATGTTGGGAACACAGATTCTCTTTGGCAGCAGTGTACTGCAGCCCGATTGGGGGGAGAAGGACCCTGGTAGTTCCAGTTCTGGCGAGGTCGGTTACGTGGGCAGTCTCTCTGGATGTGCCCCTGTTGGTTGCAGGTGTGGCAGCGGATCGGTGGTCGGGTATTGTACCTAGGAGGGTACTGGTTGTGGCTCGCGGCTGGTCGTGGGTGAGCCAAGGTAGTCACTGCTGGCAGAGGGGTGGTAGATCCATACGTGGTCCGGTGTGGTGTGCGTTGGTCTCGTCTGGTGTCTTGGAACTCGTCAGCTAGCTTGGCTGCCTCTGGTAGGGTACGGGGTTTGCGATCTCGTACCCAATTTTGCAGTTCTGTGGTTAGTCCATTAAAAAACTGCTCCATTACTATTAACTGAAACATCTCTTCCATAGTGGTGACCCGTGTCGCTTCCATCCACCCCTTGGCGGCTCGTTGTAGTCGGTGTGCCCATTCAGTGTGTGAGTCTTTTGTTTGTTTCTTGATGTCCCGGAATTTGAGTCGGTATGCCTCAGAGGTAATGGCATACCGTGCTAGGATGGCTTGTTTGACTTTGTGATAATTCCTGATGTCTTCGTCTGGGACGGTTCGGTATGCCTCTGCGGCGCGGCCTGACAATCTACCTGCCAGCAGGGGTACTTGGTCGGCTGGGCTGATGTCGTGTAGCTGGCACAACCTTTCGAAATCCTGTAGGTATTCGTCAATATCACTTTCTCCTTCTGTGTAATTTTTAAAAGCTTGGTAGGGAATCTTAGCTTTTCCCTGGGTAGTGCTGGTGGGCGCTGGGGCTCCTTCCCCAACTCGCTGAATAGCGTTTTGCTTAGCTACAATGTACTCGTGTACATCTGCTATCAGTCTTTCTAGTGTCTCCACGGAGGGGGTGTTTGGGTAAAAAGCTAACCTGCTATTGAACTCTCTTGCAAATTCCGTTGGCTCTGTCTCCTGTGGAGTTGCCGCAGTGGTCGCTCTGTCCCCCTCCATGAGTTCGGCCACAAGAGTAGCTTTGGTTTTGTTGCTGGCTTTTCTTCCCCTTGCTTCCAATAATTCCTTTAACGCAGTTCGTTTCAATGTGGCATAATTCGTCTCCATTCACCGTTCGTTCGAATGACTGCACATATTCTTGAACTCCGGTATATCCGAATGGCTGTTTCAACGAACTGCTGCTTTGCTGTGCGGTTTGAATCCCGCCGCTTGCCACCAATTGTTGCGGAGCTTGAAGATATACCCTCAATATCTTCACTTAAATCCCCTTGTAGCTGAAGAAACAGGTCAATATTCAAGAGACAAATTCCCCAGTGACTGGACGACACACAGTTTGGGAGTCAACTGACTTTACTAGGCATGTGCACCTGCTTTCAAACCTCCAACAGCCTCATTTACATACAATACATAGATTACTATGGTACAAGGAGAGGTGGGGTCAGACAATAGCAAGGGCTGATGGGAGGTTGAGGGGGGAGGGGAAGAGGTACAGACAAGAAAGACATTCGATAAGTGGCGATGTTTGCCACAGCCATATGTTCGCATGTTTGGCAAAACGCGAACGAGCAAAGGTCTCCGCGAAACAACTGCCGGGCGAAAAGCAAGGCCATCTCTAGCTGCAGCCACTCTTCCATAAAGCCCCACTTTATGGAGTATATGGATTATACTGGTCCTATGGACAGATATTTCCATAAACATTGTGGATCTTTGGAGCTTCTTCAGTGTTATCGTTGGTGTCTTTGTTGAATCTCTGACTAATTTCCTCCTTGTCCGGTCTGTGAGCTTTTCTGGGTGGCCTTCTCTTGTCAGGATTGTAGTTTTGCCGGTCTTTCCATTTTGTTATAGTTGATGTAATGGTGCTCCAAAGGATGTTCAAACTTTGGGTATTTTTTTTTATAACTCAACCCTGTTCTATACCTTTCCACAACCTTTTCTCAGGGGCCTGCAGACTCAGGGGACTTTCAGAACAGGTGTATTTTTACTCACATCATGGGACATCAAGTGACCGTTTGTTTGCACACAGAAGGACATTATTCTACTAATTACGTGTCTTCTGCTGTATATACAAACCGGATTCCAAAAAAGTTGGGACACTATACAAATTGTGAATAAAAACTGAATGCAATGATGTGGAGATGGCAAATGTCAATATTTTATTTGTAATAGAACGTAGATGACAGATCAAACGTTTAATCCGAGTAAATGTATCATTTTAAAGGAAAAATACGTTGATTCAACTTTTCACGGTGTCAACAAATCCCCAAAAAGTTGGGACAAGTAGCAATAAGAGGCTGGAAAAAGTAAATTTGAGCATAACGAAGAGCTGGAAGACCAATTAACACTAATTAGGTCAATTGGCAACATGATTGGGTATAAAAAGAGCTTCTCAGAGTGGCAGTGTCTCTCAGAAGCCAAGATGGGTAGAGGATCACCAATTCCCACAATGTTGCGCAGAAAGATAGTGGAGCAATATCAGAAAGGTGTTACCCAGCGAAAAATTGCAAAGACTTTGCATCTATCATCATCAACTGTGCATAACATCATCCGAAGATTCAGAGAATCTGGAACAATCTCTGTGCGTAAGGGTCAAGGCCGTAGAACCATACTGGATGCCCGTGATCTCCGGGCCCCTAAACGACACTGCACCACAAGCAGGAATGCTACTGTAAAGGAAATCACAGAATGGGCTCAGGAATACTTCCAGAAACCATTGTCAGTGAACACAATCCACCGTGCCATCCGCCGTTGCCAGCTGAAACTCTACAGTGCAAAGAAGAAGCCATTTCTAAGCAAGATCCACAAGCTCAGGCATTTTCACTGGGCCAGGGATCATTTAAAATGGAGTGTGGCAAAATGGAAGACTGTTCTGTGGTCAGATGAGTCATGATTCGAAGTTCTTTTTGGAAATCTGGGACGCCATGTCATCCGGACCAAAGAGGACAAGGACAACCCAAGTTATTATCAACGCTCAGTTCAGAAGCCTGCATCTCTGATGGTATGGGGTTGCATGAGTGCGTGTGGCATGGGCAGCTTGCATGTCTGGAAAGGCACCATCAATGCAGAAAAATATATTCAGGTTCTAGAACAACATATGCTCCCATCCAGATGTCATCTCTTTCAGGGAAGACCCTGCATTTTTCAACAAGATAATGCCAGACCACATTCTGCATCAATCACAACATCATGGCTGCGTAGGAGAAGGATCCGGGTACTGAAATGGCCAGTCTGCAGTCCAGATCTTTCACCTATAGAGAACATTTGGCGCATCATAAAGAGGAAGGTGCAACAAAGAAGGCCCAAGACGATTGAACAGTTAGAGGCCTGTATTAGACAAGAATGGGAGAGCATTCCTATTTCTAAACTTGAGAAACTGGTCTCCTCGGTCCCCAGACGTCTGTTGAGTGTTGTAAGAAGAAGGGGAGATGCCACACAGTGGTGAAAATGGCCTTGTCCCAACTTTTTGGGGATTTGTTGACACCATGAAATTCTGATTCAACATATTTTTCCCTTAAAATTGTACATTTTCTCAGTTTAAACTTTTGTTCCGTGATTTATGTTCTATTCTGAATAAAATATTAGAAGTTGGCACCTCCACATCATTGCATTTAGTATTTATTCACGATTTGTATAGTGTCCCAATATTAGCAGATTGACAGATGTGCCAGAAGGAAGCTCCCCTGATGACCAGCTCACTGTCAGTGAAACCTTCCAAAAAAGGGCTTTTTCTTATGTTTCCACACCTGTATGTAAATGTGTGGTAAGATGTGTTGGGCATAGTCTACAGATACTCCACACACTTTATTTTTTTGCTTCATGGAGTTAGTTGGCCTGTATAATTATGTGTGCAGTAAGTGGCTGAAAGACTTCTGTGGGAAGTGAAGACCTTGTAAATGCATGTTAAAGGTAGGGCTACTTTCACACTGGCGTTTTGGCTTTCCGTTTGTGAGATCCGTTCAGGGCTCTCACAAGTGGTCCAAAACGGATCAGTTTTGCCCTAATGCATTCTGAATGGAAAAGGATCCGCTCAGAATGCATCAGTTTGCCTCCGTTCCGTCTCCATTCCGCTTTGGAGGCAGACATGCTTGCAGCGTTTTGGTGTCGATCTGACGAAACTGAGCCAAACGTTTTGACACACAATATAAGTCAATGGGGACGGATCCGTTTTCACTGACACAATTTGGCACAATAGAAAACAGATCCGTCCTCCATTGACTTTCAATGGTGTTAAAGACGGATCCGTCTAGGAAATGTTAAAGATAATCCATTCTGAACAGATGCAGATGGTTATATTATCTGAACAAATCCGTCTGTGCAGATCCATGACTGATCTGCACCAAACGTGAGTGTGAAAGTAACTCTTATACTTCTTTAGCAAAAAGTTTTCTCACTTTTACATCAACCAGAAGTGGGTTGAAATTATTCATCACACAAAACCAGTTCCTCCTGTCATATTAAAACAACTTGACGTGTAATATTTTGTGGCTTTAAGGGGTTGTGCAATAATGGGGTTTTTTGGCAACCCAACCCACCACACACATCCACATGGCCGGACCTCTAACCCTGGGTTCACACCTGAGCGTTTTACAGCGCGTTCAAACGCGCTGTAAAACGCTCAAGACATGAAATCCAATGCTTCCCTATGGGAATGGTTCACACCTGGGCGTTTTACAGCGCGTACGAACGCGCTGTAAAACGCCCGACGCTCAAACAAGTACTTGAGCTTCTTTGGGGCGTTTTGACGCGCGTTTGTGGCCATAGGACACTGCAGTCAATGACACAAACGCGCGTCAAACGCGCGTTTACTATTACAAAAAACGCGCATAAGAACGCGCTCAGGTGTGAACCCAGGGTAAAGGGAAGCTTACTTACCTTCTTCCTGACACTGGCTCCCTGCTCCTTCTCCTCCTGTCTGTGATGATCCACTGGGCTCTCTCACTGAAAACATTTGGCTTGACCTCGCTTGCTGTCAATCACTGGCCGTGGTAGTGACTGGCTCTCCTTAACTCATGACAAATGGTCACATGATGCAAGGAGATCTGGTCACCTTCGGTGGCCAGTGATTGATTACAGGCAGCATCAATCTGGATGTTTTCAGCATAGGAGCCCAGCGGATCTTCGCAGGACAGGAGGAGAAGGAGCAGGGAGTCAGCGTTAGGAAGCAGGTAAGTGAATAACTCCTTTAAGGCATCACTTTGTAAAGCAGAGTGGTTACATACTGCACTGTACAGCATAGTTTGCAAGAATCTGTGATCTGCACATGGTTTTTGTTCTGGGGTAAGGAAAGATGCCCAGCAACAGCTTATGGATAGAGTGGGTATTAAGTGGCTTTCCGTTCCCCTAGGAAAAATAAATAAATTTGTAGGTCATCAATTCCTGCAAACTGGACTTTGTTCTTCGGAGAGGCAGTCACCTAACACATGCTGATTAGAGATGAGTGAAGTTTTGAAATATTCGATTCCGCTGCTTCAACAAATTTTACAAAAAAATTTGCTTTGTGACAAATTACTTCGTCATGAAGCGCATTTTATTGGAAGTAGTGGGTGCAATGACAGGGAGCTGTGATAGCGCCGTTCCCCATCATTGTACCCCTCAGATGCCGCGTTCATACATGATCGCTGCATCTGTGAGTAAAAACTGAAAATTAACAGAAAAAAATGAAATCATAGTTACCACCTCCATTTGCTCGCAACGGGGCGGCCGCCACCATCTTGCTTAAAGATCTTGAGCAAAATCTCGCTCGGCCCGAGATGACGTCGTCAGGTGACGTCATACATCACAACACACGGAATTCCGACTGAGATCTTCAATCAAGATGGAAGCAGCCGGCCTCTTGCAAGCAAATGGAGGAGGTAACTGTGATTTAGTTTTTTTTTTACACTATTTCAGGTTAAATCCATTTGCTACCACGAACCACAAGGAAATTCAGCTTCGCGGCAAATTAAATTTATCCTGAAATTCAGATCGAATTCGACTTCGTTGGATTCGATTCACTCATCTCTAATGCTAATGGGTAAAAGAGCACACACTTGTTTGCAGCCCTCATGAACCCAAGGAATTTGGCCTCAGAAAGACACCAATAGAACTTAAGGGGGTTCTGCACTTTCATTTAACTGATGATCTATCCTCTGGATAGATCATCAGCTTCTGATCGGCGGGGGTCCGACACCCGGGACCCCCGCCGATCAGCTGTTTAAGAAGGCAGCGGCGCTCCAGCAGCGCCGCGGCCTTCTCACTGTTTACCGCCGGGCCGCCCGCCCAATGACGTCACGACTTGTATCAACTAGAGTGGGCGCGGCTAAGCTCTGTTCACTTGAATGGAGCTTAGCCGCGCCCACTCTAGTTGATACAAGTCGTGACGTCAGTGGGCGGGCGGCCCGGCGGTAAACAGTGAGAAGGCCGCGGCGCTGCTGGAGCGCCGTTGCCTTCTCAAACAGCTAATCGGCGGGGGTCCCGGGTGTCGGACCCCCGCCGATCAGAAGCTGATGATCTATCCAGAGGATAGATCATCAGTTAAATGAAAGTGCAGAACCCCTTCAATGAAGGTTCTCTTAACCCTTTCAGAATACAGACTATTTTTATTTTTTTCATTCCCCCCATATTTTTTGGTGGAACAAGGGTCTGGCATGTTGTACCAAATTGTTTGCCCTATTCTGATATAATTGGTGCAGTTTGAGGCAGTCTAGTCTAATCTTATGTAATCTAGCTTTATGACAGTATTAATAAATGCGCCACAATGGTCTGGGACTCTGGCTGCTTGCAGGATCCACTATAGGGAACCTACTGCATAATACATTATAATAATAACATATACACAGTAAGCATATAGTGCTAGCTAGAACATTGGCTCACATTTACTAAGCTCTGGTGTAAGTTGTGTCTTCTTCAGTTTAGGAAAATTGGTGTAAAAAAAATATATATACAGGTCCTTCTAAAAAAATGTGCATATTGTGATAAAGTTCATTATTTTCTGTAATGTACTGATAAACATTAGACTTTCATATATTTTAGATTCATTACACACAACTGAAGTAGTTCAAGCCTTTTATTGTTTTAATATTGATGATTTTGGCATACAGCTCATGAAAACCCAAAATCCTATCTAAAAAAAGTAGCATATTTCATCCGACCAATAAAAGAAAAGTGTTTTTAATACAAAAAAAAGTCAACCTTCAAATAATTATGTTCAGTTATGCACTCAATACTTGGTCGGGAATCCTTTTGCAGAAATGACTGCTTCAATGCGGCGTGGCATGGAGGCAATCAGCCTGTGGCACTGCTGAGGTGTTATGGAGGCCCAGGATGCTTCGATAGCGGCCTTAGGCTAGTTTCACACTAGCGTTCGTCGGTCCGCTCGTGAGCTCAGTTTGAAGGAGCTCACGAGCGGACCCGAACGCCTCCGTCCAGCCCTGATGCAGTCTGAATGGAGCGGATCCGCTCAGACTGCATCAGTCTGGCGGCGTTCAGCCTCCGCTCCGCTCGCCTCCGCACGGACAGGCGGACAGCTGAACGCTGCTTGCAGCGTTCAGCTGTCCGCCTGGCCGTGCGGAGGCGTGCGGATCCGTCCAGACTTACAATGTAAGTCAATGGGAACGGATCCGCTTGAAGAGGTCACCATATGGCTCAATCTTCAAGCGGATCCGTCCCCCATTGACTTTACATTGAAAGTCTGAACGGATCCGCTCAGGCATCTTGCGCACTTAGAAAATTTTCTAAGTTATTAATGCAGACGGATCCGTACTGAATGGAGCCTCCGTCTGCATTAATATGATCGGATCCGTTCAGATCGGATCCGATCAAGCGCTAGTGTGAAAGTA
Source organism: Bufo gargarizans (assembly GCF_014858855.1). Taxonomy (NCBI): domain Eukaryota; kingdom Metazoa; phylum Chordata; class Amphibia; order Anura; family Bufonidae; genus Bufo; species Bufo gargarizans. Next base: position 292,198,463 of record NC_058085.1, on the reverse strand, counting down.
GCCTTAAGCTCATCCAGAGTGTTGGGTCTTGCGTCTCTCAACTTTCTCTTCCCAATATCCCACAGATTCTCTATGGGGTTCAGGTCAGGAGAGTTGGAAGGCCAATTGAGCACAGTAATACCATGGTCAGTAAACCATTTACCAGTGGTTTTGGCACTGTGAGCAGGTGCCAGGTCGTGCTGAAAAATGAAATCTTCATCTCCATAAAGCTTTTCAGCAGATGGAAGCATGAAGTGCTCCAAAATCTCCTGATAGCTAGCTGCATTGACCCTGCCCTTGATAAAACACAGTGGACCAACACCAGCAGCTGACATGGCACCCCAGACCATCACTGACTGTGGGTACTTGACACTGGACTTCAGGCATTTGGGCATTTCCCTCTCCCCAGTCTTCCTCCAGACTCTGGCACCTTGATTTCCGAATGACATGCAACAGTCCAGTGCTGCTTCTCTGTAGCCCAGGTCAGGCGCTTCTGCCGCTGTTTCTGGTTCAAAAGTGGCTTGACCTGGGGAATGCGGCACCTGTAGCCCATTTCCTGCACACGCCTGTACACGGTGGCTCTGGATGTTTCTACTCCAGACTCAGTCCACTGCTTCCGCAGGTCCCCCAAGGTCTGGAATCGGTCCTTCTCCACAATCTTCCTCAGGGTCCGGTCACCTCTTCTCGTTGTGCAGCGTTTTCTGCCACACTTTTTCCTTCCCACAGACTTCCCACTGAGGTGCCTTGATACAGCACTCTGGGAACAGCCTATTTGTTCAGAAATGTCTTTCTGTGTCTTACCCTCTTGCTTGAGGGTGTCAATGATGGCCTTCTGGACAGCAGTCAGGTCGGCAGTCTTACCCATGATTGCGGTTTTGAGTAATGAACCAGGATGGGAGTTTTTAAAAGCCTCAGGAATCTTTTGCAGGTGTTTAGAGTTAATTAGTTGATTCAGATGATTAGGTTAATAGCTCGTTTAGAGAACCTTTTTATGATATGCGAATTTTTTTAGATAGGAATTTTGGGTTTTCATGAGCTGTATGCCAAAATCATCAATATTAAAACAATAAAAGGCTTGAACTACTTCAGTTGGTGTGTAATGAATCTAAAATATATGAAAGTCTAATGTTTATCAGTACATTACAGAAAATAATGAACTTTATCACAATATGCTAATTTTTTTAGAAGGACCTGTATATATAGATGGTTGCATATTTCTAAACACTATTTAAAGGTGTCTAGAAAAAGTGTTTTGTCAAGTCTCAATGAGTCAGATTTATTACTTGGATACAACATCTTTCCGGTGCTAAATGATGGTAAGTCAGCTAAAAGTTGGCTTAAAATAAGAAATGTGTCTACTTTATCTGCCACTATGAGAAATTGTGTGACTATCTGGCCTAAATCCATTAAGTCTATGCTATTAGACAGCCTTAGTAAGTATTTGGCCACTATGTTCTAGATTTACTCTGATGCTGGGGATGGAGAACTATCTGGAACTCAGCACTATAAAAGTGTCAACAGAAAAATAGTACAATATTTCAGATCAATTAAGATTTTAAAAAAAAGAGCCAAAATGGTGTTCAAAGGTGGACACTCGCTTTAAGGGATTTGTAAAGTATGGCATTCTCTTTAAAATTGTCTGTGAAATAATTATCTGTATTTTTCAGGACTTTCTCATATATTCTAACCAAGTATTATCTATTCCTAGTCCAAAAACTTCCATGTAATACAACTACTGAGGATTATGTTCAAAATTTCCAGGAAGAAACCAATGATTTTGATTTAAATATTCCCCAAAAATACATAGATGCATATTATGCAATCATAGATCTATGTGCTGCAACAGGTAAGGGATATTCAATTAGCCAGACTTCTGGATGTTACCCACTTTCCATAAAATTCTTGATATAAACCTACAAATATGTTGGTTTACACGTAAAGCTTTTGTCCCGAATATAATTATTAAGACATGAACTTGAGTTAAAGTGGTTGTCCGTACTAGAGATATTGATGACCTACTGTATCCTCAGGATAGGTCATTATATAAGATCAGCGGGGATCTGACTCCCAGCATCCCTCACTTATCAGCCATTTGAAGCCTCTTCAGTATTTACTTAAATGCCATCTACTTTGCAATGGCGGCGCAGTGTATCTACAGCTATTCAATGCATTTGAGTAAATTGGAGCAAAAGCTGAAATTACACTGCACTGTTGCTACAATGGAGACGGCATGCAGGTAAACATTGAAGAGGATGCAGCGCTCACAGGTGAGCCGTCACCCCTTCAAACAGCTGATTGGCAGGGTGCCAGGAGTCGGACCGCCGCCGATCTGATATTGATGACCGATCCTGGGGACAGTGGTGTACATAGAGAATTAAGGGCCCCATAGAAAGGATCAAACCAGGCCCCCCACACAGGACAGAAGGGTTTCTGCCTAAACTCTTTTAAATTACCCTTGGGCTATTTTTTCTACTGTCTCGTTTGGTAAAAGTTGTTTATTTAGAGGGTAGAGTCCTTTTACCCCCAGTAGAAGAGGAGATGATCCCAACTGGGCCCCCTCTTGCCCTGGGCCCCATAGCAGTCGCATGGTCAACACGGTAAAAGAGGAGAGAATATTTAAAAGAAGAGAAACTGCTACAAGAGGACATAGTTTTAAATTACAGGGGCAAAGGTTTAAAAGTAATATCAGGAAGTATTACTTTACTGAGAGAGTAGTGGATGCATGGAATAGCCTTCCTGCAGAAGTGGTAGCTGCAAATACAGTGGAGGAGTTTAAGCATGCATGGGATAGGCATAAGGCCATCCTTCAGATAAGATAGGGCCGGGGGCTATTCATAGTATTCAGTATATTGGGCAGACTAGATGGGCCAAATGGTTCTTATCTGCCGACACATTCTATGTTTCTATGTCTGCCGATATGGTAGTTACGCCCCTGCCTGAGGATGTCATCAATATCTGTAGCCCAGACAACCCCTTTAAAGATTTGCATACCCGTTATTTTTTTGTAATATGGGCTTTCCAATCCAATTTATAATAATATAATATTTATAATAACCACATGATAACCATATGATAATTGTGAGCATATACAGTGGAGATCGAAATTAAAACTGACCTTCGTTAGATGATTCCAAATGAAATTTTTAGATAATATTTGTATCCCCAACTAGAGAGAACATTACTAAAGACTTGCCCACCAAATTTTGCAGAGCAAAAGTACAATTTCCATCACTGTCAAAATGAGTATACAATATAGCCAAACTGAACAGAAGGAGATTGCACTCAAATATTAATATGGTGGGTACATACAGTAAATCTCAAAAACAAGAAACCAACAAGGTTTTGGCAGTGGGGTGTGCATCTCAAAAAGTGCAGAGTAAAAACAAAGTATATTTGTAAATATTTGTAGACAAATCCATTTTAACATTTGCAGTGGAATATCGGGCAGCCTTTACAGGCTTCTTGTACATGGCCGTAATATAGTTTTCAAATTCAGCACCCATAGAAATCTCGCTTTTCTTCTTATGTATTTATTAAAGGGATTATCCAGCGATTGATAATGATGGCCTATCCTCACATCCTAACATCAGCAGGGTTCAAGTCCCTGCATCCCCGCCAATCACCTTTTTTTAGGGAGCCGCTGCACTCACCGGAGCTCTAGTGCAGGGATGGCCAACCCGAGGCTCTCCAGCTGTTTCAAAACTACAACTCCCAGCATGCCCACACTGCCTACAGCTATCAGCCTACAGCAGGTCATGGTGAGAGTTGTAGTTTTGCAACAACTGGAGAGCCGCAGGTTGGCCATCCCTGCTCTAGTGAGTGATGCAGGCTCCCGGAAGCTTTCCAAGGACAGCGCCGTACATCGTATAGTGGCAGTGCTTGGTATTGCGGCTCAGCCCTTTGACTTGAATGGGGCTGAGCTGCAACTAGGCCATGTGACCGATGTACAGTGATGTCACTGGCCTTGGAAGAGGCTGCGGCGCCCAAGGCCTCTTCTAAGGCTAGGTCTACACAACGACATTTGTCGCGCGACAAAAAGTCGCGCGACAGATAGGGCGCAACAGTTGTCGCGCGACATTTTGTTGCACTAATGTCGCGCGACAATTTTTATAATGGCAGTCTATGGTGTCGCATTGCAACATGCGACATGTTGCGACTGCGACGCGACAGTCGCAGAAAAATCCATCTTGAATGTGCAGTGCGACACCATAGACTGCCATTATAAAAATTGTCGCGCGACATTGGTGCAACAAAATGTCGCGCGACAACTGTTGCGCCCTATCTGTCGCGCGACAAATGTCGTCGTGTAGACCTAGCCTAACATCTGATACTCACAGATCTAATACTGATGACCTATCCTAAATATCTTTTAATGGATAACCCCTTTTAATACAAAGTCCTTTTTCCTGTACATCCCATTTGTAATCTCTGTATAGAATTACATAGCGATAGATGATAAGCCACGGCTTATTTCTTTCATTCTTTCACAGGAAATGTTTGTGAGCTTTGTCCATTGGATTGGGATGCTTTCAATGGCAAATGTTACTTATTTTCTGAAGACAGAAATAATTGGCCTACGGGTTCCAAGAACTGTCAGCTGAGGAAAGCAGAGCTTATTTCCATTGAAGATTCGAATGAACGGGTCTGGTATACTTATTATACAGTATTGAAATCATGCTAATCTAGTCCACAGAGTTCAGAAGGTACTCGCCATCTGTCTGGTCACACACCTGAGATAGCTGTAGACTGAGCGTTCATTTTTATTTCAGTGGGGAGAAGGAAATTAGTTTCTTCCAGACTCTTCTCTGGCAGTGGCATATCTCCATTAGGCCTCTTTCACACGACAGTATGTCCATTTCAGTGTTTTGCGGTCCGTTTTTCACGGATCCGTTGTTCCGTTTTTTTGCTTCCGTTGTGGTTCCGTTTCCGTTCCGTTGTTCCGTTCCGTTTTTCCGTATGGCAAATACAGTATACAGTAATTTCATATAAAAAATTGGGCTGGGCATAACATTTTCAATAGATGGTTCCGCAAAAAACGGAACGGATACGGAAGACATACGGATGCATTTCCGTATGCATTCCGTTTTTTTGCGGACCCATAGACTTTAATGGAGCCACGGAACGTGATTTGCAGCCAAATATAGGACATGTTCTATCTTTCAACGGAACGGAAAAACGGAAATACGGAAACGGAATGCATACGGAACACATTCCGTTTTTTTTGCGGAACCATTGAAATGAATGGTTCCGTATACGGACCGTATACGGACCGCAAAAAACGGCCCGCAAAACGGAAAAAAAACGGTCGTGTGAAAGAGGTCTTAGAATGAAGGATCATGCTTGATGAAATCCAACATCTTTGAGAACCCTGAGATCCGCTGTTGATAAATCCACATATACTGTATATAAGATGGACAGCCAACCTCGTGTGTATGCTCAACGTAACCTGCGTGTGTGGGAAAAAGCTTTGCCAACGTGTATAAAAACTACATGAAAGTGTCCGGCCATAAATGACCCCATTTCTGCAAACAGTGTTATCTGTTGCTCTAGGATTACATGACAAGTGTGACACATTAGGAACTGAGAGTTTAGTATTTCAGTGATTTCCAGTTTTTACAGGCAATCCAAACAAATCTGACAAAGTGTCATTCCAAGGATTTGTTCATCTCACACCTATAAGACTCATTAGTAGCCATCATCACGAGGGTCTTATATTGCCTACTATTGGACTGCGATTACACACCACTTTTTAGATATTTTATGTTTTTGTTAATTCATGTTTGTTTTATGGATATTTTAGATTTATGTTTATATGCACGTTTAAATTAATATTAACATGTGCAATCTCCTACATATATGCGCTGACACATCAGTCAGATAGGTTTTTTGTGGCTTGGGTCCAGTTTCTATACCACTCTTAATAATATACTAGAGATGGTACAAGACACCTTTCTCCATTAATGCCTGAAAGCGTCTAGTAAAAACGTTTTTTTTTTTTAAAAGTTATCAGTTCATTTTGTTCTCTGCTTCTTTGGGTATTGGGCAGACTGAGCTCTCTTAATTGGCCCCCAGATCTTGACTACAGGCGGCTGCTCTAATGTTTTTCTACATGACCACTGCTATCTCTAAGCCCAATAGCAACCAGTTTAGATCTCAAGGGATACAACAGGGTAATACAGTGTAAATAAATTGTATTTCACTGATATATACGGTATACACAGCCTCTAATGTGACTGGAGATGGGTGTATGGACTTTTTTTTTTTTTACCATTTAATAATTTAATATCAGTTGATGAGTAATTGTCTCTTCCTTGTTTTTTTCCCCCCACCTTTTTCCTTCCACTCGGGAATAGGAGATGGCATTGGGTATGGGGATGTATATAAGAAGTACAAAATATTTATAAAAAAATAAACGACACAGTTATATACATTGAAGTTTCAGCTGTCACTCTGATAAGTGGAAACGTAGTATTATATGGCATCCATTCATGACTGTCTAGAGCCCCCCACAGCAGTTCTGTATTCTGGTTCATAGAGATGTATGATGTATGCTTACATGAGACAGTGCCTATAAACAGACATTGAGGTTTCAAAAACTTTGCATAAATAAGTAGTACAAGAGAATATAAGTAACTTTGTAATATATGTTATTAGAGAAAATGTTCTCCACATATCAGCCACTTATTCTTTTCCCCATCTCCTATACTTATTATTAACTCTCAGTTCACTGCTAAAATCCAATCTGAGAGACAAGGTGTATTATCAGGTGACTGAGGGGTCAGATTACATGGTGCCAATAGATGTCTGTGCAGATGGAAAAAGGAGGGCGGGGGGGGTGAGCTGCAGATTGAGAGACACACATGCAGAGACTGCTGAAAGCTTTCCTATCTCATCCCAGCTACATAGCTCATTACTGCGGTGCAGTGTCCTCCATTCTGCTGCAACTTCTGAGGGTTTGGCACAGTCTATGGGAGACATCAAAGCACCTGTTCTCCGCTCTCTAGCTCAGGGTTAATTGCGGTCTAGAGACAGAGCATTCAGTGGGGAAAACTGGGGGAAAATGCTGAATACTGGTCATATAATGGGCAGATGTAGTGTTATTCCTCATACACATGACAGCTTATTCTGAAAAGTCACATGAAATGACAGGTAGTCAAGTTACTGGCTTTCTTTATTAGAATCTCTATGATTTATATTTCTCAGGATTTCATTTTAAGGCATGTTTCTTCGAAGAATGGACATTTTTGGATTGGACTTACGAGAAATGGTTCAGATTGGTATTGGAAAAAAGGTGGAAAGTTTCAAGGAAACATGTAAGTTCATTTATAAAGGCTTTGTTCGCATGCTGACAGCTCTTGGGGATTGACAGCCTCCTTCCTACATCTCAGAGCCCTATTAGGGCAAATTCACACACAGAAGATTTGTTTTAGAAATGTCTGCATCTGTCTCATCCATCTGAATAGGGCTTGCAGAAATCCAATCAACCAAAACAACCCCATTCAGATCAATGAAGCTGATTTTCAGAAATAGATATTTCTGTATACATTTTCTAATATACGTGTATTTCAATACTCTCATGCCTGTCTTATGAGTCCAATAGGCCCCTGTGTAGAAAATAAGTGGTATGACTCGCAGATTACGGTAGCCCATTGTAATGCATCCCATTTCTACAGGCAAATCTATGCACTATGCACCTTATGTACTGTGTTACTATGTAATCATGTTGTCAATAAGGTTAACTGTTCAAAACACACATAAGGGCTCATACACACAAACTTATTTTCTTTCCGTGTCTGTTTCGATTTTTGTATTTTTTTTTTTTTTTTTGCGGACTTTATGCGGTACCATTCACTTCAATGGGTCTGCAAAAAAAAAACAGAAGTTACTCCGTGTGCATTTCGTTTCACTATGTCCGTATTTCCGTTCCGCAAAAAAATAGAACATGTCCTATTATTGTCCGCATTACGGACAAGGATAGTACAGTTCTATGAAGGGCCAGCTGTTCCGTCCTGCAAAATACAGAATGCACACGGATGTCATCCGTATTTTTTGCAGATCTGTTTTTTGCAGATCGTAAAATACATATGGTCGGTGATTTCCCTCAGAGTTTGGCCAAAACCAGTAATGAAGCCTACTGAGAGATAAGTTATAATGGAAAGATTTGCTCCTGTTGTATGTTTTTGAGCCAAACCTGGTTTTGGCCTTACAATCACTGATGGAAATAACTGACCAAATAACTGAAGTGCGAACTTGGCCTTACACACGCACACACAAGTTCCCCCCTCAACTAGGTGATGCACTGATACGGATTACGTCCACGTGCATTCTGTATTTTGCGGAACGGAACAGCTGACCCCTAATAGAACAGTACTATCCTTGTCCGTAATGCGGACAATAATAGGACATGTTCTATTTTTTTGTGGAACGGAAATACGGACATACGGAAACGGAATGCAACTATGTCAGAGGATCACACAGAAAAAAAGCTAAATTATATCACTTAGGCCTCATGCACACGAACATATTTTCTTTCCGTGTCCATTCCGTTTTTTTTGCGGACCCATTGAAATGAATGGTTCTGCATACGGTCCGCAAAAAAAACGGAACGGACATGGGAATAAAATACGTTTATGTGCATGAGCCCTAAGGCTCCATTCACACGTCCGTAGTGTATTGCGAGTCCTCAATACACCCGGCCGGCACCCCCATAGAACTGCCTATTCTTGTCCGCAATTGCGGACAAGAATAGGACATCTTCTATTTTTTTCTGGAGCCGCAGACTGGAAGATCGGGGGCGTGCTCCGGAAATGCGGATGCGGATAGCACACTGTGTGCTGTCCGCATCCATCCCTGCCCCATAGAGAATGAATGGGTCCGCACCCGTTCCGCAGAATTGCGGAACGAATGCAGACCACACTTGTGGACGTGTGACTGGAGCCTAAGTGATATCATTTTGCTTTTTTTCTGTCTGATCCTCTGACATAGTTGTATGAATTTACCAACTGCAATCTTGGTAAGGATGCACTGTTGTCAACTGTAGTTGAAGTCCTCTGTGCTCTATTCTTTGAAGGACCCGTTCACATTGTGAATTTTTACACAAAAAATCTGCCATGTATATCACAAAAGACACTGCTGCTGTTTCTTCCACGGTTCACTTTAGATGCTGCGGACCCTCTTGGGGCTTAGCTCCATTTACAGCTTTAGGCCTCATGCACACGACCGTTGTGTGTTTTGCGGTCCACAAATTGCGGATCCGCAAAAGACGGATGTCGTCCGTGTGCGTTCTGCAATTAGTGGAGCGGCACGGACAGCTTTTAATATAACTGCCTATTCTTGTCCGCCAAGCGTGTGGAGGAGCTTCTTCCTCGCTGTACGCCGTGTGGGTAGTCATGTGTGCGAGTCACATGTGAAAGGTAAGGAGAGGCTGGGCGGCACAACCTGAATCCCCTGGTCGATCCCCGCAGCACAAGCAACACAGGTGCGGAGGTACAAACGTAATCAAATGAAGCTGCCAAACAGGTGGTGCAACGCCAGAAAAGCAAATAGCCACAAATTCCACAGGATAGCGGTCAGCGGCCTGAAGCCTTGCGCGAAATGGCTGTTGCCGCTGTGCATGCTTGATGACCGTCCGCCCCTGTATGCCCAGACAGGCATCTTACCTGTATCCCGGAAGAAATAAAGGAATTTTGTACGTACTGCTGGGTGAGTTCTGCCTATTATCTTCTCCTATCGGTCATGTGATCGCAAGAGCCGGTCATGTGATGCAGGTCCTGGAAGGCTTTACTCCGTGCACGGAGGATATATAATGATGATTATACCTGTTACCCCTCACTAGATTTCAATAGATCTGGATCAAAAAGGACAGTTTGGTGGTCTTTGACACAGGACTATAATGGGCTGTCTGTTCCGTTCCACAAATTGCGAAAGGCACACGGACAGCATCCGTGTTTTGCGGATCCGCAATTTGGGGACCGCAAAAAACACGGCACGTTCGTGAGCAAGAGGCTTAAGGCTACTTTCACATTAGGATTTTTTGCGGATCCGTCATGGATCTGCAAAAACGCTTCTGTTACAATAACACAACCGCATGCATCCGTCGTGAACAGATCCAGTTGTATTACGGTATGTCTTCTATAGCCATTTCGGATCATGAACACCATTGAAAGTCAATGGGGGACGGATCCATTTTCTATTGTGCCAGATTGTGTCAGAGAAAACGGATCCATCCCCATTGACTTACATTGTGTGCAAGGACAGGCTCCGTCTTGCTCCGCACCACATGGCGGACAGAAAAACGCTGCAAGGAGTATTTTGGTTTCCGCCTCCAGAGCAGAATGGAGACTGATCGGAAGCAAACTGATGCGTTCTGAGCAGATCCTTTTCCATTCAGAATGCATTAGGGCAAAACGGATCCGTTTTTCCCCGCTTCTGAGAGCCCTGAATGGATCTCAGAAACGGAAAGCCAAAACGCTAGTGTGAAAGTAGCCTAACCTTAGATGACTGAAACCCACTGTGATGTTGCAGTAAGATACCTAATGAAACCCTGTGTGATGTCACAGCAGACTACCTGACGGAAAGACATGTGTGATGTCATCTCAGCTTACATGACGGAAATCCAGTGTGATGTCACAGTAGCCTACTTGACTGAAAACCATTGTAATGTCATAATTACCTTACCTGACAGGAACCCAGTTTTGATGTTAGGGTACTTTCACACTAGCGTTTTTATTTTCTGGCATAGAGTTCCGTCACAGGGGCTCTATACCGGAAAAGAACTGATCAGTCATATCCCCATGCATTCTGAATGGAGAGTAATCCGTTCAGTTTGCATCAGGATGTCTTCAGTTCAGTCGTTTTGACTGATCAGGCAAAAGAGAAAACCGTAGCATGCTACGGTTTTTTCTCCGGCGAAAAAAACTGAAGACATGCCTGAACGCCGGATCCGGCATTTTTTCCCGTAGGAATGTATTAGCGCCGGATCCGGCATTCAGAATACCGGAATGCCGGATCCGTCGTTCCGGCATGCGCATGCGCAGATCGGTAAAAATGCGAAAAATGTACAAGACGGATCCGTCGGTCCGCATGACAAGCGGAGAGACGGATCCGTCCTTGCAATGCATTTGTGAGACGGATCCGCATCCGGATCCGTCTCACAAATGCTTTCAGGCAGCAGCAGATCGGCGGATCCGGCGGCCAGTTCCGACGACGGAACTGCCCGCCGGATCACACTGCCGCAAGTGTGAAAGTAGCCTCACAGTAGCATACTGTACCTGATGAAGTCAGCGTCTAATGCCAGACACTACATCATGTAGGCATGGGCAGAAGATGGCTCAACAAAGTGTTAATTAGATGGTCAGAATAAGGCTATTTTCACACCAGCGTTTTCCCCTTCCACTTTAGAGATCCGTCATTGCGTTCCCATGGCGCACACAAAAGTGCAGCAAGCAGCGTTTTTGAATGTGTCCTGGGATGCGGAGCAAGACGGATCTGTCATGACTCACAATGTAAGTCAATGGAGACGGATCCGTTTTCTCTGACACAAAAGAAAACTGATCCGTCACCCATTAACTTAAAATGTTTTTAGAGACGGATCCGTCATTGCTATGTCAAAGATAATACAACCGGATCCGTTCAGAACGGATGCAGACGGTTGTATTATCATGACGGAAGAGTTTTTGCTGATCCATGACGCTGGTGTGAAAATAGTCTAACCTGGACAAATACAAAGTAAAACCTTCCTTTAAAAATTCCTGTTAGGTGTCAGTAAATATTCACAAAGCACTTCCACCTTACTTTGATATTCATGGTTGTAGACATGATGACATGGTATAATCTGTTGCTTTATCAACAGATCTGGTTCATCAGAAGAGCATCAGTGTGCCAGCTACGGAAAAGATTTATCAGCAGAGAACTGCTTTAACCCAAACAAATGGATATGTAAGAAGAATATGTCCCGGTATTGAATAGATTTAAAAAAAATTTTTTTATGTAAATTATGTTTTATGGAAAATTGTCTTCGTTGGATTTGCAGCGTTAAAAGGACTGTATCGCTTTTATTTTGTAACTAAATAAAAGTATTTGTTAACGAATTCCACAGGTTTTGCTTTTTCCATGTCTGAGGGCGCTGACATATGGCCCTTGCAGCTGTGTAGACGCTACACCATATGTAGCAGTGCTCAGTACACACTTTTGGCGAAGGAGTACTTAGAGCAAGGCGTCTTTAAAATTACCTACTAGTACTTGGGCAGATGCAGGCACTCACTGTCCTACGTTTACTAAGCCAGACTTGGACTAAACTAGGGGGCTCAGTAAAACTCTGCCTCCCTAGGGCTCACGCATTACTTCAGCCAGTCCAAGTCTTTGGAATCATCCATTCTCTGTTGACGAATTGAAATGGAGGAAACTTGGGGACAGGGTGGCCAAATGTGTGAAGAGTTCATAAAAAATATATTAAACAGCTCACTCTGAAAGTACTAGTCAATGCCGAGTGCTTAAAGGGGTTCTCCGGGAATTAAGAAAATGAACATGGGTGGGCCATTTATATGGATACACCTTAATAAAATGGGAATGGTTGGTGATATTAACTTCCTGTTTGTGATATTAACTTCCTGTTTGTGGCACATTAGTATATGTGAGGGGGGAAACTTTTCAAGATGGGTGGTGACCATGGTGGCCATTTTGAAGTCGGCCATTTTGAATCCAACTTTAGTTTTTTCAATAGGAAGAGGGTCATGTGACACATCAAACTTATTGGGAATTTCACAAGAAAAACAATGGTGTGCTTGGTTTTAATGTAACTTTATTCTTTCATGGGTTATTTACAAGTTTCTGACCACTTATAAAATGTGTTCAATGTGCTGCCCGTTGTGTTGGATTGTCAATGCAACCCTCTTCTCCCACTCTTCACACACTGATAGCAACACTGCAGGAGAAATGCTAGCACAGGCTTCCAGTATCCGTAGTTTCAGGTGCTGCACATCTCGTATCTTCACAGCATAGACAATTGCCTTCAGATGACCCCAAAGATAAAAGTCTAAGGGGGTCAGATCGGGAGACCTTGGGGGCCATTCAACTGGCCCACGACGACCAATCCACTTTCCAGGAAACTGTTCATCTAGGAATGCTCGGACCTGACACCCATAATGTGGTGGTGCACCATCTTGCTGGAAAAACTCAGGGAACGTGCCAGATTCAGTGCATAAAGAGGGAAACACATCATCAGTCTGTGAAGAGTGGGAGAAGAGGGTTGCATTGACAATCCAACACAATAGGCAGCACATTGAACACATTGTACAGGGAGTGCAGAATTATTAGGCAAGTTGTATTTTTGAGGATTAATTTTATTATTGAACAACAACCATGTTCTCAATGAACCCAAAAAACTCATTAATATCAAAGCTGAATATTTTTGGAAGTAGTTTTTAGTTTGTTTTTAGTTTTAGCTATTTTAGGGGGATATCTGTGTGTGCAGGTGACTATTACTGTACATAATTATTAGGCAACTTAACAAAAAACAAATATATACCCATTTCAATTATTTATTTTTACCAGTGAAACCAATATAACATCTCAACATTCACAAATATACATTTCTGACATTCAAAAACAAAACAAAAACAAATCAGTGACCAATATAGCCACCTTTCTTTGCAAGGACACTCAAAAGCCTGCCATCCATGGATTCTGTCAGTGTTTTGATCTGTTCACCATCAACATTGCGTGCAGCAGCAACCACAGCCTCCCAGACACTGTTCAGAGAGGTGTACTGTTTTCCCTCCTTGTAAATCTCACATTTGATGATGGACCACAGGTTCTCAATGGGGTTCAGATCAGGTGAACAAGGAGGCCATGTCATTAGATTTTCTTCTTTTATACCCTTTCTTGCCAGCCACGTTGTGGAGTACTTGGACGCGTGTGATGGAGCATTGTCCTGCATGAAAATCATGTTTTTCTTACCTTGCAGACTTCTTCCTGTACCACTGCTTGAAGAAGGTGTCTTCCAGAAACTGGCAGTAGGACTGGGAGTTGAGCTTGACTCCATCCTCAACCCAAAAAGTCCCCACAAGCTCATCTTTGATGATACCAGCCCAAACCAGTACTCCGACAGAGTCGGACTGGAGCTCTCTGCCCTTTACCAATCCAGCCATCTGGCCCATCAAGACTCACTCTCATTTCATCAGTCCATAAAACCTTAGAAAAATCAGTCTTGAGATATTTCTTGGCCCAGTCTTGACGTTCAGCTTGTGTGTCTTGTTCAGTGGTGGTCGTCTTTCAGCCTTTCTTACCTTGGCCATGTCTCTGAGTATTGCACACCTTGTGCTTTTGGGCACTCCAGTGATGTTGCAGCTCTGAAATATGGCCAAACTGGTGGCAAGTGGCATCTTGGCAGCTGCACGCTTGACTTTTCTCAGTTCATGGGCAGTTATTTTGCGCCTTGGGTTTTCCACACGCTTCTTGCGACCCTGTTGACTATTTTGAATGAAACGCTTGATTGTTCGATGATCACGCTTCAGAAGCTTTGCAATTTTAAGAGTGCTGCATCCCTCTGCAAGATATCTCACTATTTTTGACTTTTCTGAGCCTGTCAAGTCCTTCTTTTGACCCATTTTGCCAAAGGAAAGGAAGTTGCCTAATAATGATGCACACCTGATATAGGGTGTTGATGTCATTAGACCACACCCCTTCTCATTACAGAGATGCACATCACCTAATATGCTTAATTGGTAGTAGGCTTTCAAGCCTATACAGCTTGGAGTAAGACAACATGCATAAAGAGGATGATGTGGTCAAAATACTCATTTGCCTAATAATTCTGCACGTAGTGTATAAGTGGTCAGAAACTTGTAAATAACTCATGAAAGAATAAAGTTACGTTAAAACCAAGCACACCATTGTTTTTCTTGTGAAATTCCCAATAAGTTTGATGTGTCACATGACCCTCTTCCTATTGAAAAAACAAAAGTTGGATTCAAAATGGCCGACTTCAAAATGTCCACCATGGTCACCACCCATATTGAAAAGTTTCCCCCCTCACATATACTAATGTGCCACAAACAGGAAGTTAATATCACCAACCATTCCCATTTTATTAAGGTGTATCCATATAAATGGCCCACCCTGTATTACTTTAATGAAAGGTATATGGGAATATATTTGTAATAGTTATAATGGCTTGTTTTGTCTAGGGAGCAATCATCAGGGGAAATAAAATGGCAGCCGTCTTATTAGTACAAACAAAACCTGTCCTATTCACATAGCAGGACAAATGACTGCAGAGCAGTGAGCTAAAGTGCTGCCTTATCCTCCTCTCCTACTTGTCAGGGATTATGATCCTGAATACAGTTTAATATGATCTTCAGCTGAATCTGTAAAAATTGAGTTCATGGGAAGACATGAAGTACAGAGATGATGGACAGGACAGGCTGTGGTGATGTGGGGCTGTGGTAATGGAGACTGCATACAAGAGCTGCTGCTCGTTAGCCACATCCCCCACTTCTCTCTGTACTTCATGTCTCCTCATGAACTCTATTCCTATATTAAACTATTAGGAGAGGAGGAGGCAGCTCTTTACCTGTGTTGTGAACTTGTTGTGTCCTCTGTGTGCTTAGAACAGGTTTTGTGTGTATTAATTGGACAGCGGCCATTTTATTTCTCCTAATGATTGCTCCCCAGACAAAACGAGCCATTATAACTAATGAAAAGTATATTTATAATAAAGTAATATTTAAATATTTTTATTTTCTTAACTCCCAGAGAACCCCTTTAAACCAATCTGGTGCCCTCGGATACAACACTAAAGTATTTAGCTAATAGAAAGGAGGGATCTCCAGGCATATACAGTAAATGTACCAAATTGAATAATACTGATAACATAGTAATATAGTTTATAAGGCTGAAAAATACATATGTCCATCTAGTTCAGCCTGTTATTCTGCAAGTTGATCCAGAAGAAAGCAAAAAAACAAACAAAAAAAAATGTGAGGTAGAAGCCAATGTAATTAGTTGCACAGTGTACACTGCGGTCAATCACATACAGGCAGCCCAGTGATGTTGAATAGAGATGAGCAAAGTTTTGAAAACTTTGATTCGACCGATTTGCCAAAGTTCAACAAGAAATTCATTTAGTTACAAATTAATTAGTCCCATAAATCAGGGAGAGCGGTGTCAGCAGCATCAGTGGCAGTAACTGTGAGAGTATCTAACCCACGGGTGTCAAACACAAGGCCCGCGGGCCGAATCCGGCCCGCCAGACCTCGTCATGTGGCCCGCGTAGCCTAGGGTTGCCACCTGTCCGGGATTGACAAACTGCAGTGTGGATGTCCGACCGAGAGTGCTGTGAGACAGACTCTGATCGCATAAGCTTAGCTGCTGTCACTCACTGCGGCAGCCGGGCCGGGTGATCAGCTGAGGCAGCCAGCGCTCCTCCCGAGCCTCCCCGAGTCCCTCCCCTCCCTCCCTCCTCTAGTCTACACAGTCACTACAGTGTAACAGTGAATGATGCCAGGCAGAGCAGCTGCTCACTCACTGTGTTCAATCAGTCTCCGGTCTCCAGTCTTTGCTCCTCCTCGCTCCTCCTCGCTCCTCCTCGCTCCTCCCCTGCCTCCCAGACTAGTCCCTCCCTCCTTCTCTCTGATAAGGAAGTCAAGTCCACACAGGAAGTGACATCAGAGAGAGAGGCAGGGAGGGAGAATTGAAATCATTCTTCTTCTCCTCTCCAGTCCAGCTCCAGCGCCCAAGTAGTGCCCAGCCCAGTGCCCACTGTGCCCTGCCTGCAGACAGTGCATCAGTGGTTTTTCAACCTGACCAAGACAGTCCTGACACCAGATAATCACTTCTAAAAAGTTATAAATATAAAACATTTGAAGTGTAATGTAACAGTGTTTAAAGGGCTTCTGTCACCCCACTAAAGTCTTTTATTTATTTTTTTGGCTACTTATAATCCCTATACTGCAGTTTAACAATACATAATGTTATAATATCATTTTGGTTCAGTAGATTCTCCTAAAAACGTACTTTTATCATATGCAAATTACCTGTCTACCAGCGAGCAGGGCGGTTACTTGCTGGTAGCAGCTGCATCCTCCTGTCATATAGACGCCCCCTCCTCATGTTGATTGACAGGGCAGCGAGCGCTCTTGTTCTCTGGCTCGCCCTGTCTGCATTGAAAATCTGGCGCCTGCGCCGTACCTGTCTTCAGTCGGCGCATGCGCCGGGTGTAGATGTGACGTCATCGGCGCAGGTGCATTGAGGATGGAGCGGCCGAGCGAGCGTCCTCCTCTCAGTGCGCCTGCGCGGACTGAAGACAGGTACGGCGCAGGCGCCAGATTTTGAATGCAGACAGGGCAAGCCAGAGAACAAGCGCGTTCGCTGCCCTGTCAATCAACATGAGGAGGGGGCGTCTCCATGACAGGAGGATGCGGCTGCTACCAGCAAGTAACCGCCGTACTCGCTGGTAGACAGGTAATTTGCATATGATAAAGTGATAGGAAGTGATAATAAATCGCATAAGGAGCGCTGTGTATTACCGGTACTTACAACTACAAGCGCTCGCCGAGAGGAGGGAGGAGGCAGGCTGGGAGGATGGGCGCTGGCAGTGTGAGTCATACGTCACGCGCCTGCGCCGCCCACTTTATGAATGAAGCAGGCGGCGTGGGCGCATGACGTATGACTCACGCTGCCAGCGCCTGTCCTCCCGGCCTGCCTCCTCCCTCCTCTCGGCGAGCGCTTGTAGTTGTAAGTACCGGTAATACACAGCGCTCCTTATGCGATTATATACATACGGTAACCATTAACTATTAGAGATGCGATTATACAGTGAGCAGGGCCCGTGTAGTAGAATACAGTCACTGCACGGGCCCCGCTGTCATTATAAAAGCAGATGCCGGCCCCCGGCCCTTTGAGGGTGACCAAACTGCTGATGCGGCCCCCGATGAATTTGAGTTTGACACCCCTGATCTAACCCCTTCAACCACCATGATGTAACCGTATGTCACGATTGCTGAGGGAATGTATGGAACGGGCTGTTGCAGTGAGCCCGTTCAATATGTGGTGGGTGTTGGCTGTATCATACAGCAGAACCCCGTCATTTACCCCTCAGATCTACAGTATTTTTATACTATGGGTGTTGCACATGGCGATACCCATGATTAGGGATGAGCGAACCCGAACTGTATAGTTCGGGTTCGTACCGAATTTCGGGGTGTCCGTGACACGGGTTCGGTGTTCATCGCTTTCTTGGCGCTTTTTGAAAGGCTGCAAAGCAGCCAATCAACAAGCGTCATACTACTTGCCCCAAGAGGCCGTCACAGCCATGCCTACTATTGGCATGGCTGTGATTGGCCAGTGCAGCATGTGACCCAGCCTCTATTTAAGCTGGAGTCACGTAGCGCCGCACGTCACTCTGCTCTGATCAGTATAGGGAGAGGTTGCAGCTGCGACGTTAGGGCGAGATTAGGCAGTGATTAACTCCTCCAAAAGACTTCATTCAGAGATCGATCTGCAGCTGTGGATGATTGAACTGCTGCTATTGAATTGCTCACTGTTTTTAGGCTGCCCAGAGCGTTTTTCAGTCACTTTTTTCTGGGGTGATCGGCGGCCATGTTGTGTATTGTGGTGTGCCAGCACAAGCTGCCACCAAGTGCATTTAACCCTCAATAGTGTGGTTGTTTTTTGGCTATATCCTACATCAGGGTGAAGCTGTCACACCAAGTGCATTTAACCATCAATAGTGTGGTTATTTTTTGGCCATATACTACATCAGGGGCAAGCTGTCACCAAGTGCATTTAACCCTCAATAGTGTGGTTGTTTTTTGGCTACATCCTACATCAGGGTCAAGCTGTCACACCAAGTGCATTTAACCATCAATAGTGTGGTTATTTTTTGGCCATATACTACATCAGGGGCAAGCTGTCACCAAGTGCATTTAACCCTCAATAGTGTGGTTGTTTTTTGGCTATATCCTACATCAGGGTCAAGCTGTCACACCAAGTGCATTTAACCATCAATAGTGGGGTTATTTTTTGGCCATATACTACATCAGGGGCAAGCTGTCACCAAGTGCATTTAACCCTCAATAGTGTGGTTGTTTTTTGGCTATATCCTACATCAGGGTCAAGCTGTCACACCAAGTGCATTTAACCATCAATAGTGTGGTTATTTTTTGGCCATATACTACATCAGGGGCAAGCTGTCACCAAGTGCATTTAACCCTCAATAGTGTGGTTGTTTTTTGGCTATATCCTACATCAGGGTCAAGCTGTCACACCAAGTGCATTTAACCATCAATAGTGTGGTTATTTTTTGGCCATATCCCAGTCTAATTCTGACTGTAAACGTATACCTGTCACCCAGCGCCTAAATAATAGGCCTCAAATTTATATTCATCCAAATCTGTCATTATTGCTGTAGCTGGTCAAGTTATTTAGTGTCCGTCAAAGCACAGTTTTTGTTCTGGGTTGAAATACAATTCCCAATTTAGCAATTTCCTAATTTAGTGGTTTCTGCTGTATCAGACCTACATTAAATCTATCCCTAAAAGGGTATATAAGATTCAAGGTGCACATAGGGTCATTCTCAATAACTTCACACACACGCTACTGTGCATATCCCAGTCTAATTCTGTCTGTAAACGTATACCTGTCACCCAGCGCCTAAATAATAGGCCTCAAATTTATAGTCATCCAAATCTGTCGTTATTGCTGTAGCTGGTCAAGTTATTTAGTGTCCGTCAAAGCACAGTTTTTGTTCTGGGTTGAAATACAATTCCCAATTTAGCAATTCTCTAAATTAGTAGTTTCTGCTGTATCAGGCCTACTTTAAATTTATCCCTAAAAGGGTATATTAGATTCAAGGTGCACATAGGGTCATTCTCAATAACTTCACACACACGCTACTGTGCATATCCCAGTCTAATTCTGTCTGTAAATGTATACCTGTCACCCAGCGCCTAAATAATAGGCCTCAAATTTATAGTCATCCAAATCTGTGGTTATTGCTGTAGCTGGTCAAGTTATTTAGTGTCCGTCAAAGCACAGTTTTTGTTCTGGGTTGAAATACAATTCCCAATTTAGCAATTCTCTAAATTAGTGGTTTCTGCTGTATCAGGCCTACTTTAAATTTATCCCTAAAAGGGTATATTAGATTCAAGGTGCAGATAGGGTCATTCTCAATAACTTCACACACACACTACTGTGCATATCCCAGTCTAATTCTGTCTGTAAACGTATACCTGTCACCCAGCGCCTAAATAATAGGCCTCAAATTTATAGTCAACTAAATCTGTGGTTCAGGGCCGTAGCTAGAAATAACTGGGCCCCATAGCAACATTTTTTTATGGGGCCCCCCTCCTGGATCTCCCAGCCCCACATACCTCTCAGACCCCCACCCTTTCCAGAGCTCCCACCCAAACACCCTTCCAGGACCTCCCACCCCAACATCCCCACACCCCTCCTAGACCTCCCACCCCCACCCTAAATCTCCCACCGCCAGTCCCCAGATATAATGGTCCAGACATCACGTGTCCTGCTTCCCCCTCCTGCCTATATAATGGTCCAGACCTCCAGGTTTATGCTTCCCCCTACTCCCCATATATAATGTTTCAGACCTCCAGGATCCTGCTTCCCCCTACTCCCCATATATAATGGTCCAGACCTCCAGGATCCTGCTTCCCCCTACTCCCAATATATAATTGTCCAGACCTCCAAGGTCCTGCTCCTCCCTATATAATGGTCCAGACCTCCAGGGTCCTGCTCCCCCTAAATAGAATGGTCCAGACCTCCACTGTTCCCCCCTATATAATGGTCCAGACCTCCAGGATCCTGCTCCCCCCTTCTCCTTAAACATAATGGTCCAGACCTCCAGGGTCCTGCGCCCCCCTTCCTAAATATAATGGTCCAGACCTCCAGGGTCCTGATCCCCCCTTCTCCTTAAATATAATGGTCAATACCTCCAGGATCCTGCTTCCCCCTACTCCCAATATATAATTGGTCCAGACTTCCAGGGTCCTGCTCCCCCCTCCTCCCTATATAATGGTCCAGACCTCCAGGGTCCTGCTTCCCCCTCCTCGCCAAATATAATGGTCCAGACCTCCAGGGTCCTGCTACCCCTAAATAGATAAAGTGATAGGAAGTGATAATAAATCGCATAAGGAGCGCTGTGTATTACCGGTACTTACAACTACAAGCGCTCGCCGAGAGGAGGGCGTCTGCGCGCCCACACTCCAGCAGCGCTGCCAGGCCCAGCAGCACGCAGCTTCGCTGTACGCTTCGCTGTACGCTTCGCTGTACGCTTCGCATCCTCCACTTTCGGCCAGTTTGACTGCCGCCCAGACTGGGAGCGGGACCACTCCATCTCCTGTTTGCAGGTATGCCTCTCTGCCTCCGGCCACGCCCTATCGCACCGCCCACAGCCTGCAGGCCCTGCAGATAGTGCTTTCTCTGTCTGTCCTGGAGGGGCCTGCGACCCCTGTAGCTACGCCACATGAATAAAAAAATATATATAATCCTCCAGTGTCCTGTACCCCCCTATATAATGGTCCAGACCTCCAGGATCCTGCTCCCCCCTTCTCCTTAAATATAATGGTCCAGACCTCCAGGGTCCTGCTCCCCCCTTCTTAAATATAATGGTCCAGACCTCCAGGGTCCTGATCCCCCCCTTCTCCTTAAATATAATGGTCCAGACCTCCCGGGTCCTGCTCCCCCTCCTCCCCAGATATAATGGTCCAGACCTCCAGTGTCCTGTTCCCCCCCTATATAATGGTCCAGACCAGACCTCCAGGGTCCTGCTCTCCCCTTCTCCTTAAATGTACTGGTCCAGACCTTCAGGGTCCTGCTCCCCCCTTCTCCTTAAATGTACTGGTCCAGACCTCCAGGGTGCTGCTCCCCCCTCCTCCCCAGATATAATGGTCCAGGACTCCAGAGTAAGTTTTACCAGTACCAGAGTCAGCCAGCCCTCACCTCACAGCCACTTGAACGTCTGCGCGCCCACACTCCAGCAGCGCTGCCAGGCCCAGCAGCACGCAGCTTCACTGTACGCTTCGCTGTACGCTTCGCATCCTCCACTTTCGGCCAGTTTGACTGCCGCCCAGACTGGGAGCGGGACCACTCCATCTCTTGTTTGCAGGTATGCCTCTCTGCCTCCGGCCACGCCCTATCGCACCGCCCACAGCCTGCAGGCCCTGCAGATAGTGCTTTCTCTGTCTGTCCTGGAGGGGCCTGCGACCCCTGTAGCTACGCCACATGAATAAAAAAATATATATAATCCTCAGCCGGCAGCCCGGGCCCCCAGTGGCGTAGAGCCCCATAGCCATTGCTATGGCTGCTATGGTGATCCCTACGCCCATGCTGTGGTTATTGCTGTAGCTGGTCAAGTTATTTAGTGTCCGTCAAAGCACAGTTTTTGTTCTGGGTTGAAATACAATTCCCAATTTAGCAATTCTCTAAATTAGTGGTTTCTGCTGTATCAGACCTCCTTTAAATCTATCCCTAAAAGGGTATATAAGATTCAAGGTGCACATAGGGTCATTCTCAATAACTTCACACACACGCTACTGTGCATATCCCAGTCTAATTCTGTCTGTAAACGTATACCTGTCACCCAGCGCCTAAATAATAGGCCTCAAATTTATAGTCAGCTAAATCTCTGGTTACTGCTGTGCCTGTATTAGTGTAATACGGTACCTAAATAGATAGCCAGATAGTGTTAGGTGTCTTTAAAAAAAGGCCTGAATTTGAATTCAATACATTGGGCCAAATAATATTTTTGTTGTTGTGGTGAATGATAACAATGAGGAAAACATCTAGTAAAGGACGTGGACATGGTCGTGGTGGTGTTAGTGGACCCTCTGGTGCTGGGAGAGGATGTGGCCGTTCTGCCACAGCCACACGTCCTAGTGTACCAACTACCTCAGGTCCCAGTAGCCGCCAGAATTTAAAGCGATATTTGGTGGGGCCCAATGCCGTTCTAAGGATGGTAAGGCCTGAGCAGGTACAGGCATTAGTCAATTGGATGGCCGACAGTGGATCCAGCACGTTCACATTATCTCCCACCCAGTCTTCTGCAGAAAGCGCACAGATGGCGCCTGAAAACCAAGCCCATTAGTCTGTCACATCACCCCCATGCATACCAGGGAAACTGTCAGAGCCTCAAGTTATGCAGCAGTCTCTTATGCTGTTTGAAGACTCCGCTGGCAGGGTTTCCCAAGGGCATCCACCTAGCCTATCCCCAGCGGTGGAAGACATAGAATGCACTGACGCACAACCACTTATGTTTCCTGATGATGAGGACATGGGAATACCACCTCAGCATGTCTCTGATGATGACGAAACACAGGTGCCAACTGCTGCGTCTTTCTGCAGTGTGCAGACTGAACAGGAGGCCAGGGATCAAGACTGGGTGGAAGACGATGCAGGGGACGATGAGGTCCTAGACCCCACATGGAATGAAGGTCGTGCCACTGACTTTCACAGTTCGGAGGAAGAGGCAGTGGTGAGACCGAGCCAACAGCGTAGCAAAAGAGGGAGCAGTGGGCAAAAGCAGAACACCCGCCGCCAAGAGACTCCGCCTGCTACTGACCGCCGCTATCTGGGACCGAGCACCCCAAAGGCAGCTTCAAGGAGTTCCCTGGCATGGCACTTCTTCAAACAATGTGCTGACGACAAGACCCGAGTGGTTTGCACGCTGTGCCATCAGAGCCTGAAGCGAGGCATTAACGTTCTGAACCTTAGCACAACCTGCATGACCAGGCACCTGCATGCAAAGCATGAACTGCAGTGGAGTAAACACCTTAAAAACAAGGAAGTCACTCAGGCTCCCCCTGCTACCTCTTCTGCTGCTGCCGCCTCGGCCTCTTCTGCTGCTGCCGCCTCGGCCTCTTCTGCTGCTGCCGCCTCGGCCTCTTCCTCCGCCTCTGGAGGAACGTTGGCACCTGCCGCCCAGCAAACAGGGGATGTACCACCAACACCACCACCTCCGTCACCAAGCATCTCAACCATGTCACACGGCAGCGTTCAGCTCTCCATCTCACAAACATTTGAGAGAAAGCGTAAATTCCCACCTAGCCACCCTCGATCCCTGGCCCTGAATGCCAGCATTTCTAAACTACTGGCCTATGAAATGCTGTAATTTAGGCTGGTGGACACAGACAGCTTCAAACAGCTCATGTCGCTTGCTGTCCCACAGTATGTTGTTCCCAGCTGGCACTACTTCTCCAAGAGAGCCGTGCCTTCCCTGCACAACCAAGTATCCGATAAAATCAAGTGTGCACTGCGCAACGCCATCTGTGGCAAGGTCCACCTAACCACAGATACGTGGACCAGTAAGCACGGCCAGGGACGCTATATCTCCCTAACGGCACACTGGGTAAATGTAGTGGCAGCTGGGCCCCAGGCGGAGAGCTGTTTGGCGCACGTCCTTCCGCCGCCAAAGATCGCAGGGCAACATTCTTTGCCTCCTGTTGCCACCTCCTCCTACTCAGCTTCCTCCTCCTCTTCTTCCACCTGCTCATCCAGTCAGCCACACACCTTCACCACCAACTTCAGCACAGCCCGGGGTAAACGTCAGCAGGCCATTCTGAAACTCATATGTTTGGGGGACAGGCCCCACACCGCACAGGAGTTGTGGCGGGGTATAGAACAACAGACCGACGAGTGGTTGCTGCCGGTGAGCCTCAAGCCCGGCCTGGTGGTGTGCGATAATGGGCGAAATCTCGTTGCAGCTCTGGGACTAGCCGGTTTGACGCACATTCCTTGCTTGGCGCATGTGCTGAATTTGGTGGTGCAGAAGTTCATTCACAACTACCCCGACATGTCAGAGCTGCTGCATAAAGTGCGGGCCGTCTGTTCGCGCTTCCGGCGTTCACATCCTGCCGCTGCTTGCCTGTCTGCGCTACAGCGTAACTTCGGCCTTCCCGCTCACCGCCTCATATGTGACGTGCCCACCAGGTGGAACTCCACCTTGCACATGCTGGACAGACTGTGCGAGCAGCAGCAGGCCATAGTGGAGTTTCAGCTGCAGCACGCACGGGTCAGTCGCACTGCGGAACAGCACCACTTCACCACCAATGACTGGGCCTCCATGCGAGACCTGTGTGCCCTGTTGCGCTGTTTCGAGTACTCCACCAACATGGCCAGTGGCGATGACGCCGTTATCAGTACAATACCACTTCTATGTCTCCTTGAGAAAACACTTGAGGCGATGATGGAAGAGGAGGTGGCCCAGGAGGAGGAGGAGGAGGAGGAAGAGGGGTCATTTTTAGCACTTTCAGGCCAGTCTCTTCGAAGTGACTCAGAGGGAGGTTTTTTGCAACAGCAGAGGCCAGGTACAAATGTGGCCAGCCAGGGCCCACTACTGGAGGACGAGGAGGACGAGGATGAGGAGGAGGTGGAGGAGGATGAGGATGAAGCATGGTCACAGCGGGGTGGCACCCAACGCAGCTCGGGCCCATCACTGGTGCGTGGCTGGGGGGAAACGCAGGACGATGACGATACGCCTCCCACAGAGGACAGCTTGTCCTTACCCCTGGACAGCCTGGCACACATGAGCGACTACATGCTGCAGTGCCTGCGCAACGACAGCAGAGTTGCCCACATTTTAACGTGTGCGGACTACTGGGTTGCCAGCCTGCTGGATCCACGGTACAAAGACAATGTGCCCACCTTACTTCCTGCACTGGAGCGTGATAGGAAGATGCGCGAGTACAAGCGCACGTTGATAGACGCGCTACTGAGAGCATTCCCAAATGTCACAGGGGAACAAGTGGAAGCCCAAGGCCAAGGCAGAGGAGGAGCAAGAGGTAGCCAAGGCAGCTGTGTCACGGCCAGCTCCTCTGAGGGCAGGGTTAGCATGGCAGAGATGTGGAAAAGTTTTGTCAACACGCCACAGCTAACTGCACCACCACCTTATACGCAACGTGTTAGCAGGAGGCAACATTTCACTAACATGGTGGAACAGTATGTGTGCACACCCCTCCACGTACTGACTGATGGTTCGGCCCCATTCAACTTCTGGGTCTCTAAATTGTCCACGTGGCCAGAGCTAGCCTTTTATGCCTTGGAGGTGCTGGCCTGCCCGGCGGCCAGCGTTTTGTCTGAACATGTATTCAGCATGGCAGGGGGCGTCATTACAGACAAACGCAGCCGCCTGTCTACAGCCAATGTGGACAAGCTGACGTTCATAAAAATGAACCAGGCATGGATCCCACAGGACCTGTCCATCCCTTGTGCAGATTAGACATTAACTACCTCCCCTTAACCATATATTATTGTACTCCAGGGCACTTCCTCATTCAATCCTATTTTTATTTTCATTTTACCATTATATTGCGAGGCAACCCAAAGTTGAATGAACCTCTCCTCTGCCTGGGTGCCGGGGCCTAAATATATGCCAATGGACTGTTCCAATGTTGGGTGACGTGAAGCCTGATTCTCTGCTATGACATGCAAACTGATTCTCTGCTGACATGAAGCCAGATTCTCTGTTACGGGACCTCTCTCCTCTGCCTGGGTGCCGGGGCCTAAATATATGCCAATGGACTCTTACAGTGGTGGCTGACGTGAAGCCTGATTCTCTGCTATGACATGCAGACTGATTCTCTGCTGACATGAAGCCAGATTCTCTGTTACGGGACCTCTCTCCTCTGCCTGGGTGCCTGGGCCTAAATATATGACAATGGACTGTTACAGTGGTGGCTGACAAGAAGCCTGATTCTCTGCTATGACATGCAAACTGATTCTCTGCTGACATGAAGCCAGATTCTCTGTTATGGGACCTCTCTCCTCTGCCTGGGTGCCTGGGCCTAAATATATGACAATGGACTGTTACAGTGGTGGCTGACGTGAAGCCTAAATCTCTGCTATGACATGCAAACTGATTCTCTGCTGACATGAAGCCAGATTCTCTGTTACGGGACCTCTCTCCTCTGCCTGGGTGCCTGGGCCTAAATATATGACAATGGACTGTTACAGTGGTGGCTGACGTGAAGCCTGATTCTCTGCTATAACATGCAAACTGATTCTCTGCTGACATGAAGCCAGATTGTCTGTTACGGGACCTCTCTCCTCTGCCTGGGCCTAAATATATGACAATGGACTGTTACAGTGGTGGCTGACGTGAAGCCTGATTCTCTGCTATGACATGCAAACTGATTCTCTGCTGACATGAAGCCAGATTCTCTGTTACGGGACCTCTCTCCTCTGCCTGGGCCTAAATATATGACAATGGACTGTTACAGTGGTGGCTGACGTGAAGCCTGATTCTCTGCTATGACATGCAAACTGATTCTCTGCTGACATGAAGCCAGATTCTCTGTTATGGGACCTCTCTCCTCTGCCTGGGTGCCTGGTCCTAAATATATGACAATGGACTGTTACAGTGGTGGCTGTCGTGAAGCCTGATTCTCTGCTATGACATGCAGACTGATTCTCTGCTGACATGAAGCCAGATTCTCTGTTACGGGACCTCTCTCCTCTGCCTGGGTGCCTGGGCCTAAATATATGACAATGGACTGTTACAGTGGTGGCTGACGTGAAGCCTGATTCTCTGCTATGACATGCAAACTGATTCTCTGCTGACATGAAGCCAGATTCTCTGTTACGGGACCTCTCTCCTCTGCCTGGGCCTAAATATATGACAATGGACTGTTACAGTGGTGGCTGACATGAAGCCTGATTCTCTGCTATGAAATGAAAACTGATTCTCTGCTGACATGAAGCCAGATTCTCTGTTACGGGACCTCTCTCCTCTGCCTGGGTCTAAATATATGACAATGGACTGTTACAGTGGTGGCTGGCGTGAAGCCTGATTCTCTGCTATGACATGCAAACTGATTCTCTGCTGACATGAAGCCAGATTCTCTGTTACGGGACCTCTCTCCTCTGCCGGGGTGCCTGGGCCTAAATGTATGACAATGGACTGTTACAGTGGTGGCTGACGTGAAGCCTGATTCTCTGCTATGACATGCAGACTGATTCTCTGCTGACATGAAGCCAGATTCTCTGTTACGGGACCTCTCTCCTCTGCCTGGGTGCCTGGGCCTAAATATATGACAATGGACTGTTACAGTGGTGGCTGACGTGAAGCCTGATTCTCTGCTATGACATGCAAACTGATTCTCTGCTGACATGAAGCCAGATTCTCTGTTACGGGACCTCTCTCCTCTGCCTGGGTGCCTGGGCCTAAATATATGATAATGGACTGTTACAGTGGTGGCTGACGTGAAGCCTGATTCTCTGCTATGACATGCAAACTGATTCTCTGCTGACATGAAGCCAGATTCTCTGTTACGGGACCTCTCTCCTCTGCCTGGGTGCCTGGGCCTAAATATATGACAATGGACTGTTACAGTGGTGGCTGACGTGAAGCCTGATTCTCTGCTATGACATGCAAACTGATTCTCTGCTGACATGAAGCCAGATTCTCTGTTACGGGACCTCTCTCCTCTGCCTGGGTGCCTGGGCCTAAATATATGCCAATGGACTGTTCCAATGTTGGGTGACGTGAAGCCTGATTCTCTGCTATGACATGCAGACTGATTTTCTGCTGACATGAAGCCAGATTCTCTGTTACGGGACCTCTCTCCTCTGCCTGGGTGCCTGGGCCTAAATATATGACAATGGACTGTTACAGTGGTGGCTGACGTGAAGCCTGATTCTCTGCTATGACATGCAGACTGATTCTCTGCTGACATGAAGCCAGATTCTCTGTTACGGGACCTCTCTCTTCTGCCTGGGCCTAAATATATGACAATGGACTGTTACAGTGGTGGCTGACGTGAAGCCTGATTCTCTGCTATGACATGCAGACTGATTCTCTGCTGACATGAAGCCAGATTCTCTGTTACGGGACCTCTCTCCTCTGCCTGGGTGCCTGGGCCTAAATATATGACAATGGACTGTTACAGTGGTGGCTGACATGAAGCCTGATTCTCTGCTATGACATGCAAACTGATTCTCTGCTGCCATGAAGCCAGATTCTCTGTTACGGGACCTCTCTCCTCTGCCTGGGTGCCTGGGCCTAAATATATGACAATGGACTGTTACAGTGGTGGCTGACGTGAAGCCTGATTTTCTGCTATGACATGCAGACTGATTCTCTGCTGACATGAAGCCAGATTCTCTGTTACGGGACCTCTCTCCTCTGCCTGGGTGCCCGGGCCTAAATATATGCCAATGGACTGTTCCAATGTTGGGTGACGTGAAGCCTGATTCTCTGCTATGACATGCAGACTGATTCTCTGCTGACATGAAGCCAGATTCTCTGTTACGGGACCTCTCTCCTCTGCCTGGGTCTAAATATATGACAATGGACTGTTACAGTGGTGGGTGACGTGAAGCCAGATTCTCTGCTATGGGACCTCTCACCAATTGATATTGGTTAATTTTTATTTATTTTATTTTTATTTTTATTCATTTTCCTATCCACATTTGTTTGCAGGGGATTTACCTACATGTTGCTGCCTTTTGCAGCCCTCTAGCTCTTTCTTGGGCTGTTTTACAGCCTTTTTAGTGCCGAAAAGTTTGGGTCCCCATTGACTTCAATGGGGTTCGGGACGAAGTTCGGGTCGGGTTCGGATCCCGAACCCGAACATTTCCGGGAAGTTCGGCCGAACTTCTCGAACCCGAACATCCAGGTGTTCGCTCAACTCTACCCATGATATGTATTTTTTTATTTTTTTTTTAGTTCTTTTATTTTTATTTTGGGACAAAGGGGGTGATTTAAATTTTTATGTTTTTTATTTTTAAAAACGTTTATTTATTTATTCATTTTTACACTTTTTTTGTCGTTCCCATGGGGAACTATAACAAGCAATCATTAGATTGCTATTCTCATAGAACCCAATGCATTAGCATTGGAGTTTATAAGAACATTATTAGTTTCCTATGGAGCCCTATTACAGGCAAGGGCTCCATAGGAAACACTGTGTGACAGCCTGCTGTCATTCACTAAGACAGGAGCTGCTGCACACAAGCTCCGACTCCTCCGATCGCCGCATGGGGAGCTGGAGCATCACCCGAAGTGCGCGTACTAGAACGGCACTGTTCGGGAAGGGGTTAAATCGCCCCCCTTTCCCAATTTTACACATAAAAATATATAGCTCCTAGATAGGACAATCCCAGACACTCAGCATATACACAGATATACAAACCGGATTCCAAAAAAGTTGGGACACTAAACAAATTGTGAATAAAAACTGAATGCAATGATGTGGAGATGGCAAATGTCAATATTTTATTTGTAATAGAACGTAGATGACAGGTCAAACGTTTAATCCGAGTAAATGTATCATTTTAAAGGAAAAATATGTTGATTCAAATTTTCACGGTGTCAACAAATCCCCAAAAAGTTGGGACAAGTAGCAATAAGAGGCTGGAAAAAGTAAATTTGAGCATAACGAAGAGCTGGAAGACCAATTAAAACTAATTAGGTCAATTGGCAACATGATTGGGTATAAAAAGAGCTTCTCAGAGTGGCAGTGTCTCTCAGAAGCCAAGATGGGTAGAGGATCACCAATTCCCACAATGTTGCGCAGAAAGATAGTGCAGCAATATCAGAAAGGTGTTACCCAGCGAAAAATTGCAAAGACTTTGCATCTATCACCATCAACTGTGCATAACATCATCCGAAGATTCAGAGAATCTGGAACAATCTCTGTGCGTAAGGGTCAAGGCCGTAAAACCATACTGGATGCCCGTGATCTCCGGGCCCTTAAACGACACTGCACCGCAAACAGGAATGCTACTGTAAAGGAAATCACAGAATGGGCTCAGGAATACTTCCAGAAACCATTGTCAGTGAACACAATCCACCGTGCCATCTGCCGTTGCCAGCTGAAACTCTACAGTGCAAAGAAGAAGCCATTTCTAAGCAAGATCCACAAGCTCAGGCGTTTTCACTGGGCCAGGGATCATTTAAAATGGAGTGTGCAAAATGGAAGACTGTTCTGTGGTCAGACGAGTCATGATTCGAAGTTCTTTTTGGAAATCTGGGACGCCATGTCATCCGGACCAAAGAGGACAAGGACAACCCAAGTTGTTATCAACGCTCAGTTCAGAAGCCTGCATCTCTGATGGTATGGGGGGTTGCATGAGTGCGTGTGGCATGGGCAGCTTGCATGTCTGGAAAGGCACCATCAATGCAGAAAAATATATTCAGGTTCTAGAACAACATATGCTCCCATCCAGACGTCATCTCTTTCAGGGAAGACCCTGCATTTTTCAACAAGATAATGCCAGACCACATTCTGCATCAATCACAACATCATGGCTGCGTAGGAGAAGGATCCGGGTACTGAAATGGCCAGTCTGCAGTCCAGATCTTTCACATATAGAGAACATTTGGCGCATCATAAAGAGGAAGGTGCAACAAAGAAGGCCCAAGACGATTGACCAGTTAGAGGCCTGTATTAGACAAGAATGGGAGAGCATTCCTATTTCTAAACTTGAGAAACTGGTCTCCTCGGTCCCCAGATGCCTGTTGAGTGTTGTAAGAAGAAGGGGAGATGCCACACAGTGGTGAAAATGGCCTTGTCCCAACTTTTTGGGGATTTGTTGACACCATGAAATTCTAATTCAACATATTTTTCCCTTAAAATGGTACATTTTCTCAGTTTAAACTTTTGTTCCGTGATTTATGTTCTATTCTGAATAAAATATTAGAAGTTGGCACCTCCACATCATTGCATTCAGTTTTTATTCACGATTTGTATAGTGTCCCAACTTTTTTGGAATCCGGTTTGTAATACAAAAATGTATATCCAAAAATGTATCTATTGAAATTGATAAAACAAATAAATAGATGCATAAGGCCTCTTTCACACTTGCGTTGTCTGGATCCGGCGTGTACTCCACTTGCCGGAATTACACGACGGATCCGGAAAAACGCAAGTGTACTGAAAGCATTTGAAGACGGATCCGTCTTCAAAATGCGTTCAGTGTTACTATGGCACCCAGGACGCTATTAAAGTCCTGGTTGCCATAGTAGGAGCGGGGAGCGGGGGAGCAGTATACTTACAGTCCGCGCAGCTCCCTGGGCGCTCCAGAGTGACGTCAGAGCGCCCCATGCGCATGGATGACGTGCCATGTGATCACGTCATCCATGCGCGTGGGGCGCCCTGACGTCACTCTGAAGCGCCCCGGGAGCCGCACGGACGGTAAGTATGCTGCTCCCCCGCTCCCCGCTACACTTTACCATGGCTGCCAGGACTTTAGCGTCCCGGCAGCCATGGTAACCACTCTAAAAAAGCTAAACGTTGGATCCGGCAATGCGCCGAAACGACGTTTAGCTTAAGGCCGGATCCGGATCAATGCCTTTCAATGGGCATTCATTCCGGATCCGGCCTTGCGGCAAGTCTTCAGGATTTTTGGCCGGAGCAAAAAGCGCAGCATGCTGCGGTATTTTCTCCGGCCAAAAAACTTTCCATTCCGGAACTGAAGACATCCTGATGCATCCTGAACGGATTTCACTCCATTCAGAATGCATTAGGATAAAACTGATCAGGATTCTTCCGGCATAGAGCCCCGATGACGGAACTCTATGCCGGAAGACAAGAACGCAGGTGTGATAGAGCCCTAAATTGTCAAAGACAGACACAACCACATGGAGAGTGCACAAAATACGTTGGGACATCAAGTTATAGCATTGCAAGTAGTGGGAAAGGTGGGATGGAAAAACAAGTATAAATAAATACAAAATCAAACCTACAGTAGATAAAAAAACACATTCACAACATACACAATAACACAATACAGACCCAGCTAGTGGCACCTCCTAGAGACCCCGACACATGTTTCGCGTCAGCTTCCTCAGAGGGAGTAGGATATAAAAAAAAATCTTAAAATGTCCTGTGCGCTGATCGCGGAAATGGAAAATAAAAATAAAAAAAACCACACAATTCGTCTTTTTTTTTGTCAGCATTCACCCCCAAAAATTGTGTGATCAAAAAGACGTACGCACCACAAAAATTGTACCAATAAAATCAAAATTTCATCCTGCAAAAGACAAGACCTCATATAGCACTGTAGACCAAAATATAAAAAAGTTATGGCTGTCAAAAAATGGTGACCACCATATACATTTTACCTTTATAATTAAAGTTATACTTTTCTTTAATCCTTGCATCCTATAACTACATATGAAGAGTACCTTGTGGCGCAGGTGACCAGCAGTTGGATCCAATGAACCGATAAAAGAGGAGACAAAAATGGTCATGGCGCATTCCCAGAGTGACATGGGAAGGAACGACAGATTCCTTCTGCTGACATTGACATGCCCTGACTGCTGGAGGGGAGGTGTGGGCCAGTGGGAGATGCAACTATTGCTGCATAAGGCTGAAAGTCTAAATAAGTGGCACGGTTTTCAAACGCCACTTTAAGGTAAAGCTCCATGTGTTGACGCAGGGCTGTCATGCCAACATTAGCACCCTGGCTGTGTCTCACCTTCTGCCCACACATCCTGCATACTGCCACATTACTGTCCCCCAGAAACTGCTTGAAATATTCCCACACTGCCGAGTTTAGCATTTTACCTCTGCCACTGTGTGATGCCTGCTTGCCGCTGCTTTTATGAACCAGTGCACTGCTAGCGTGCTCCTCACCATGGAGTCATACTGACGCTATGTAATGCAACAGCTAACAGAAGGCCTTCCCTATGATAAATTTCACTCCACTGCGCACATGTACGGAGCGAAATATGTAACTGTGGCCTAATACTGACGTAATGTAATGCAACAGCTAACAGAAGGCATTCGTTATAATCAATTTAGTTCCAATGCGTACATGTACAGGATAAAAAAGTTACACTGTATGGAATACAGACGCAATGT
The DNA here is from genome assembly GCF_014858855.1 of Bufo gargarizans. Taxonomy (NCBI): domain Eukaryota; kingdom Metazoa; phylum Chordata; class Amphibia; order Anura; family Bufonidae; genus Bufo; species Bufo gargarizans. Next base: position 292,164,669 of record NC_058085.1, on the reverse strand, counting down.
AACTGTATTACTAAAGTAAGGGATTAATTCTGAAGGTGGGTGCACTAAAACGTGATGCACATGGCAAATACACCGGCCTAATATACTCAGGCACACTAAATGTATCACAAAAATAAGGGATTTACTCTGAATGTGGGTGCACTAGAACAGTCTCCCTGCTGTTTCCCTACAGTCTCAAAAAATTCTCCACACGATCTCCCTGCACTGTTTCTGCGCTCTCCCTATCAAATATTATTATTTTTTACTTGTTTACTCCAACACTGTCCCTAGTGCATGAGCACTTTCCACATCTCTTCCTATGCTCAGCTCACAGTGAAATGGCGGTGACTGTGCAGGAGGAGGGTTTTATAGGGCGGTGACATCACATGGGATGGCTATCTACAGATTGTCTGGCTGCACGGTATTATGGGTGATCTTGCGTTCCCGAGCTTCTTACTGTCACTTTGTAACATGTGCAGCCACCATTTTAGGAGAAACTGATTAGTTACCAAAAGGCGCAAGGAAATTTGACTTTGTTTGCGAATTTAGGTTTTCCTAAACTTTGGACCAAATTTCACTTGTTGAGTATGGAGTAGTCTGCTGCCAGCTTTCTAGGCAGCATTCTGAAATCAAGCTGGATGAAAACTAAACCTTGCGCCTGTGCAGTACATAGTCCAAGGCTGGCTGAGGTCTATAGTTGTACTAAGTGGTTATATACTCTCTTCCACTGTGGACTGTAGGTTAGATTGCACAGTATATCAGAATGATAATAGATGACATAAATGATGAGTAGGAGCACTTCTTATGCAGTTGATGACAGGCGATTAGTGTTGATCGAGCATGCTCGGCCGAACACCAGTTCGGCTTGAGTATCTCGATGCTCGGCACATGGTGGTATTTGGCCGAATACCGCATGTGCTCAACGGCAATGCTCGAGTCTCCTACCTGCACGTTTCTTGGCTGCAACGTGCAGGTAAGTACTGCCCTTCACTGTAATGCCATAGCCATGTTGGTTACTGGCATTACAGTGATTGGCTGGCCAGAACGCGTCATCGGGTGTTAAATAGCACCCAATGACACGTGTTCGGCTCAGTGTGAGGCCTCATGCACACGACCGTTGTGTGCACCCGTGGCCGTTGTGCCGTTTTCCGTTTTTTTCTGCGGCTCCATTGACTTTCAATGGGGCCGTAGAAAACTCGGCTAGTGCACCGTTTTTACACCGCGCCCGTGACCCGTGTTTCGAGGCCGTGAAAAAAATATAACCTGTCCTATTTTTTTCACGGCCAACGGTTCACGGGCCCATTCAAGTCAATGGGTCCGTGAAAGAACACGGATGCACACAAGATTGGCATCCGTGTCCGTGATCCGTGGCCGTAGGTTGCTTTCATACAGACGGATCCGAAGATCCGTCTGCATAAAAGCTTTTTCTGATCTAAGTTTTCACTTCGTGAAAACTCATTTCCGACAGTATATTCTAACACAGAAGCGTTCCCATGGTGATGGGGACGCTTCAGGTTAGAATATACTGAAAAACTGTGTACATGACTGCCCCCTGCTGCCTGGCAGGTGCTGCCAGGCAGCAGGGGGCAGACCCCCCCCCCCCCCTGTTTTTAACTCATTTGTGGCCAGTGCGGCCGCCCCCCCCCCCTCCCTCCCCTGTAGTTAACTTCTTGGTAGCCAGCCCCCCCTCCCTCCCCTGTAGTTAACTAATTGGTGTCCAGTGGGCCCCCCCTCCGTCCGCTATAGATAACTCATTGGTGGCCAGTGGGCCCCCCCTCCGTCCGCTATAGATAACTCATTGGTGGCCAGTGGGCCCTCTCCCCTCCCACCCCCTCCTAATTAAAATCGCCCCCCTATCATTGGTGGCAGTGGTGAGTACCGATCGGAGTCCCAGTGTAATCGCTGGGGCTCCGATCGGTAACCATGGCAACCGGGACGCTACTGCAGTCCCGGTTGCCATGGTAGCTTAGCAATTTGTAGAAGCTTTATACTTACCTGAAGAGCAGCGATGTCTGTGACCGGCCGGGAGCTCCTCCTACTGGTAAGTGACAGGTCTGTGCTATAAGCAATGCGCCGCACAGACCTTTCACTTACCAGTAGGAGGAGCTCCCGGCCGGTCACAGACATCGCAGCTCTTCAGGTAAGTATGAAGCTTCTACAAATTGCTAAGCTACCATGGCAACCGGGACTGCAGTAGCGTCCCGGTTGCCATGGTTACCGATCGGAGCCCCAGCGATTACACTGGGACTCCGATCGGTACTCACCACTGCCACCAATGATAGGGGGTCGATTTTAATTAGGAGGGGGAGGGAGGGGAGAGGGCCCACTGGCCACCAACGAGTTATCTACAGCGGAGGGAGGGGGGGCCCACTGGACACCAATGAGTTATCTATAGCGGACGGAGGGGGGGCCCACTGGACACCAATGAGTTATCTATAGCGGACGGAGGGGGGGGCCCACTGGCCACCAACGAGTTAACTACAGGGGAGGGAGGGGGGGCCCACTGGACACCAACGAGTTTACTACAGGGGAGGGAGGGGGGGGGGGCGGCCGCACAGGGGAGGGAGGGGGGGGGGGGGGCGGCCGCACTGGCCACCAATGAGTTAACTACAGGGGAGGGAGGGGGGGGCGGCCGCACTGGCCACCAATGAGTTAAAAACAGGGGGGGGGGGGGGTCTGCCCCCTGCTGCCTGGCAGCACCTGCCAGGCAGCAGGGGGCAGTCATGTACACAGTTTTTCAGTATATTCTAACCTGAAGCGTCCCCATCACCATGGGAACGCCTCTGTGTTAGAATATACTGTCGGATCTGATTTTCACGATGTAGCTAATATCCGACAGTATATTCTAACATAGAGGCGTTCCCATGGTGATGGGGACGCTTCAAGTTAAAATATACCATCGGATTGGAGAAAACTCCAATCCGATGGTATAAAAGAACTCCAGACTTTACATTGAAAGTCAATGGGGACGGATCCGTTTGAAATGGCACCATATTGTGTCAACTTCAAACGGATCCGTCCCTATTGACTTGCATTGTAATTCAGGACGGATCCGTTTGGCTCCGCACGGCCAGGCGGACGCCAAAACGACTTTTTTTTCATGTCCGTGGATCCTCCAAAAATCAAGGAAGACCCACGGACGAAAAAACGGTCACGGATCACGGACCCACGGACCCCGTTTTTGCGGACCGTGAAAAAAAACGGTCGTGTGCATGAGGCCTTAGTCAGGGAGAGCTGTGCTGAAGAAGGGAAAGATAGTGTAGGGAGTGAAATATTTTTTTTACGTTGAAAAACTTGTCAGAGACCCAAAAGTCCTTTTAAAGACTATTGTTGTGTGTGGCAGCAGCAATATATATATATTTTTAGCGCAACCTGCGCTATATTGCTAAAACTTTACAAACCCAAAAGTCCTTTTAAGGACTATTGTGTGTGGCAGCAATATCTATTTTTAGTGCATCCTGTGCTAAATACTAGCATTCAAGCATTCAATAGTTAGGCCGCTGCAGACAGCGACATTATCTGCGCTACATCTCCTGTGTAATGTGTGCGCATCCCAAAAATATCTGTGACATCCAATGTACTTTTTCAGTAGACAGTGTCCACTGCGGACAGTGACATTACCTGGGGTACATCTCCTGTGTAACATTTCCACATCCCAAATACCTGTGACATTTCTTGTCATTTTTTATTAGCCGCTGGTGACATCAGCGACATTATCTGCGGTATATCTCCCGTGTGACATTTCCACATCCCAAATACATAATTAAAAAAAAAAAAAATTTTCACATACACTTACAAAATCCTACGCTACTGTATGTGTTACATACTTTCAAGCATATATAACATTTAATATGAAGAAGGCAAGCAGTACGGGCAGGGAAGTGGCCGTGATGCTGATGGTGCACGCAGAGGCCGTGGCCCAGGGCGCATTGAACTGTGTCTGCTGCCAGAGAAAAAGAAAAACAATCATCCACGATACATAGCTTCATGTCGAAGTTTGCAGGGCGGCACAGGACAATGCTCTCGAAGTCAGACCAGTGCGACCAGGTTGTCGGTTGGATTGCAGCAGATAATGCTTCCAGTCGGTTAAGCACCATCCTGTCTTCCACCAAGTTCAGTCTCAGTAGCCAAGAGTCTGGTCAACACAATCCTCACCCTGATCCTGCTTCCTCCACAAGAAGATGACGGTGGGGAACGGCAATTTGTGTTTCATGAGGTGGATGATGATGATGATTAGACACAGTTGCCAATAAGTCAACGGCAATTAGTGTCTCAAGAGGTTGATGATGAGGATGAGACACAGTTGTCAATAACTGAGGTTGTTGTTAGGTTGTCAAGTCAGGTGGATGAGCAGAGTGAGGAAGTGGAAGAGGAGGTGGTGGAAGATGAAGTCACTGACCCAACCTGGGAAGGTGGCAAGTCGAGCGAGGACAGCAGTACAGAGGGGGAGGGATCCGCAGCACCATAACAGGCTAGAATAGGCAGTGGGGTGGCAAAAGGGAAAAGGCGGGCCACACCAAACAGGCCTGCAACTGTTCTCCGGAGCACACCCTTGCGGAAATCTCCCTTGCCAAGGGCTAGGTGTTCCGCAGTCTGGCGCTTTTTTGATGAAAGTGCGGACTACAAAAGAATTATAATTTGCAACCTGTGCCATACAAAAATGAACACTAGCAACCTCACCACCACCAGCATGATACACCACATGGCATCAAAGCACCGTAATAAGTGGGACGAACACCTGGGACCACAATCTGTGTCTGCGGGTCACACCACTGCCTCCTCTTCCCCTGTGTTACATGCATGCCAATCCCCTGTCGAAGGCGCAAGCCCAGATGCCTCCTGCCCTGCACCTGGACCTTCGCAAGCACCATCAGCGACCAAATCCACTTCCGTGTCCCAGCGCAGCGTACAAATGTCCTTAACCCAGGCATTTGAACGCAAGAGCAAATACCCAGCCACCCACCCACAGGCCATAGCACTAAATGCGCAACTTTCCAAATTACTGGCCCTGGAAATGTTGCCATTTAGACTTGTGGATACTGAGGCCTTCCGTAGCCTGATGTTAGCGGCCGTCCCTTGTTAAGCAGTCCCCAGCCGCCACTATTTTTCATGATGTTCCGTGCCCGCCTTACACCAGCATGTGTCCTGTAACATCACCCGTGCCCTGACCAACGCAGTTACTTGGAAGGTCCACTTAACCACTGGCACTGGACAAGTGCTTTCGGTCAGGGAAGCTACATTTCCCTGACAGCACACTGGGTAAAAGTTGTAGAGGCTGGGAGTGAGTCGTACCCTGGGATGGCACAGGTGCTACCGACGACAAGGATTGCGGACCCTAATTCCATCAGGGTTTACACCACCACCTTCGTTAGTGGCTCCAACCCCCACTTCTCCTTCTCCGCCTTCTCCTCCACTTCCACCTTAGAATTATCCTCTTGCAGCGCCAGTTAGCCATCAGTCGGTAGCTGGAAGCAGTGTAGCACTGCAGTGAAGAAGCGTCAACAGGCTGTGCTTAAGCTGATCTGCTTAGGTGACAAACAGAACACTGCTGCAGAGCTGTGGCAGGGAATAGGATACCAGACTGAGCTGTGGCTCTTGCCACTCAACCTAGAACCAGGCATGGTTGTGTCTGATAATGGCCGTAACTTAGTGGCGGCTTTGGAGCTCGGCAAGCTCACACACATCTCATGCCTAGCCTACATCTTCAACTTAGTGGTTCAGAGGTTTCTCAAAACCTACCCCAATTTGCCTGAGCTACTGGTGAAGGTGCGCCGTGTGTGTGCCCATTTCCGCAAATCATCGACAGCTTCCGCCGGTCTATCAACACTGCAGCAGCGCTTACAATTGCCAGCTTACAGAGTGTTGTGCAACGTGAGCATGCGCTGGAACTTGACGTTCCACATGTTGGCCAGGCTTTGTGAGCAGCAGAGGGCAGTAGTGGAATCCCAGCTGCAACATGGTCATTGCCTTTCCAGTCAGCTTCCGCTCTTCACAAGCAAGAAGTGGGCATGGATGTCTGACCTCTGTGAGGTTTTAAGAAACTTTGAGGAATCAACACAGATGGTGAGTGGCGATAGCGCTATTATCAGCGTCGCCATCCCACTTCTGTGTCTACTCCAATGCTCGCTGCTCACAATTAAGGCTGTCACTTTGCATGCGGAAGAGGTGGAAATCGTGGAAGACATAGAAACATAGAATGTGTCGGCAGATAAGAACCATTTGGCCCATCTAGTCTGCCCAATATATCTGAATCCTATGAATAGTCCCTGGCCCTATAGCCTTATGCCTATCCCATGCATGCTTAAACTCCTTCACTGTATTTGCAGCTACCACTTCTGCAGGAAGGCTATTCCATGCATCCACTACTCTCTCAGTAAAGTAATACTTCCTTATATTACTTTTAAACCTTTGCCCCTCTAATTTAAAACTGTGTCCTCTTGTGGTAGTTTTTCTTCTTTTAAATATGCTCTCCTCCTTTACCGAGTTGATTCCCTTTATGTATTTAAAAGTTTCTATCATATCCCCTCTGTCTCTTCTTTCTTCCAAGCTATACATATTAAGGTCTTTTAACCTTTCCTGGTAAGTTTTATCCTGCAATCCATGTACTAGTTTAGTAGCTCTTCTCTGAACTCTCTCTAGAGTATCTATATCCTTCTGGAGATATGGCCTCCAGTACTGCGCACAATACTCCAAGTGAGGTCTCACCAGTGTTCTGTACAGCGGCATAAGCACTTCACTCTTTCTACTGCTTATACCTCTCCCTATACATCCAAGCATTCTGCTGGCATTTCGTGCTGCTCTATTACATTGTCTTCCCACCTTTAAGTCTTCTGAAATAATTACTCCTAAATCCCTTTCCTCAGATACTGAGGTCAGGACTGTGTCAAATATTCTATATTCTGCCCTTGGGTTTTTACGCCCCAGGTGCATTATCTTGCACTTATCCACATTAAATTTCAGTTGCCAGAGTTCTGACCATTCTTCTAGTTTTCCTAAATCCTTTTCCATTTGGCGTTTCCCTCCAGGAACATCAACCCTGTTACATATCTTTGTGTCATCAGCAAAAAGACAAACCTTACCATCGAGGCCTTTTGCAATATCACTTATGAAGATATTAAACAAAATTGGTCCCAGTACAGATCCCTGTGGAATCCCACTGGTAACATGACCTTGTTTTGAATGTTCTCCATTGACTACAACCCTCTGTTGTCGGTCACTCAGCCACTGCCTAATCCACTCAACAATATGGGAGTCCATGCTCAATGACTGCAGTTTATTGATAAGTCTTCTATGTGGGACAGTGTCAAAAGCCTTACTAAAATCTAGATATGCGATGTCTACTGCACCTCCACCATCTATTATTTTAGTCACCCAGTCAAAAAAATCTATAAGATTTGTTTGACATGATCTCCCTGAAGTAAACCCATGTTGTTTTTCATCTTGCAATCCATGGGATTTTAGATGTTCCACAATCCTATCCTTTAGTAGGGTTTCCATTAATTTGCCTACTATTGATGTCAGACTCACTGGTCTATAGTTGCTCGATTCCTCCCTACTACCTTTCTTGTGAATGGGCACGACATTTGCCAATTTCCAATCTTCCGGGACGACTCCTGTTACTAATGATTGGTTAAATAAATCTGTTAACGGTTTTGCCAGCTCACCACTAAGCTCTTTTAATAATTTTGGGTGTATCTCATCAGGCCCCTGTGACTTATTTGTCTTCACTTTAGACAGCAAACTTAGAACATCTTCCTCTGTAAAGACACATGCATCAAACGATTTAATAGTCATCCTTTCTAGTGGAGGTCCTTCTCCTTCTTTTTCTTTTGTAAAAACTGAACAGAAGTATTCATTAAGGCAGTCGGCTAGCCCTTTATTCTCTTCTACATACCTTCCGTCCTTTGTTTTTAATTTAGTTATTCCTTGTTTTAATTTCCTTTTTTCATTTATATATCTGAAGAATGTCTTATCCCCTTTTTTCATAGACTGAGCTAGTTTTTCTTCTGCCTGAGCTTTAGAAGTTCTTCTGCTCTTCACAAGACATTACACAGGGTGATAGCCAGACCACCCTCAGTTCGTCTTCTCAGCGCAAATTGGATGATGATGATGAGGAGGAGGAGCAGGAGATGGTTGCCTCCGCTACAGAGGGTAGTACCCATGGAATTTTTATTCCATCTGTTCAACGTGGATGGGCTGAATAGGAGGAAGAGGATGAGGAGATTGAGAGTCATCCTCCTGATGACGACAGCGAAGTCTTGCCTGTTGGGACTCTGGCACACATGGCTGACTTTATGTTAGGCTGCCTTTCCCGTGAGCCATGCAACCTGAGAAGGAGAGACGAGGGGAACACACAGCAGTTCCAAGATAGGCAGCGCAACACTCTTCAAAGCCTGGGACAGTTTCATGACACCTCGCCAGCACCCTCACCCTGATGCGCGGCCTAGTGTCACAAGGAGATGGAAGATGGTGAAGAAGTACGTGCAGACCGTGTCAGCGTCCTCAATGATCCCTCTGTGCCTTACAACTACTGTGTGGCCAAGCTGGACACATGGCATGAACTGGTGCTTTAAGCCTTGGAGGTGCTGGCCTGCCCTGCCGCCAGCGTTTTGTCAGATCGGGTATTTTGTGCTTCTGGGGGCATAATAACTGATAAGCGTATCCACCTGTCAACTGAAAATGCTGCCAGGTTGACTCTTATAAAAATGAACAAGGCCTGGATTGCCCCTGACTTCTCTAGTCCACCAGAGGAAAGCGGCTGAACATAAAGGCACTTTAAATGTGTTTTTTATAATGAATGAGGTGAGTATGTTTTTTTTTTTTTTTTTACTGCCATTTTAGGAAAAATTGATTCATTAACATAAAGAGTGAGGAAATTTGGCTTTGTGGCGATATTGCCTCCTTTCCTGGCTTGTTTCCTTTTTCCATCACATTATACACTGCTCATTTCCGGGGGTTAATGCCAAAGCTGCAGCATGGATACGAGGTGACTGGGACGGTTGCTGCTGCGCATGCGTGCCTATGTGCACTCCTATGGTCAGTATGCAGCAAACCCAATGAAGTCAACATGAAAATGATCCCAGCAGGCGCATGTCAGCGGAATAACATGTTGACTTGTACCGAAACCACTCCACCTGAAGCCATACCATACGCAGGGGTGGACTGAGAACCCTCAGGGCCCGCGGGCAAAATAAATCAAGGGCCCCCTTACAGGCCCCACCCATGTTCTGCTGCAAGCCCCACCCTTGTCCCGCCTCCATGCCCCGCCTCCAGCCACACCCTACACAATCTTTAATAAGATTTCAAAGTTAAAGTGACACAAAAGGCACCCAGACCACTTCAGCTCATTGCAGTGGTCGGGGTACAGTGTCCCTTTTGCAAATCGAGCTGCAATGTTCTAGAGAAACTACATTGTTTACGTTCAAGCAATAAGTCAGCCTCTAGTGGCCGGCAGCCACCTGAGGGCTTCCTGGATCAAAACAGACCTTTGGTCTGGTATCTGACGCTGGACGTCCTCACACCCTGCATGATGACCTCCAGGCAGGGCCGGCCTTAGGTGTTCAGGCGCCCTGTGCGAGCTAACCTTGTGGCGCCCCCCCCAAAAAAAATAAAAAAACACTGCTCGTTGCTGGCATCATGGCATAGGCTGGCTGACTATCCAACCAAGTAGTTACCAGCCCTCACACCCCAAAGGCCGGTGTAATGTTATACTTCCCTAGTTCGTGAGATTTCCCTACCCTCGTCACTTCCGGTCGCACCGGACATGACGTGAGGAGGTGTGCAGCGCCGCGCAGGCGCACAACGACAGGTTAGGGAAATTTCACAGCAGAGTGCGCATGCGCCAGGAGCCTCGCCGGCGGTTAGGGTAGGGAAAAACTATGGGCCAATGCGCAGGCGCAGTGATCGGATTCATGTTCTCAGCTGAACACCGGCCGACACTGCGCATGCACCGGGAGCCTCACCAGCGGTTAGGGAAGGGAAAAATTACGTACGGGCCAGTGCTTTTTCCCTACCCTAACCGCTGGTGAGGCTCCCAGCGCATGCGCAGTGTCGGCCGGTGTCCAGCTGAGAAAATTAGTTTCCAATGTAGTATTAATAACTAAACAATTAAATAATAAACATATTGCATTGTCTACTTACCACCAGGACAATAAGATGATCTGGACTCTGGCTGCAGTCTGGCTCTGGGGACTCCATTGTCACTCTCTCCCCCCCCCTCCCTCTCTTGTCACTCTCTTCCCCCCCTTCCCTTGTCACTCTCATTATTCCCCCCCTCTCCCTTGTCACTCTCATTATTCCCCCCCCTCTCCCTTGTCACTCTCATTATCCCCCCCCCTCTCCCTTGTCACTCTCATTATCCCCCCTCTCCCTTGTCACTCTCATTATCCCCCCCCTCTCCCTTGTCACTCTCATTATCCCCCCCTCTCCCTTGTCACTCTCATTATCCCCCCTCTCCCTTGTCACTCTCATTATTCCCCCCCTCCCTTGTCACTCTCATTATCCCCCCCTTCCCTTGTCACTCTCATTATCCCCCCTCTCCCTTGTCACTCTCATTATCCCCCCTCTCCCTTGTCACTCTCATTATCCCCCCTCTCCCTTGTCACTCTCATTATTCCCCCTCTCCCTTGTCACTCTCATTATTCCCCCCCTCCCTTGTCACTCTCATTATCCCCCCCTCCCTTGTCACTCTCATTATTCCCCCCCTCCCTTGTCACTCTCATTATTCCCCCCTCTCTCCCTTGTCACTCTCATTATTCCACCCTCCCTCCCTTGTCACGCTCATTATTTCCCCCCCGTCACTCTAATTATTTCCCCTCCCTCCCCCCTTGTCACTCTCATTATTTCCCCTCCCTCCATCCCCCCCCTTGTCACTCTCATTATTTCCCCCCCCTCCCTCCTTGTCACTCTCATTATCCCCCCCATCACTCTCATTATTTCCCCCCCCATCACTCTCATTATTTCCCTACCCCCTTGTCACTCTCATTATTTCCTCCCCCCTCCCCCTTGTCACTCTCATTCTACCCTCCCCCCTCCCCCTTGTCACTCTCATTCTACTCCCACCTCCACCTCTAGTGTAGCGTGGCCGAGCTCTTTTCGATCCGCGGTACAGGAGCATTTGTTTCCTGTACCCGGCCGGACTGACAGGAAGTGCACACTAAGTGAGCACTTCCTGTCAGTCCGGCCGGGTACAGGAAACAAAAGCTCCTGTACCGCGGATCGAACAGAGCTCGGCCACGCTACATTAACAGCACACAGCAGGCGCAGGCAGGATTCTTTAGAGCGGCAAGCGCTCAGCCTCAGCCGGCGCAGAATGAGGGGCGCCGCCAGCCGCCCGAACTTATATAAGCAACTTTTTTTTTTTTAAACCGCAACGGGCGCCGGGCGCCCCCTGCTGAATACAGGGGAGGGGGAGATGGAGGGGGCGGGGGGCCCGCCCCGTGGGAAAACATAAGTGCCGCCTCGCCTGCCCATATTACATTGCGAGCTGTCGGCCGCCCAGGGCCCCTGTTGCTATGGCGCCCTGTGTGGCCGCACAGCCCGCACACCCCAAAGGCCGGCATTGATTCAATGCTCTCGTATGGGGAGATCTAATCTCAGCGTCCATTAGTGAGCCTCTGTTAGAAGCAGTGTGGGCATAACTACTGTGAAGGGGGCACATATCTGGGCATAACAACTGTGAAGGGGGCACATATCTGGGCATAACTACTGTGAAAGGGGGGGAGGCCCTTCACAGTAGTTATTAATCCCTTTCAGCAGTCTCCCCTTCAGTGAATGGGGGACTGCTGAAAGGGGTTAATAACTACTGTGAAGGGCCTAGCCGTCTGGGCAACCCCACAGATCATCCCCCCACCCACCTTGTACTTGTTCCACTGATCCGCTACTTGCGGGCTACATGGGCATGAGTTCAGTCACTTCGGTGCGCAATCCCATCCTGTGGCGCGTGATCCCGCGAGACCGTGACCTACAGCGGCAGGTCTTGCGGGATCACGCGCTACAGGACGGGATTGCCCACCGAAGTGACTCAACTCATTCCTGCGCGCCCACAAGTAGCGGAACAATTACAAGAGGGGTGGGGAATAGCCAAATAAAAAAATATTTTGAACCAAAAGGTGTTATGGGGGCTCTGTGGATGGCACTGTTGTGGGGGGATCTGTGGATGACACTGTTATGGGGGGGGATCTGTGGATGGCACTGTTATGGGGGGATCTGTGGATGGCACTGTTATGGGGGCTCTGTGGATGACACACTGTTATGGGGGCTCTGTGGATGACACTGTTGTGGGGATCTGTGGATGACACTGTTGTGGGGGCTCTGTGGATGACACACTGTTATGGGGGCTCTGTGGATGACACTGTTGTGGGGATCTGTGGATGACACTGTTGTGGGGGGGGGGATCTGTGGGTGACACATATATAGCACCTTATGCTATATATGTGTCATCCACAGATCCCCCCATAACAGTGTCCCTGTGAGTGAATGATCCCCAATACACTGCGCATGCGCGAAAAAGACGACTTGGTGCAGGCACAGTAGAGGTTAACAAAATGCAAACAAAAATAAAGGTTAACAAAATGCAAATATCTAGACGTTGTGACGTTTAATTGACAGTATTATGTCTATATCGTGGAAAATAGTTTTAAGGAAATGAAATAAAGATTTAAAAGTTTATATTAGTCAGCACTTCAAGCTAGACGTAATGTAAAACTATCTCCCACGATATAGACATAATACTGTCAAGTAAACGGAACACCGGCATCTGGTGTTGTAATGGCAGCGGGGCCCGATGCAGTCACTGTATTCTATTACACCGGGCCCCGCTCACTGTAATACTAATATTCCTATGTGAACAACTTGAAATCCCCTGCGATCCTCTCCCTCTCTGTACTCACAAACTCAGTAGCAGGCCGGGCGGCAGCGCAACTCACTGACGTCACGCGCCTGCTCCTCCCACTTTATGAATGAAGTAGGAGGAGCAGGCGCGTGACATCAGTGAGTTGCGCTGCCGCCCGGCCTGCTACTGAGTTTTACGCTGGGTTCACACCTGAGCGTTCTGAAAGGAGCGCTCTGTATGCGCGATTGTACCGGCGTTTGCAATCGCGCATACAGAGACAAGCGAACGCCCATTGTCGCGCGTTCCCGAAAGTCTATGTACGGGAACGCGCGACAAGACGCCCCAAAGAAGCTCATGTACTTCTTGGGGCGTCGGGCGTTTTACAGCGCGATCGTACGCGCTGTAAAACGCCCAGGTGAGAACCATTCCCATAGGGAAGCATTGGTTTCTCCTTGTTGAGCGTTTTACAGCGCATAGGAACGCACTGTAAAACGCTCAGGTGTGACCCCAGCCTTAGAGATGGGAAGTTCGGATCTTTTTCATGAATCGGATCTTCGGTTCACTTCCTGAGCCGGCAGAAGCAAGTGAACTGAAGATCAATGCGCAGGCTCAGTTCATCGAATCTTCGGTTCACTTGCTGAGTCGGCTCTCAAGTGAACCAAATGTCTGGAGGGACTCGCTCCTGGCAAACACAGCTCTGCTGCAGTGGAGCAGACTGATGTAATTACACTGTATAGTTATTGCAGGGATTTAGATAATGGTCTAAGAGTTTATTAGTTAAAAGAATCAAATGAGTCAGAGACTCATTTGATTCTTTGAGTTAAAATAATCCTGTCACCGAGTCCCTGCCAGGCTTCCTGCTCTGCTACATTGCTGCAAGCACCCTGTACACACACAGCTCTGCTACATTGCTGCAAGCACCCTGTACACACAGCTCTGCTACATTGCTGCAAGCACCCTGTACACACACAGCTCTGCTACATTGCTGCAAGAACCCTGTACACACACAGCTCTGCTACATTGCTGCAAGCACCCTGTACACACACAGCTCTGCTACATTGCTGCAAGCACCCTGTACACACATAGCTCTGCTACATTGCTGCAAGCACCCTGTACACACACAGCTCTGCTACATTGCTGCAAGCACCCTGTACACACACAGCTCTGCTACATAGCTGCAAGCACCCTGTACACACACACAGCTCTGCTACATGCAATACTATACCACCCCCCCGGACGGACTTGTCAGGAGACAGGGAGCCGCAGAGCAGGAAGCCTGGCAGGGACTCGGACGGTGACACGATTCTTTTAACTCAAAGAATCAAATGAGTCTCTTGACTCATTCGATTCTTTTTACTAATTAACTCCCCTGTGCTGTGAGTCAGTGCTGGACTGCTGGCTGCCTCTGATTGGTTGGAGGGCAGGGAGGGGCGGGGCTAGCTTCCACTGACGGCTCCTATTACACTGCCTGCTGCTGCCGCCCGGCCTGCTACTGAGTTTGTGAGTACAGAGAGGGAGAGGGAGAGGATCGCAGAGGATTTCAAGTTGTTCACATAGGAATATTAGTATTACAGTGAGCGGGGCCCGGTGTTCTGTTATTCTGGGGCGGGCCCCCATCCCGGCCGGGCCCTCGGACCATGTCCGAAGTGCAGTGGCGTCGCCAGGGGGGGGGGCCAGAGGGGGCCACGGCCCCCCCTACATCAAGCTGTGCCCCCCCAACTAAAATGTCCCCCATTCATTTTTGTGGTGGATGGTCTGTGCTGCGCTGCTGTGCACTGTGTAGGCACTTGGCAGCCCTACCGGACATCTGATGATCTGTCTCGGACTCCTGCAGTTGCGGTCTCACTCTCTAGTCTCTACCCACCGCCGCCCCGCCGCGTCCCCGGCGCAGGTGCACTGAGGAAGGAGCGGCCGAGCGAGCGTCCTCCTCTCAGTGCGCCTGCGCCGACTGAAGACTGGTACAGCGCAGGAGCCAGATTTTGAACGCAGACAGGGCCAGCCAGAGGACGAGCGCGTTCGCTGGCCCTGTCAATCAACATGAGAAGGGGGCGTCTTTATGAAAGGAGGATGCGGCTGCTACCTACTTGCTGGTAGAGAGCTCATTTACATATTATAAAAGTCTGTTTTTTTAAGAAAAATGAGTAAGAGCACTATATATAAATATATCGCATTATAAGGAATTTAAGTTGCCAAAAAAATATATATGACTTTAGTGGGGTGACAGAAGCCCTTTAAGCCAGCCAGGCCCAGACTAGAGAACAGACAGTGTGTGGCGTGGCGTGGCCCTACCCTACCGATACCGAACAGACTGGACTGAGCCTGACCTAGTGGTGACGGTGTGTAGCAGGTTAACTTAGTAATAATAAGGTACAACTTACAAGTAGTGACTGAGTGGACTGACTAAGTCTCTTTCTATTCTAACTAGAGAGATTAGATCTAACTGAGTCTGAGAGGAGAGCTGGCTGGCGGCTGCCCCAGAATCTTCCTAATTTAAAAGTTAAAGGGGTTCTGCACTTTAATTTAACTGATGATCTATACTCTGGATAGATCATCAGCTTCTGATCGGCGGGGGTCCGACACCCGGGACCCCCGCCGATCAGCTGCTTAAGAAGGCACCGGCGCTCCAGTAGCGCCGCGGCCTTCTCACTGTTTACCGCCGGCCAACTGACGTCACGAGTTACGACTAGTATCAACTAGCGTGGACGCGGCTAAGCTCCATTCAAGTGACAGAGCATAGCCGCGCTCAGGCTAGTTGATACTAGTCGTGATGTCAGTCAGTGGGCCGGCGGTAAACAGTGAGAAGGCCGCGGTGCTGCTCGAGCGCCGCTGCCTTCTCAAACAGCTGATCGGCGGGGGTCCCGGGTGTCTGACCCCTGCCGATCAGAAGCTGAAGATCTATCCAGAGGATAGATCATCTCAGTTAAATGAAAGTGCAGAACCCCTTTAAAGTTACTGTCAGTGCAGCCTGGATGATTACAGTGTTTACCGTTTAGAGAAATCATGTTCAAATGTGAGCGGTGGGAGGGTGATCTGTGGTCTGTGGATGTCATGAGTCATTACACTGGTATAGGGGGAGGGATCTGTGGATGATACTCTTATAGTGTTATAGGGAGGGGGATCGGGGGTCTTTGGATGTCATGACACTGTTACGGGCGGGGGGGGGGGGGGGGTGATCTGTGCCACTCTGTGGATGACACTGTTAGGCTCCCTTCAGACGTCCGTAACAGCGGCAATGGGCGGGTCCGCATTTTTTTTCGGGAACGGAATTGCGGACCCGGAAGTGCGGGACCGCCTGTCCGTATCCGGCTGCACATCGTGCTGCCCTATAGAAATGAATGGGTCCGCAATTCCGTTACGCTAATTTCGGATGTGTGAATGGGGCCTTATAGGGAGAGGGATCCCGATATGACACTGATATGGGGTGGATCTGTGGATGACACATAGCATAAGATGCTATAAACGGTATGTGTCATCCACAGATCCCCAGGCAGCTAGAACATGTTGAAATCTGAGTGATTGAGGTTTTTCTTCCCTATTGCGGTTTTAGGTATTGGGTAAAGTATCGCAGCATTTATAAGCGTACTTGTGTAAATGTATCATTGTTATAGCTGCCCCCCTACTTTTGTCCTGGCCCCCAGTGTGCCCCCCCAAAATTTGAAAGCTAGAGACGCCACTGCCGAAGTGCCCGACCGGTCAGTCCGCCCCTGACCATACGTCAGTTTGCAAGAGTTAAAGGAAGGGGATAAAAAGAAGCATGTGGCATTTTGAAATTGGCTAAAGAATAGTATCATGGAAGGACATTTGGACCTGTTGCAATAAATCATGTATGATGACCTTTGGTTCCATTTAACTGGGTGTGTAAATTGGAAAAACAATAGGTACTGACATGCAGAAAATCTGCAGCCACTTCATGATACCAAAATCAGCGTTTGATGAGCGGTTATGGGTACACAGATTGTAGGTCCAATATTCTTTGATGTATTTGAACGTCTTTGAGCAATTACAGGTATACATGTTAACTTCTTACTGTGAGGGTTTTTTCTTTCAGCAAGATGTGGTTACTTGTCATATGTTGCACACCTTCCTGTGCCAAGTTCATGCAGCATTCACATAAGAACATATGGTGAGCAAAGCATTGTGGCCTCCAGAGTTATGGCTTTCCTGTGGCCAGACTTAACAATGTGCGGCTTATGGGGATGAAATTAATCTGCAGACACTGGACAAACTGAAACAGCAAATTGAAATTCATGTATGGCAAGGGAAACAAGGTTCTATTTTCATTTCCGACCCTGTATGATTTAAACTATTTATCTAGAGGGCTGTTAGACGGAGACCTGTTTCATTGGAGGAGAATGAGGAGGTAGATACTGTACAAATCAATGTTTGATAGCTTGCCAATAAGAACTGATGCATCAGGCAAAAGACTTAAAGGATAACTGTCACATTTAGACCCTAATTTCAATTTTCAGATATGTAGTTACTAATAACATGATATTCCAGAATCAGTTACTATTAGACTGACTTACCCCATATTTAATAAGATTCAGCCCTCAGCAACCAGTCTGCATAAAACTGCAATTTCACTATTCAGTTAAGATGGCCGCCACTGCCCTCACCCTGAGGCTAATCCCGCCTGCCCTCACTAGCCAGTAACAATAGCCCCCCAAAAGTGTCAGTAACCAGAGCCCTCCCCCTAAAGGGTTAATCTCCTGCAGCACAAAGGGTCCTCTTACCACATGTTTCATTTATATATGGCAGATCTCCCTTCCCTGGTGTGCGCTGCTTCAACTCTGCATTCTCCAGCTCTGCTGAGTAAGGCGGCGTCTGGCAAGCAAGAGGACCTGGCTTCAATCATTTACTTACAGTCCCTGGCTGTCAGTAATGTGAGCCTGCATGCTGAGCTATCAACAGATAGACGGACCATGCCTAGCAACCCTATTTTAAGCACAGGTAAAAATAGGCAGTACAGGGAACAAAAATGTGGAATTAAGGGGTAATTGAATACACAGTGAAAAGTTGAAATAGGGCCACCAAGGTGATATTAATCACCACAATCCAATACTCCCCAAAAAAAATATATATACGACAGTTATCCTTTAAGGAATGTTCCCCTGGTGCACAGTGCATAAAAAAATGCAAGAAGATGGTCAAGGGTCGGCCTGGTTACAGATTTTTTTTTTCTAAATGCGTTTTTGTTAAGTTTGGTCTCTATCGCTCCTGAACTAACAAGTAAGATCACAAATTACTAGAAAGTAACGCTAGTTTTATTTTAATTTTTTTGTTGGAACACTAAAGAATAAGGGGTTCTCCAGGTTCATTACTGGATATACTGTACAAATTTGACCTCCTAGAATATACATACCTACAAAGAATCCAGCCTGGAGTGGATGGAAAATCTGTATTTAAAAATAATATACCGTTTTGCAGTGTACTGACAAAGTGTAAGTTGATTCCCTAGGTGCAAGGTTCCTGTGTCCTAGTAAACACAATGACTTGACATAGAAAGATATTATTGTTGGGAGAACTTAGAACCTTCTGGGCCCTGTGATTCTTGTTATTTCTTTAAATTATCAATATAGTTGTACATTGTATCAGTCTAGGCTTCGCTCTTTTAAAGCTGTACACGCATCTTGCTAAAGTAGTGGGCCTGTTGTATTTTGTGATAGCTTTGGTAATTTTATATACCAATCACTGGTATGATTTAGAGCACTAAGAATTGATCGGAAAAGGTGCAACAAGTGACAATTGAATGAATTGCTGGTCGCCCAAGAACTATCCTGCTGAATTTAAAGGGCCATGGGTGTTTCGGGATATTCTAAAACCACTATTTTTGCCCTCAAGTGAATGGGAGCTGAGCTGCAGTGCATCAGCATGGCCACTACACAGTGTCTGCAGCCTTCTGTTTCTGGCTCTTTCAACTGTTATGTTTCTGGTGCCGGCAGCTGCCAAAACAGTGGGGGGGGGGGGGGGGGGGGTCAGATCTAATGATTAATCCAAAGTGTACAGTAGAACATCAACATCGCCAGGCTGGAAAACACCTTAAGTATAAATATAATCTTACTTGCACTCTTTGATTCCCACTTTGACAACACCATATTGGGGCACTAATATCAGTTGGCAGCATATGATATCATTCAGAATTTATTTTCAGCATCATTTTCATTCATCAACATAAAAGTAATACACTGTTGTCTCTTGTCTACAGAGTTTTAATGCTTGAATCATTTTAAACCACATAAAATCAGAGGAGTTTATAAGCAGAATATAAGACATTCTTTCAACAGTTGGGTTTCTTAGTCTTGTTTGTTCCCGTTTTTCTTCCCCTTGCTATTCTTCTTACCATTTCCTGATCCTTTTCCTTTTGCATGTTGACATCCTCCTTCCTTACCACCACCACTTCCTTTTGCATGTTGACATCCTCCTTCCTTACCACCACCACTTCCTTTTGCATGTCGACATCCTCCTTCCTGACCACCACCACTTCTGCTATTCATGAATCCTTCCATTGAATTCGCAAATCTTTTTTGTCTGAAGTGTTGTTCTCCTTGTGAAACTTGATCGTCATATTCTTGGTCATTTCTGTGACCTTTGCCATGTCCCTTCCCATGCTCTGCTCCTTTTCCATGACCCTTCCCATGCTCTGCTTCTTTTCCGTGGCCCTGCCCATGCTCTTGTCCTTTTCCGTGGCCCTTTCCATGCTCTTGTCCTTTTCCGTGGCCCTTTCCATGCTTTTCTCCTTTTCCGTGGCCCTTCCCATACTCTTGTCCTTTTCCGTGGCCCTTCCCATGCTCTTGACCTTTACCCCGACCCTTCCCATTTTCTTGTCCTTTACCCTGACCCTTTCGATTTTCTGCTCCTTTCTTGTGGCCCTTCCCATGTTCTAACCCTTTCCCATAGCCCATGTCATGATCCATTTCATTGTCCTGGTCTATGTCCTGTTCATCTTCTAGTTCTCTCTTTACCCTCTTCTCTTTTTCTGCACTTTTCACAAAAACTGATTCTTTTAAGTCTTCTGGTTCTAAAAGAAATAATAACAATAATACAAATAAAGGTAAGTTCAGATGAAAAGTAGATGCCAAGTAAGAAAAAAAAATATGGAAGTCAAAAATATTAGGTGTCAAAAATATATAGGTAAGTGAAGGGAGAGGCAGAGCAATGCTGGGAGTTGTGGTTATTTAACTGGGATTGTATGTAGGGCTGAAGGGAGGGAAGTTATTCACATGGGACAGTGGGGTGGAGTGATGTTATTTACATGGGACTGAAGGTTTAGGGGGGTGATGTTATTTACATGGGAATGCATGTTGGAGGTGGCTGGGGCAGGGTGATGTTATTTATATGGGACTATATGTTGAAGGTGGCTGTGGGGGGGGGAGTGATATTATTTACATGGGACTGAATGTTGAGGGGGAAATGTTATTTACATGGGACTGCATGTTGGAGGTGCCTGAGGAGGGGGTGATTTTATTTACATGGGACTGTATGTTGAAGGTGTCTGGTGGATGGAGTGATGTTATTTACATGGGACTGTATATTGAAGGGGTGATGTTATTTACTTGGGACTGTATGTTAAGGGGTTAATGTTATTTACATGGGACTGCTTGCTGAAGGTGCCTGGGGAGGGAGTGATTTTATTTACATGGGACTGTATGTTGAAGGCGGCCGGAGAGGGGGTGATGTTCTTTACATGGGACTCTATGTTGAAGGCTGCCGGAGAGGGGGTGATGTTATTTACGTGGGACTGTATATTGGAGGGGGCTGGAGATATGGTGTGATGGTATTTACATGGGACTCTATGGCGGAGGAGGGAAATAATATTATTTACATGGGACTGTATGGTGGAGGGACTGAGGAATTATAATTTCTGAGGACAGTAAACTAAGGAATATAACTACAGGGGGCACTTCAGGGAGCATTATAAATACTGGTGCGCTTCAGGGCAAGCGATATGACAGTAGGGGGAAATATAAATACTGGGGGCACTTCAGGGGGAGCATTATAACAGTAGGGGGCGATATAAATACTGGGGTCACTGTGGGGGAATTATAACAGTAGGGGGCCATATAAATACTGGGGCACTTCAGGGTGAGCATTATAACAATAGGGGACATTATAAATACTGGGGGCACTGTGGGGGCATTTTAAATCTAGGGGACATTAGGCGTTCTTATTACTACTGGGGGCTCTTTAGGAGGTACTTATAGATCAACATTACTTCTACTAAGAGCACTATGGTGGGCCTTATTACTACAGAGTGGTCTGTAGAGAGCTTTTACCACTGGGGGGAACAATAGGGCGCTCTGTAAAGGTATTATTAATACTGGAGGGCTCTTCTACTAATGGGGGCACTCTTGGGGAGCACTATCACTGTAGGGGGCAGTATTACTAATGAGGGCATTCTGGAAGGGAATTACTATTGGTGGGACTATGAGAAGCAGTATTAGATTATCTTTTTGGCACTCAATTTTCTTCAGCATAGTAAGGCTAGGTCTACACGAAGATTTTGTGCGACTGTTGCTTTGCAGTCGCAGCATGCTGCATGTCGCAGTCGCAGTGCGACACCATAGACTATCATTATAAAAATTGTCACACGACATTGGTGCGACAAAATGTTGCGCAACAAATGTCGTTGTGTAGACCTAGCCTAAATGTCTTCAGTGCTATTGTACTCAGGCGGGGGGGGGGGGGGGGGGGGGGGCGGTTGTTCAACTTAGAGAATTGGGTCATATGCATTGGGGCTTGGGCCCCGGATCTTTTGAGACCCTAGCAACGCCATTAATTTCACCAGAGACCAACTTATTGCATTAGTGGAGAAAGTGAAGCGCAGTGCTACTGCTCCCTGTCTTGAATGAACTTGCCCAGAGAAAGAGATACCGACTAAGTGCACAGGTGAATGCATGAAGGGAGGCAGTGCAAGCAAAATGGACTAAGGTTTTCATGACCCTGTTTTTGATATGTGTTTTACCTTTTTTCATGAAATAAAGGACACAAATTTAATATAGAATATATTCATAGTTATATATAACATATATGGATTACATGGACAGTGGAAGTCCAAGTAATCAGGATAAAGACTAGCCACTAATAATCTGCCATTAAGAGATTAGTGGAGAAAGATGCATGGCATAAAATACACCCACAAAACATCTGATCACCACTTAATAAATGAAAACTGCCTGGCATGGCGCAAACCGCGATAAAATGGCGTAAATGCATCATAAATTTGATACAAATACCTAACCCACCGACAAAACTGGCAAAATCACCTAACTGGCATTACCTTCTTAGGCTACTTTCACACTAGCGTTCGGCTGTCCGCTCGTGAGCTCCGTTTGAAGGGGCTCACGAGCGGACCCGAACGCAGCCGTCCAGCCCTGATGCAGTCTGAATGGAGCGGATCCGCTCAGACTGAATCAGTCTGGCGGCGTTCAGCCTCCGCTCCGCTCGCCTCCGCACGGACAGGCGGACAGCTGAACGCTGCTTGCAGCGTTCGGGTGTCCGCCTGGCCGTGCGGAGGCGTGCGGATCCGTGCGGATCCGTCCAGACTTACAATGTAAGTCAATGGGGACGGATCCGTTTGAAGATGCCACAATATGGCTCAATCTTCAGGCGGATCCGTCCCCCATTGACTTTACATTGAAAGTCTGGACGGATCCGTACGAGGCTATTTTCACACTTAGCTGTTTTTATGCTAAAATAATGCAGACGGATCCGTACTGAACGGAGCCTCCGTCTGCATTATTATGATCGGATCCGTTCAGAACGGATCCGATCGAACGCTAGTGTGAAAGTAGCCTTAGACAAGCTGTCTTGACCGTCACCAGTGGCTTAGGCTGGAGGATACATTTTGTCTTGGGCTAGACACTTTTGTCTAACTCTATACTAACTATTAGTTGGCTTACTTTGAGACAGAATTTTATACCAGCATTGTGGAACAATTTGGTGCAAAATGGCGCTTCTTAGGCCAGGCTCCATTTCTCATAGCCAAGCTCCTTAGAGCTAAGGCTACTTTCACACTAGCGTTTTTTTTGCGGATCCGTCATGGAACTGCAAAAACTCTTCTGTTACAATAATACAACCGCATGCATTCGTCATGAAAGGATCCGGTTGTATTATGTCTTATATAGCCAAGGCGGATCCGTCATAAACTCCAGTGGGGGGCTGATCTATTGTGTTAAAGAAAACGGATCCGTCCCCCACTGACTTTCAATGGAGTTCATGACGGATCCGCCTCGCTCCCAGGACGGATGCAGGCAGAGTTTTGGTGTCCGCCTCCAGAGCGGAATGGAGACTGAACGGAGGCAAACTGATGCATTCGGAGCGGATCCTTTTCCATTTGGACCGCTTGTTAGAGCCCATGACGTATCTCAGAAACGGAAACCAAAACGCCAGTGTGAAAGTAGCCTTAGCTTCACCTCCTTTTGAGTAGATTGGAAAAATTGGAAAAGCCCTAGTTGTCCCAAATTGTACCAATATGTTCCAATGTTTAGACAGATTCTAGAAGCAGACACATTAGTATATGTGGGCCACATAGTTGGTGGTCTTGAGGTTGAACATGAAATGTGTCATGGAGACCCACATAGTAACAGAGAGTACTTACTGAACACTGGCTTCATACATTTCTTCCCACATATCGTTCTACAACATCGCATATTATTGCTACAGTCCCCATCAACTGAGCAGTCCGCCATAGTAGTGAAATTTCTAAAGTGCTTGAGCATCCTGTGATCTGAATGATCGTGAGAGCACTTTTCACCATGTTTACACTTGTGATCTGAATGATCGTGAGAGCACTTTTCACCATGTTTACACTTGTGATCTGAATGATCGTGCGAGCACTTTTCACCATGTTTACACTTGTGATCTGAATGATCGTGAGAGCACTTTTCACCATCTTCACACTTGTGCTTCCATCTTTTTTTCATTTGTTCTTTGACTTCTGGGTGTATTTTTATATAGTTATCTGGGCACATTCCATATTTTTTATCATCCTCTGTCATTTCTGTTAGGGCAAAAACACAGAAAAAATATTTTAAGTTTTCGTCTTTTTTTATTATCAGTCTCTGTACCATTCCTTTATATTAATCTTAATAATAGGGTCGCTGTTCAAAAACTACTTCTTACAGTATAAATGATCGTAAAGGAAAGTAGCTAGTAGTTTCCCAGTAGGGTTCTGTTCACGTCCGTTTTTTGGCTTGCGTTTGTAAGAGAAGCCTGAATGCGGCTACAGATCTAAAACTACACAGATGTGAACAGAGTCGTGGGCTACTTTCTTACAAAGGTATTTAGTCAGTGTCACGGATGATCCACGAGAATATTGAACTGTCCTCCCAATATTATCAATATTACTCTCCCTTATTGATCAGTAGCTCTATTAAACAGTATTTATTTCCCTAGGCCCCAGAACCTAAAATTTGATTACTCAGAGCGTCTACTCCTGTGTACCCAGAGAACAAAATGGTCCTTTTGTTCAAGCCAGTCAATAGATGCCCAGCAGATAACGCAATTACAGCTGGCTTCCTTAGGTTGACAAAAGAGCTTCCCTTTCTGCAGAGATATCACAGCTAGGTGTGAAGACTGCACCTGGGGGGAGCCATTTGGTGTTGCTGCCATAAGGGGTCTGTAAGCTAGCTTGCCGCAGACAGGCCGGCACCAAGGTTCCCAGATTGACACATGAATCTAAGATATGATTTTTACCTTTTTAAGAGAGACCACGCATCTTACGGACGTAAAAATTACATCATCGTGTCACTCAGAATTCACTGGACGTTTACATAGGACAAACATAACTCTAAGAGGTGCCCCGGTAAAGTTATGGTGTTACCCCATCATAGAACCAGTTATAATAGTAATATTTGGTATCCCTGGACTCCATATTTTGTGGGTAATGTGAATATGTGCTTGTTACTTGTGTACAGCGGAGACATCCCACGATATGGCACATGCCATATTTCAGAACTGACATTCACCTCAGGAATACAGCCTGCCCCAGCAGGCGGACTCTCAATTCCCCGCCTTGATTCTGGGACCCTTTATAACAAAGACCTAGAATCTGCTAAAGGAGTTCTCTACTTTTAACAACACCTGAAGAGGGCCTCAGCCAGAGAACCTGTGGGCTGAAGGCATATTACACTGGACAAAGGCTTCTTGGGCTTTATCCCTGCAACGGACTATTTCACCAACAGACATCTCTTCTGCGGAAAATAAGTATTTTCTTTCTTTTCTCCCTTTTTGTTTATTGGACTATACTTTCCTTGATTATTGTGTTAATAATTACTGTGCATCGTGATAATTTGTATTGTATATAGATATATAATAAATGACCTCCAAGTCATTTCTCTAGCCATATGCCTGTTTTCAAACACTGCAAAAACTTACCCTAGCCTCTCCGAAGAGAAAGCTACTCGGTTCTGTTATCTAGATAGTGGGTTCCTTGCTCCCATAAATTGCAAGGTGGTGGCAGTTAAACTACCCTGTGTGTGGTTCCGGTCCGGTCAATCGGCGGTCCACTCCCTGCGCTTTCAGCCTATCGACTGTACAGACTCAAGTTAGACTGTCGGTGTGCTGAAAGTGGCTGGGAGGCCTGTTTGCGGATTGACCACTAGGGACGCTGTGACGGTTTTGTGACGTATTGTGGCCGCGGCAGTCGCAGTTCGTCACAGTCAGTATTTTGTATCAGTATTTGTAAGCCAAAACTGTATTGGAACCTACATAGAAAAACTACAGTATAATAAATATATGTGAAAATATTTTTGCCTCATATCTTTAGGACCAATTCTTGGTTTTAGCTTACCAATACTAATGAAAAATACTGACCAATACTGATCGCGCGAAAGCGGCTTAAAGGAGTTTTGGAGCCACTACATATTGATGACTAGGGATGAGCAAACTTGTGTTTTCAAGTTCGGCATACAAGGTTCGGGTTGTCTAAGAATTCAGTTATGGATTCTCCTGCTACGGACTATAAGTTATGGTCTGTGGTAGCGGAATCCATAACGGAATTCTTAGATAACCCGAACCTTGTATGCCGAACTTGAAAACACAAGTTTGCTCATCCCTATTGATGACTTATCCTCAGGAGAGGTTATCAATATCTGATTGGGGGGTCCGACTCTTGGTACCCCCTGCCGATCAGCTGTTTAAAGAGAAGGTGGCGCTTGTATGAGGACTACTTCCTCTTCAAGATTAGGGTACTTTCACACTTGCGGCACTGCCTGCCGGATCCGTCAAAATGTATGCCAACTGATGGTATTTGGCAGACGGATCAGGATCCTGATCCGTATGACAAATGCATTAAAATGCCGGATCTGTCTCTCCAGTGTCATCTGGAAAAACTTTTTGCCGGAACACTCGGGGCCGGAATCCAGCATTAATGCATTTCAATGGGAAAAATGCCGGATCCAGCATTCCAGCAAGTGTTCCGGAATTTTGAATGGTGATAAAACCACAGCATGCTGCAGTATTATCTCCATCCTGAAAAGTCAAAAAGACTGACCTGAAGACATCCTGATGCATCCTGAATGGATTGCTCTCCATTCAAAATGCATTAGGATAAAACTGATCAGTTCTTTTCTGGTATTGAGCCCCTAGGACGGAACTCAATGCCGGAAAAGGTTAACGCTAGTGTGAAAGTACCCTAACAGTGTGCGTCATTACAAGTGCTGATCCCATTAAAGTCAATGGAACAAGCCCTTGTAATTACACTGCACCACTGAGACTTCCATGACCATGCACATACTCTGTTTTGCAATAGGGCTGCCATAGAGGTGCATGAGGTTTGAACTGTTCCTTTCTATACCTCTAAAGGCACACAGAGATTTTCTGTTAAATTTCATACAAATCCAACAAATCAAAAAAAGACCTTGGCATGATCCATTGGGCTCCATTGGATGCTCTATGTATGGAGGTATGCCATACAGGCTCTGTGCACATGTGTGTGAGCCCTTTTACTTGATATTATCCTAGGGAAAATAATGTTATTAAATAATCCAAATAAATATATTTTTACCATATGGTTCATCATCTGGTCCAGTGCCTACTTCTTTAAATACCTGCTCTATTGTTTCCATGGCATTGCTATCTAAAGACAGAAAATGAGATGTTAGCTCTTGCAGTCATACCATTGTGAAGATTACATATTATAATACTGTTTAAAATCTATTTGTGTAGGTGTCATTAAGATAGAAGTCTTAAATTTTTGTACAATTGATGTAAACGTAAAAGACTTGACCACTCATTAATAACAATATGAACGATTTTCTGAAAGTTACTGCTTTTTATTTTGTGCTACTGAAAACTATTGGTTTTATATGCTCAATATCTGCTCCATTAAATCTCATCTGCTTGGCTGGTACTGTACAAGACAGGTGTCACACAGTTTTTTATTTGCATTTTTAGGAGTTTTTGTATTTTTGTGTGGTTTTTCACAGCTTTTTTATGCAAAAAAAATATTTTGATATTTCCTTTAAAGGGTCTGTGGCAAGTTTTAAGTTGTCCCCTACACAGGATAGGGAATAATTAGATAATCACTGGGCGTCTGACTGCTGGGACCACCACCAATCATGAGAATAGGGGGGACCACTCTGATGGAGAGACAGGTGGTGCATGCACACTGCTGCTCCATTAAAGGGGTTTCCCGGGAATTTAGAAAATGAAAATACTTAAATATTACTTTATAGTAAATATATTCCCAAATATCTTTTATTATTTATAATGGCTCATGTTGTCTAGGGACCAAACATCAGAGGAAGCAAAATGTCCGCCGTCCTGTTAGTCCACACAAAATCTGTCCTAATCACTCAGGAGGACAAGTCACTTCAAAGCACTGAGCTAAAGAGCTGCCTCTACATCCTCTCTGCTCTACCTGTCAGGGGTTATGATCCTGAATACAGATGATAAGATCTTCAGCTAAATCTCTGTAGGAATCAAGTTCATGAGGAGACATAAAGTACAGAGAGGACGGACAGGACTGTGGGCTGTGGTAATCGAGACTGCATATAATAGCTGCTGCTCATTATCCACAACCTCCCCTCTGCACTTCTTGTCTCCTCATGAACTCCATTCTTACAGAGATTAAGCTGAAGATAAGCTGTATACAAACAGAGTAGAGAGGAGGCTGAGGCAGCTCTTTACCTCAGTGTTGTGAAGTAACTTGTGCTGCTGTGTGATTAGGACAGGTTTTGTGTGTACTAATAGGACAGCGGCCATTTTACTTCTCCTAATGATTTTTCCTCAGACAAAATGAGCCATTATAACTAATGAAAGGTATTTGAGACTATATTTATAATAAAGTAATATTTAAGTATTTAAATGTTCTTAATTTCCAGAGAACCCCTTTAAATCTCTAATTTTTTTGTAGTGCTTCTTCACACTTCAGTTTTGTTTTTTTTGGGTCTTTGGTGTTTTTTTTTAAGCAGCCTACTCTGCGTCTGCATATGGCATTTTTCCCCTCATTTTCAGCATTTTTTTTTGTCTCAGAGATATCCTTTGTCAAAAATGCAGCATGTCGAAGCAGCTTTGATATCTTCTCTATAAGGAAAAAACGCCAGAAAAGAAACAGTGTTTATACAATTGTTTTCATTAAGAAAAACACGAAAAAAGGTCATAAAAATGACATGCAGAATAGAAAAATATACAAGAGGTTAATATGGTGCTTTTAGTAAAAAAAAAAAAAAAAGGGCCAAAGGAGTGTCCTTTTAGCCTTTTTTCGGGTGGTATACATTGGAATACCTTTTTATTAACTAGAAAGATACTATATAGGAAAGTGCGAAAAAACCATACTTTCCTATAAAGTATGCCACTGTAAAAACTTTTTCACAATTGGAGTCAATGGGTGATATATTCCACTGTATGCCTTCCAACTAGAAATGAGTTTATAAATGACCTCCAACGTGCTCGGAGCATTAGACGATCATTTTTTGCAGCAACTTTTTGAATCATCAGCAGATTTTTTTTTAAAGTTATTAGAACCTTTTTACCAAGGGCAACATTGCAGAAATTTATGTAACCGAAAAATCTATTCCATACGTCTGAATAGGGCTGTTTCTGCAGCATCTTCATGTATTTCTCTGTAAGCTCCATTCAGATAAATGAGACAGTTGCAGAAATATTTGCAATAAATAATAACATAGGAAATTTACCTAGAAAATTAGATTTTTGTGAAACCACCATGATAATTTATCAGGTAAATCTCAAAAGATATGTTTTTCTCCAGGGGCCATAGACCCTACAGGGAAATTTCCTGGTGTCCCGATGCCCCAGAGGGCCGCCCAATGCCTTCTCTCTGCCGCTGACCGGGTACTTAATGAGCTCCCAACAGTAATTACCGCTGTGAGAATCAGGTACTTATGTACCCAGCCAGCGACCGCACATGCCCTCCTGAATCCAACTGTGGCCCACATCTCACCTCCTAAGCCCCCTGCTCCATAAACAACTGGAGGAGGACAGAAGATGGTAGCTATTGATGGCCACCACAGAGGGCCAGCTTTTTGGGCAGTATATTGTGCTACACTGTGTTATTTGGTTCTTCTGGGATGTATTTTGCACTATGGTATTTTTGACCCCGCCTAGCTGTTTTGCCCCGCCTTCTGTTAATTTGGATCGGGCTACAAAATTTTACACTTTTAGTTTTTTTTTTCCAGGGCCACTTTAAGTTCCAAGTCCGCCCCTGTTTTTCTCCATAAAAGTCAGTCGAACTAACAAGGAACATTGCTAGTAGGAATAATGAGAGACATTGATTACCATGGGGCACTTACCAAAGACTGCTGTCATACATTTCAAACCGCAAGGTGTTTGACAGCATTTCATGCCTTTGGCACAATTTCCATCACCGGAACAGCTTTTAAGCTTACTGAAATCTGGCGTGCCGTATTTTTTCATGAGCTCTTTCTTCTCTTGATACAATTCTGGATGCTTTTTAATATATTCTTTTGGACACATGCCAGTGTCATCATCAGCTCCTTTATGTGAATTAAGGAGTAAAGAAAAGTTATCAAAATGAAATAAGACAGTCTACACTATAAACACAATATCATTTTGTGCATGTTTTTGTACAAAAGCTATCAAATGCAACTCAGCATTCTTTCTCCTCCAAACACGACAAGTTGAGATTTTACCAAAAATTTCTACCTTGGTTTCATCTGACCATATGACATTCTCCCAATCCTCTTCTGGATCATCCAAATGCTCTCTAGCAAACCTCAGACAGGCCTGGACATGTACTGGCTTAAGCAGGGGGACACGTCTGGCACTGCAGGATTTGAATCTCTGGTGGCTTAGTGTGTTACTGATGGTAGCGTTTGTTACTTTGGTCCCAGCTCTCTGCAGGTCATTTACTAGGTCCCCCCTAGGTTCTGCGATTTTTGCTTACCGTTCTTGTGATCATTTTGACCCCATGGGGTGAGATCTTGCGTGGAGGCCCAGATCAAGGGAGATTATTAGTGGTTTTGTATGTCTTCCATTTTCTAATAATTGCTCCCACAGTTGATTTCTTCACACCAAGCTGCTTACCTATTGCAGATTTACTCTTCCCAGCCTGGTGCAGGTCTACAATTTTATTTCTGGTGTCCTTCGAAAGCTCTTTGGTCTTGGACATAGTGGAGTTTGGAGTGTGACTGTTTGAGGTTGTGGACAGGTGTCTTTTATACAGATAACAAGTTCAAACAGGGGCCATTAATACAGGTAACGAGTGGTGGACAGAGGAGCCTCTTAAAGAAGAAGTTACAGGTCTGTACAAGTCTTGCTTGTTTGTAGATAACCAACTACTTATTTTACAGAGGAATTTACCAATTAATTCATTAGAAATCCTTCAATGTGATCTCATAGTTGAGGTATACCTATGATGAAAATTACAGGCCTCTCTAATCTTTTTAAGGCCTCATGCACACGACCGTATTTTGTTTCCGTGTCCGATCCGTTTTTTTTGCGGATAGGATGCGGACCCATTCATTTCAATGGGTCTGCAAAAAACGCGGACAGCACACCATGTGCTGTCCGCATCAGTATGTCCGTCCCGTTGCTCCGCAAAAAAATAGTGCATGTCCTATTTTTTCTAGTTTGCGGACAAGGATAGGCATTATTACAATGGATCCGCAAAAAAACGGATCCGCCAAAAAAATGGATGCCATACGGAACGTTATCCTTTTCTTTTTTGCGGATCCGCAAAACACATACGGTCATGTGCATGTAGCCTAAGTGGAAGAACTTGCACAATTGGTGGCTGACTAAATACTTTTTTGCCCCACTGTATATATATATATATATATATATATATACACTCTGCCCTTAATCCTTCTGTATCCCCAGAGCGCTGAATAAGGCCTCATGCACACGGCTGTTGTTTGGGTCCACATCCGAGCCGCTGTTTTGGCGGCTTAGATGCGGACCCATTCACTTCACTATGGCCGCAAAAGATGCGGACAGTACTCCGTGTGCTGTCCGCATCCGTTTCTCCGTTCTGCGGCCCGCAAAAAAAATATAACATGTCCTATTCTTGTCCGCAAAACGGACAAGAATAGGCAGTTATATCAATGGCCGCCCGTTCGGTTCCGCAAATTGCGGAAGGCACACGGGCGGCTTCCGTTTTTTGCGGACCACAAAAAACGGCACGGTCGTGTGCATGTAGCCTAAGGGTACTTTCACACTAGCATTGTTGGAATCCGGCAGGCAGTTCCATTGCCGGAACTAACTGCCGGATCCGACAAACTGTATGCAAATGGGTATCCTTGTTTTACGGATCCGTTAGACCAGGGATGGGCACACTGTGGCTACAAATCCCATCATGCCCTGCTGTAGGCTGATAGCTGTGGGCAGACTGGGCATACTGGGATTTGTAGTTTTACAACAGCTGGAGAGCTGCAGTTTGCCCATCCCTGCGTTAGACGGATCCGGTGATATACTGGATCCGTCTCATCCGGTATCATCTGGAATAACAGATCCGGTATTTTAATTTTTTAAAAGATCAAAAGCGAAAAACGCTCCTCCTATAGGCTGGTGCATGCGCAGACCGGAAATTAATACATCTCTATGGAAATTAATGCCGGATGAGGCAAGTGCGGTATTGTTCCGGGATTTTGGCCGGAAAAAATACTGCAGCATGCTACGATATTCTGTCCGGTTAAAAAAACGTAAAGGGAACGGAACGGAAGACATTTCCATTCAGAATGCATTAGGACAAAACTGATGCATTTTTTTCCGGTATTGAGACCATATACCGGATTTCAATACAAGAAAAGAATAACGCTAGTGTGAAAGTGCCCTAACTAACCAGCCGCTGGAAGATGCAGGAGAGATGGGGCTGCCAGTGCTGGCTATTGAGAAGGAGGAGAGACATGGAGAAGCTGTTTTATGTACACAGTATGTACAGTATATATATATATATATATATATATATATGTATACAGTGTATAGTACAGCTGTTCATTCTTAAAACTACAATGTCTTTCATAGGCCATCATAAGTTGAAACTAGATTCAACATATAATATCTCGGATACTGACCAACATGGGCATTTCTCTGCTTCTTTGGACATCAGATGAGGACAGCTCCATGTTTCTGGTACACTGTGTACTATACGGGACCCTGAATAAGCCTGTCCTCATCAGAAAGTGACTTCCAGCTTCCAGCATCTATTCCTGACCGTTATACGGACTTGCTTTATCTGTCTTAGTTATCTGATTATTTTTCTTAAATCTTCATTTTCTTTTATCCAGGGGTGACATTTTGGGTTTTTTGAACCAATTACTATTTTTCCATAGTGTTATAGACTCCAGTTACAATGTTTTCAACATACAATGGTCGTCCCGGAACCAATTAATATTGTAAATTGAGGGACCCCTGTATATAGGAGGGAGCACTGAGGGCAAAAGAACTGACTGCAGCCGTCTTCACAGTCAGCGCTGCGCTGTGAAGACAGATCGCTGCAAGGGGAAACTTTAGAGCAAGTTTTTACGTAGAAGTGTAAAAAAATCTATTAAAAAAGTATATTAAAAAATATTTCTGATCAACTGCCCTACAGATTAGAAAAAATATATAAAATTAATGGCAGTTACACTTGAATACATTTTCCTATTATGATCGACTCCTTATTTTGGCTGGCAAAACTGTATCAGGAAGCCTAAATGTTTGGCTGTTCCCTTAGCCAGGCTGTCTAGACCCTCGCCATATTTATCACAGGGGCTCAGGCTGGATGATAAATCTGGTGCAGGGATGGACACTTTTCTCTGACTCTATACTAACTATTGGTTGGCTTACTTTGAGATAGAACTCTATGTTGCCATTGTAGCACAATTTTGGCATCAAATGTCACATCCTAGGACATGTCCCTTTCCCGTAAAGCCACTAATCCATACCCCTTTTAGAGCAAGTCACCAAAAACTGGAGAAACCATAATTGCCCCAAATTGATCCAAATTGCGCCAATTAGTGCCACTTTTCAGACATAAGGCTGTTTTGTCATGCTTGGTCACTTAAATGCTAAAAATATTCTACAGGCCTTGTTATAACTCCAACCTTCTTTTGATAATAAGACACTGTTCCAATCTACACAGCAAAGCTGTAAAATGAGTTGAAGGAAACGGAAAGTTACTGCCTGCTAATTGTGAATGTATGATAAGTCAATAAAAAAAAACTTTTTTTCATAAATTAATAATCTAATTTTCTAGTGACTGCTTTCCTTGAAATGGAATTAACTCTGTAAGCTCCAGGAGTATTGGAATGTTCTTACCATTAAATGATGCATGTGCCACAGCTACAAACAGCAGGGTGACTACAATTTCAGTCTTCATTTTAGCTGGTGGAGTGGTTTTCCAGCCGTAGAAATGGAGAAGAAGACATGCTCTCAAGCTAGATAGGAGTCATTTTATACAATATCAAAAAAGTTACGTCACCGCTAGGATCCTAAGCTGTAGATTAAACAATTATTCCACTTCAAGGAGTTTAATGTGAAAATTGTTAGTAACCTTTTAATGTAGTTGTTATTTTTAACTGTGCAATGTGATATGCTTGATGGATATGTAACCCAAAGCTGATTACTGCTGTAGATGTGTAGATATGAAAGGCCAATGGTTTATTTCTTACAGTTTAAGGCATTATCCACATGTAAGAGTGACGTAAGAGTGATGTGCATGGAGCCACTATGGAGACACACAGAGAACCTGTACAATGTACAACCAAACTGCAATATGGTTGCACTCATTAACCCTAAGTGTTTTTAATCTATAGCCAGTTTTCCTTTTATATGCATTTATTTATACAGCAATGGCTCAATTCATACTTCTTTATTCCCTTCTTTTGGAAGTATCTGTCAGGAGGAGCCCCCAACGCATACTCAGAATGGGGGACTGTGTCATTTGCTATTGTGTACAGTGGAATATGTTGCCTATAGGACCCCATAGTTTCTGCCTGTGTTTTTCTTATTGTTTTGTTTTTAAACCATTTTTCATAACATCTCAAACATTATATCAAGATACTCAAGCTTCGACCCCTTTAACCCCTTCATCCCCGGTGTTTTTTTTTTTTTGTGTGTTATCGTTTTACCTTATATGTATAGTTTTTATTACGTTTTGATGGTGATAAAAAAATAAAAAAGTGGGAAAAAAAGAAGTTTTATTTTTTTGTCGCCATATTTTGACCCCTATAACTTTTTTGTAATTATGTGTACAGAGCTGTATGGGGGCTAATTTTTTCCGGGGAGATCTGAACTTTTCATTGATACCATTCTGGGGTGTGTATGACTCTTGATCACTTTTTGTTTAATTTTTTGTAGAAAATGAAGCAACAAAAAATTGTGAATTGGCTATTCGGACGCTTTTTCTCTGTGGCAATGTGTTCCCCATGCCCCAGTCTGGGACTTACCCTAACCCTAACCCTAAGTTCACACCTGAGCGTTTTACAGCGCGTTCAAACGCGCTGTAAAACGCTCAACACATGAAAACCAATGCTTCCCTATGGGAATGATTCTCACCTGGGCGTTTTACAGCGCGTACGATCGCGCTGTAAAACGCCCGACGCATAATCAAGTACTTGAGCTTCTTTGGGGCGTTTTGACGCGCGTTTGTGGCCATAGGACACTGCAGTCAATCACACAAACGCGCGTCAAACGCGCATTTACTATTACAAAAAACGCGCATAAAAACGCGCGACAAAAACACCTGAGTGTTTTACAGTGCGTTCAAACGCGCTGTAAAACGCTCAACACGTGAAAACCAATGCTTCCCTATGGCCCTGGTTCACACTTGAGCGTTTTACAGCGCGTTTGAACGCGCTGTAAAACGCCCGACGCATAAACAAGTTCTTGAGCTTTTTTTGGGGCGTTTGTCGCGCGTTTTGGCCATAGACTCATTGGACAACACTGCAGTCAATCACACAAACGCGCGTCAAACGCGCGTTTACTATTGCAAAAAACGCGCATAAAAACCCAGGGTTAGGGCATGCTCATGTCCAGGGATCCTATTTAATCCTGCTACTGGATCTTGGGTGTGTTTCACTCTGGAGTGTCTTGTGAAGCAGAGTCCTGGTGAGGTTCTGTGTGAGTGGTCTCAGCCGGGTGGGCAGAGGGGCCACGAGGCTAGGCGATAGCCTGAACTTTGGGGGACGCAGTGACGCCTGTGAAACAAGGATCACAAGGCCAGAGTCGGGAGGACTGCTGGACCACAATCCCCCAAAAGGTATTGAAGTGTCACAGCCTGGAGGTTGCTGGACTGAATGGCTGAGGAAAGCCGCATTTGTGTTCCATGTGTGGACAGGGCTTTCTAGGTGAGTCAGGGATATGCTTATGTGTTTAGTTAGAGCCTAGCCGGGCAAGGGTTTGTTATTTTGTGTGGATGTCACACGTGATAAGTTGAAGCTGCGACTTCTTAACCTGTGCTTTGCTAAAGTGTCTGAAATAAAGCAAGTGTTTGGACATTATAATCGTGTCTGTGAAGATATCTGTGAGTGTGACCCCCTGAAAAGAGACGATCCCTTACATTCCGTTTTGCTGTTTGCCGTATGGGGAATATATATTTTTATACTATGGGCATTTTCGCGCAGCGCGACACCCATGATGTGTATTTTTTTTATTTCTTTTATTTTTATTTTGGGAAAAGGTGGGTGATTTGAGTTTTTTTTTTTTTTTTACTCTTTTATAGTTCCCATAGGGAACTATAACATGCAATCATTAGATTGCTATTCTCATTGACTCCAATGCACTAGCATTAGAGTCTATGAGAAAATTGCTTGTTTCCTATGGAACCCTATTACAGGCAAGGGCTCCTTAGGAAATACTATGCAGCAGCCTCCTGTCATTCACAATGACAGAGGCTGCTGCACAGAAGCTCTGGCACCTCTGATTGCCGCACAGGGGGAGCCGGAGCACCACTGGAAGCGCACGCTTTCGGTTTTCATCGCTCTCAGATGCCGTGGTCAGGATTTACCACAGCATCTGAGGGGTTAAATGTCTGTGATCGGCATTACTGCCGGTTGCGGACATGAGCCGTGGGTGTTTGCTATAAGAAGCACGCGACCACCCGCGGCTATGTCGCCCACAGCGATCAGGAGCGAGGGCGCCATTTTTAAAGACCTGACTATTACGGCGCTGGTCGGGAAGGGGTTAAAAGGGTTTTCTGAGACCCTCCCAAATATTAGGTAATGGCAGGACGTGCCATAAATAAAAAGAAGCTTTACTCACTTGTCTGAATCCCCCAGTTCCAGGTCTGCGATTCGGTGCTCCCTGCCGATATCAGTTTCCAGTGCTACAGCCATGACATCCCTGACTATTCCATGTGACCAATAATTGATATTGTTCCTTCAACTGCTTATGGGAAATCATAGCGCATGCATACATTATTTTATATACATATTTTATGAGGCATTACACAAATAAATTTTTATTGCTATCTGTGTTTTTTCCTTTGAAAGCTTCAGCACTTTCTTTGATTGTTCCACTGAGTTATTCACTGATATCTATCTGTATAGCGCCACCTGCTGTTTGCTCTTTTTCTAAATTCTTTGTCCAGCTCACCGAGATGGAAGCGCATGCTCAGTTCCATTCTTGAACTGCCACCAGTTGCAGCAGAAGGGACAAAGCACATGCCCCCTGAGCTGCCAGCTTGAAAAAAATCTAGCAGAGCAATTAGAGCAATGAATGCAGAGATCTCGGAGTCCATGTAAGGTACAGTCATGTAATATATGATATCTGATTTTCATTTTTTACATTAATCATAGAATAACCTCTTTAATTACCATTTACATCTGAAAATTACTGGTGCATTTCGCTCATCTCCAAGTGATCATATCTGTAATTGTCCAGTGTGCACGAAGAAAATCAACGATTGCAACAGTCACCTCTGAAATAGGCATCACTGTTTAGCATGGGGCACAAACAAGAACTGTTATTAGAAAACAACCCTCTAAGTGCAGGGTGGAGTCCCCTATGCAGAATAGGTTCAATAGAGTCTAAAAAGTTATTCGAAATTAACCTGATTATCAGGGGTAGTGCATTCAAGAGAACTAGTGCAGGAAACTAGAACAAGAAAAGACTTATAGTTGGAGGTTCAGATTATGAAGGATTTAAGCCTTAGATCATTGGAAGAACGGAGAGCATAGGTAGGGTGGTAGAGTGCAGTACTGTGGAGAGCTTTGTTGGTGAGACTGATAAAATGAAATGGTATTCTAAAATGAATGAGAAACCAGTGCAGCGAGTGGCCCAGAGTAGAGGCATTGGTGTAACAACTGGAAACAAAGATGCGTGTGGAGGTTGCATTCAGGATAGCTTGGAGAGGGTAGGGTTTAGTGAGGGAAAATCCGATTAGCAGTGAGTTACAGTAATCAAGACAAGACTGGGGTCCCATGGATATGTTCACCTCATATGCCAAATGTAGTCCATAAAAAGAGTGTGAATAAAACCATACCTAAACGATCCTGTAATATTTGTCATAATAACCACCATGGTCCGTGACGTATAGTAGCATGATGTCCCAGTGAGCAACAATGAAAGCCCATACACATCCCCCCAATCTGCCCCAACAGATGATGTCAACGAAGTGAAGAAGAGGGCACATTCAATTTTCTTTATGTTCTTCCAAGGAATAGGCTCACAGCAGCATTTACGCCTAAAAAATGTCGTTAAAAAGTTGCAGGTTGCATCTCTCCTATTTTGCCGTCCTGAACACTTTTCTAAAAGGGGTTGTGACAAGGGCATTGAAGGGGGCGTGGGCATGGCCAGACAGAGTGGCAAATTTATTTTTGTTTACGCCAGTTTTCTGGCATAAGTGAAGACAGAAATCTATGCCAGCTCTGAGCTGTTGTTAGGAGCATGTATTGCTCAAAACACAATAAAGAATATCAAATCGTATACGTTCTTATTTCAATTAATTAATTCACAGCCTGATAGAACGTTAAAACAAAAAAATATATAGTTTTATTAAGAACCCTTAGGGTACATTCAGACATCCGTAGTGTTTTGCGGTCCGCAAATTGCAGACCGCAAAACACTGACGCCGCACATCGCTCGGCACTTAATAGAGGATTCCTATTCTTGTCCGCAGATGCGGACAAGAATAGGACATGCTCTATTTTTTGGCGGAGCCGCGGACGGGAAGTTCGGGGGCCGCGGACCGAAAATGCTGTCCGCATCTTTTCAGCATAATTGCGGAACGGATCCGGACCCATTCTACGGACGTCTGAATGGACCGTTATTGGTGATCAACAGGCATATAGGGATAGAGCGTATAAAGAGGGACTTTATATATACCGCATCTACACGCTTATATTCCTGAAATAAAACACCTGTAGTGTGTAGGGATTTTATAATCGGCTCCTAATTGTTACAGCCAGCTAATCCATATCACATACAGGCATTATATCGAGGCCACCAGGGCAGATATTTGAGGTAAAGCCATATACTCCCCAATTTTAACCCCCAGTGTATAAGTATTAAACACTAATACAGTGCACCTGGGAGAGAGGGAGCCCTACATGGCATTAATCACCCAAGAAGTCCTAGCTGAATGACCAGCCTGCTAACTGCCCAGCCTGCTATGTAACTGCAGATTCTAGTGTCGCTTTCGCTCAACGTGTTTCTGTGCGGGGGTATTACACCACGCTTCCTCAGGATCGATATTAGCAAAAAATGTGGTGCAGGTTTCTGCTGTAAAACCGCACTGCTGCGTGCGAGCACCGGCGCTATGATGGCAGTAGGCGGCCGCCAGAACACCAGGTAGATAAATTAGAAACCCCTACTCCCAGGGCGTGTTCGCCGATGCAGGCGGCCAATAGGGGAAATAGGTGTGTCTAATTGACCCCCCCAACAAGGCAGACTGACAGAGAAGGGCTTTACAGCCCAGGAGGTGAGCGCAGGCGCACTCTCAAGGTACAAGAGGAACTGATCGCGTGGCCATATACAACCCAGTATGTTTAATATTAGTGCTGGTAAATAGGATTAAATAGAGAGGAAGAGACTGTATATACAAGCAATAAATGGGATAAAACGGCAAAGCACCATGGGAGACATCCCTGGCCACTAACACTATTGTGAATAACATCATAACAGGTGGGGGAAACACCATATCAAGATCCCCACCTGACATGGTCCTATATATATCCTATATATCCAAATACAGTATGTTAGATGTAAGTCGTATGTAGAAAAAAAGGGGGCTACGGATATTAAAT
Source organism: Bufo gargarizans (assembly GCF_014858855.1). Lineage (NCBI taxonomy): Eukaryota > Metazoa > Chordata > Amphibia > Anura > Bufonidae > Bufo > Bufo gargarizans. Next base: position 292,125,213 of record NC_058085.1, on the reverse strand, counting down.
CAGACGGAGATGTGACTACTAGACCCAAATTATGGGCTTACTATGAGGGTAGGGCAAACGAGGGGGGATACAGGGCAAGACACCCTTATAATATACATACCCATATACTCATTCCATAAGAGTTTATCACTAAAACATCAACAGGGTGTCCCTATATATCATGGAATGTGCACTATATGAAGCAAGCATATAAAATTGCTTCATTCAATCCTTTTGGGTTCAATGTCCGTAGTTTAAAGATCCATTGGATCTCTTTGCGGAGTAACATGGTGTCAATGTCGCCCCCACAGATAGGTTTCTTAATGTGCTCAATCCCTTGGACCCTCAACGTCTCTGTGTTCCCTCTATGTTGTTCTCAGATGTGACGTGCCACAGATGTTTCACGGTTATTTCTAATATCTGATAAATGCTCGCCAATGCACCATCTGGTCTTGCCCACATGTGGTCTTGCCCACATATTGCAGTCAACAAGGACAGGTTAACAAGTAAACCACCCTTATAGACAAACAGGTAATGAAAGATCTGATGGAATATCTTTCATTGGTGACTGAGCTTGTGAAAAATGCCCCCTTGGTGATGTTGGCACATACCACACAAGAACTGCATGGAATAGTGCCCACAAGGGTATTGTTTAGCCATATTTATGGTCTGGGGTGTTGGTACAAACTGTGGACAAGACGGTCACGTAAATTTGAACCACGACGATATGTGACGAGCAGATGTTCTGGCATCAGATCTCCAATGTCTGAGTCAGATTTTAAAATGGACCAGTGAGACTGTTAAATCTCACGTATCTGTTTGTGTGCCTTATCATAGGTGCCTATCTGTTGTGAATACCCCTAGTTGGTAAAATGGGTCCTTAGGTCACGAGTAGAGTTGAGCGAACACCTGGATGTTCGGGTTCGAGAAGTTCGGCCGAACATCCCGGAAATGTTCGGGTTCGGGATCCGAACCCGATCCGAACTTCGTCCCGAACCCGAACCCCATTGAAGTCAATGGGGACCCGAACTTTTCGGCACTAAAACGGCTGTAAAACAGCCCAGGAAAGGGCTAGAGGGCTGCAAAAGGCAGCAACATGTAGGTAAATCCCCTGCAAACAAATGTGGATAGGGAAATTAATTAAAATAAAAATTAAATAAATAAAAATTAACCAAAATCAATTGGAGAGAGGTTCCATAGCAGAGAATCTGGCTTCCCGTCACCCACCACTGGAACAGTCCATTCTCAGATATTTAGGCCCCGGCACCCAGGCAGAGGAGAGAGGTCCCGTAACAGACAATCTGGCTTCATGTCAGCAGAGAATCAGTCTTCATGTCATAGCAGAGAATCAGGCTTCACGTCACCCACCACTGTAATAGTCCATTTTCATAAATTTAGGCCCAGCACCCAGGCAGAGGAGAGAGGTCCCGTAACAGACAATCTGGCTTCATGTCAGCAGAGAATCAGTCTTCATATCATAGCAGAGAATCTGGCTTCCCGTTACCCACCACTGGAACAGTCCATTCTCAGATATTTAGGCCCCGGCACCCAGGCAGAGGAGAGAGGTCCCGTAACAGACAATCTGGCTTCATGTCAGCAGAGAATCAGTCTTCATATCATAGCAGAGAATCAGGCTTCACGTCAGCCACCACTGCAACAGTCCATTGTCATAAATTCAGGCCCAGCACCCAGGCAGAGGAGAGAGGTCCCGTAACAGACAATCTGGCTTCATGTCAGCAGAGAATCAGTCTGCATGTCATAGCAGAGAATGAGGCTTCACGTCACCCACCACTGCAACAGTCCATTTTCATAAATTTAGGCCCAGCACCCAGGCAGAGGAGAGAGGTCCCGTAACAGAGGATCTGGCTTCATGTCACCAGAGAATCAGTCTGCATGTCATAGCAGAGAATCAGGCTTCACGTCACCCACCACTGCAACAGTCCATTTTCATAAATTTAGGCCCAGCACCCAGGCAGAGGAGAGAGGTCCCGTAACAGAGGATCTGGCTTCATGTCACCAGAGAATCAGTCTGCATGTCATAGCAGAGAATCAGGCTTCACGTCAGCCACCACTGCAACAATCCATTGGCATATATTTAGGCCTAGCACACAGGCAGAGGAGAGAGGTCCCGTAACAGACAATCTGGCTTCATGTCAGCAGAGAATCAGTCTTCATATCATAGCAGAGAATCAGGCTTCACGTCAGCCACCAATGCAACAGTCCATTGTCAGATATTTAGGCCCAGCACCCAGGCAGAGGAGAGAGGTCCCGTAACAGAGGATCTGGCTTCATGTCACCAGAGAATCAGTCTGCATGTCATAGCAGAGAATCAGGCTTCACGTCAGCCACCACTGCAACAATCCATTGGCATATATTTAGGCCTAGCACACAGGCAGAGGAGAGAGGTCCCGTAACAGACAATCTGGCTTCATGTCAGCAGAGAATCAGTCTGCATGTCATAGCAGAGAATGAGGCTTCACGTCACCCACCACTGCAACAGTCCATTTTCATAAATTTAGGCCCAGCACCCAGGCAGAGGAGAGAGGTCCCGTAACAGAGGATCTGGCTTCATGTCACCAGAGAATCAGTCTGCATGTCATAGCAGAGAATCAGGCTTCACGTCACCCACCACTGCAACAGTCCATTTTCATATATTTAGGCCCAGCACCCAGGCAGAGGAGAGAGGTCCCGTAACAGAGGATCTGGCTTCATGTCACCAGAGAATCAGTCTGCATGTCATAGCAGAGAATCAGGCTTCACGTCAGCCACCACTGCAACAATCCATTGGCATATATTTAGGCCTAGCACACAGGCAGAGGAGAGAGGTCCCGTAACAGACAATCTGGCTTCATGTCAGCAGAGAATCAGTCTTCATATCATAGCAGAGAATCAGGCTTCACGTCAGCCACCAATGCAACAGTCCATTGTCAGATATTTAGGCCCAGCACCCAGGCAGAGGAGAGAGGTCCCGTAACAGAGGATCTGGCTTCATGTCAGCAGAGAATCAGTCTTCATGTCATAGCAGAGAATCAGGCTTCACGTCACCCACCACTGCAACAGTCCATTTTCATAAATTTAGGCCCAGCACCCAGGCAGAGGAGAGAGGTCCCGTAACAGAGGATCTGGCTTCATGTCACCAGAGAATCAGTCTGCATGTCATAGCAGAGAATCAGGCTTCACGTCAGCCACCACTGCAACAATCCATTGGCATATATTTAGGCCTAGCACACAGGCAGAGGAGAGAGGTCCCGTAACAGACAATCTGGCTTCATGTCAGCAGAGAATCAGTCTTCATATCATAGCAGAGAATCAGGCTTCACGTCAGCCACCAATGCAACAGTCCATTGTCAGATATTTAGGCCCAGCACCCAGGCAGAGGAGAGAGGTCCCGTAACAGAGGATCTGGCTTCATGTCAGCAGAGAATCAGTCTTCATGTCATAGCAGAGAATCAGGCTTCACGTCACCCACCACTGCAACAGTCCATTTTCATAAATTTAGGCCCAGCACCCAGGCAGAGGAGAGAGGTCCCGTAACAGAGGATCTGGCTTCATGTCACCAGAGAATCAGTCTGCATGTCATAGCAGAGAATCAGGCTTCACGTCAGCCACCACTGCAACAATCCATTGGCATATATTTAGGCCTAGCACACAGGCAGAGGAGAGAGGTCCCGTAACAGACAATCTGGCTTCATGTCAGCAGAGAATCAGTCTTCATATCATAGCAGAGAATCAGGCTTCACGTCAGCCACCAATGCAACAGTCCATTGTCAGATATTTAGGCCCAGCACCCAGGCAGAGGAGAGAGGTCCCGTAACAGAGGATCTGGCTTCATGTCAGCAGAGAATCAGTCTTCATGTCATAGCAGAGAATCAGGCTTCACGTCACCCACCACTGTAAGAGTCCATTTTCATAAATTTAGGCCCAGCACCCAGGCAGAGGAGAGAGGTCCCGTAACAGACAATCTGGCTTCATGTCAGCAGAGAATCAGTCTTCATATCATAGCAGAGAATCAGGCTTCACGTCAGCCACCAATGCAACAGTCCATTGTCAGATATTTAGGCCCAGCACCCAGGCAGAGGAGAGAGGTCCCGTAACAGACAATCTGGCTTCATGTCAGCAGAGAATCAGTCTTCATGTCATAGCAGAGAATCAGGCTTCACGTCACCCACCACTGTAAGAGTCCATTTTCATAAATTTAGGCCCAGCACCCAGGCAGAGGAGAGAGGTCCCGTAACAGACAATCTGGCTTCATGTCAGCAGAGAATCAGTCTTCATATCATAGCAGAGAATCAGGCTTCACGTCAGCCACCAATGCAACAGTCCATTGTCAGATATTTAGGCCCAGCACCCAGGCAGAGGAGAGAGGTCCCGTAACAGAGGATCTGGCTTCATGTCAGCAGAGAATCAGTCTTCATGTCATAGCAGAGAATCAGGCTTCACGTCACCCACCACTGTAAGAGTCCATTTTCATAAATTTAGGCCCAGCACCCAGGCAGAGGAGAGAGGTCCCGTAACAGACAATCTGGCTTCATGTCAGCAGAGAATCAGTCTTCATATCATAGCAGAGAATCAGGCTTCACGTCACCCACCACTGTAACAGTCCATTTTCATAAATTTAGGCCCAGCACCCAGGCAGAGGAGAGAGGTCCCGTAACAGACGAATCTGGCTTCATGTCAGCAGAGAATCAGTCTTCATGTCATAGCAGAGAATCAGGCTTCACGTCACCCACCACTGCAACAGTCCATTTTCATAAATTTAGGCCCAGCACCCAGGCAGAGGAGAGAGGTCCCGTAACAGACAATCTGGCTTCATGTCAGCAGAGAATCAGTCTGCATGTCATAGCAGAGAATCAGGCTTCACGTCAGCCACCACTGCAACAGTCCATTGTCATATATTTAGGCCCAGCACCCAGGCAGAGGAGAGAGGTCCCGTAACAGAGGATCTGGCTTCATGTCAGCAGAGAATCAGTCTTCATGTCATAGCAGAGAATCAGGCTTCACGTCACCCACCACTGCAACAGTCCATTTTCATAAATTTAGGCCCAGCACCCAGGCAGAGGAGAGAGGTCCCGTAACAGAGGATCTGGCTTCATGTCACCAGAGAATCAGTCTGCATGTCATAGCAGAGAATCAGGCTTCACGTCAGCCACCACTGCAACAATCCATTGGCATATATTTAGGCCTAGCACACAGGCAGAGGAGAGAGGTCCCGTAACAGACAATCTGGCTTCATGTCAGCAGAGAATCAGTCTTCATATCATAGCAGAGAATCAGGCTTCACGTCAGCCACCAATGCAACAGTCCATTGTCAGATATTTAGGCCCAGCACCCAGGCAGAGGAGAGAGGTCCCGTAACAGAGGATCTGGCTTCATGTCAGCAGAGAATCAGTCTTCATGTCATAGCAGAGAATCAGGCTTCACGTCACCCACCACTGTAAGAGTCCATTTTCATAAATTTAGGCCCAGCACCCAGGCAGAGGAGAGAGGTCCCGTAACAGACAATCTGGCTTCATGTCAGCAGAGAATCAGTCTTCATATCATAGCAGAGAATCAGGCTTCACGTCAGCCACCAATGCAACAGTCCATTGTCAGATATTTAGGCCCAGCACCCAGGCAGAGGAGAGAGGTCCCGTAACAGACAGATCTGGCTTCATGTCAGCAGAGAATCAGTCTTCATCTCATAGCAGAGAATCAGGCTTCACGTCACCCACCACTGTAAGAGTCCATTTTCATAAATTTAGGCCCAGCACCCAGGCAGAGGAGAGAGGTCCCGTAACAGACAATCTGGCTTCATGTCAGCAGAGAATCAGTCTTCATATCATAGCAGAGAATCAGGCTTCACGTCAGCCACCAATGCAACAGTCCATTGTCAGATATTTAGGCCCAGCACCCAGGCAGAGGAGAGAGGTCCCGTAACAGAGGATCTGGCTTCATGTCAGCAGAGAATCAGTCTTCATGTCATAGCAGAGAATCAGGCTTCACGTCACCCACCACTGTAAGAGTCCATTTTCATAAATTTAGGCCCAGCACCCAGGCAGAGGAGAGAGGTCCCGTAACAGACAATCTGGCTTCATGTCAGCAGAGAATCAGTCTTCATATCATAGCAGAGAATCAGGCTTCACGTCACCCACCACTGTAACAGTCCATTTTCATAAATTTAGGCCCAGCACCCAGGCAGAGGAGAGAGGTCCCGTAACAGACAATCTGGCTTCATGTCAGGAGAGAATCAGTCTTCATGTCATAGCAGAGAATCAGGCTTCACGTCACCCACCACTGCAACAGTCCATTTTCATAAATTTAGGCCCAGCACCCAGGCAGAGGAGAGAGGTCCCGTAACAGACAATCTGGCTTCATGTCAGCAGAGAATTAGTCTGCATGTCATAGCAGAGAATCAGGCTTCACGTCAGCCACCAATGCAACAGTCCATTGTCAGATATTTAGGCCCAGCACCCAGGCAGAGGAGAGAGGTCCCGTAACAGAGGATCTGGCTTCATGTCACCAGAGAATCAGTCTGCATGTCATAGCAGAGAATCAGGCTTCACGTCACCCACCACTGCAACAGTCCATTTTCATAAATTTAGGCCCAGCACCCAGGCAGAGGAGAGAGGTCCCGTAACAGAGGATCTGGCTTCATGTCACCAGAGAATCAGTCTGCATGTCATAGCAGAGAATCAGGCTTCACGTCAGCCACCACTGCAACAATCCATTGGCATATATTTAGGCCTAGCACACAGGCAGAGGAGAGAGGTCCCGTAACAGACAATCTGGCTTCATGTCAGCAGAGAATCAGTCTTCATATCATAGCAGAGAATCAGGCTTCACGTCAGCCACCAATGCAACAGTCCATTGTCAGATATTTAGGCCCAGCACCCAGGCAGAGGAGAGAGGTCCCGTAACAGAGGATCTGGCTTCATGTCAGCAGAGAATCAGTCTTCATGTCATAGCAGAGAATCAGGCTTCACGTCACCCACCACTGTAAGAGTCCATTTTCATAAATTTAGGCCCAGCACCCAGGCAGAGGAGAGAGGTCCCGTAACAGACGATCTGGCTTCATGTCAGCAGAGAATCAGTCTGCATGTCATAGCAGAGAATGAGGCTTCACGTCACCCACCACTGCAACAGTCCATTTTCATAAATTTAGGCCCAGCACCCAGGCAGAGGAGAGAGGTCCCGTAACAGAGGATCTGGCTTCATGTCACCAGAGAATCAGTCTGCATGTCATAGCAGAGAATCAGGCTTCACGTCACCCACCACTGCAACAGTCCATTGTCATAAATTCAGGCCCAGCACCCAGGCAGAGGAGAGAGGTCCCGTAACAGACAATCTGGCTTCATGTCACCAGAGAATCAGTCTGCATGTCATAGCAGAGAATGAGGCTTCACGTCAGCCACCACTGCAACAATCCATTGGCATATATTTAGGCCTAGCACACAGGCAGAGGAGAGGTTCATTCAACTTTGGGTAGCCTTGCAATATAATGGTAAAATGAAAATAAAAATAGGATTGAATGAGGAAGTGCCCTGGAGTCCAATAATATATGGTTATGGGGAGGTAGTTAATGTCTAATCTGGACAAGGGACGGACAGGTCCTGTGGGATCCATGCCTGGTTCATTTTTATGAACGTCAGCTTGTCCACATTGGCTGTAGACAGGCGGCTGCGTTTGTCTGTAATGACGCCCCCTGCCGTGCTGAATACACGTTCAGACAAAACGCTGGCTGCCGGGCAGGCCAGCACCTCCAAGGCATAAAAGGCTAGCTCTGGCCACGTGGACAATTTAGAGACCCAGAAGTTGAATGGGGCCGAACCATCAGTCAGTACGTGGAGGGGTGTGCACACGTACTGTTCCACCATGTTAGTGAAATGTTGCCTCCTGCTAACACGTTGCGTATCAGGTGGTGGTGCAGTTAGCTGTGGCGTGTTGACAAAAGTTTTCCACATCTCTGCCATGCTAACCCTGCCCTCAGAGGAGCTGGCCGTGACACAGCTGCCTTGGCGACCTCTTGCTCCTCCTCTGCCTTGGCCTTGGGCTTCCACTTGTTCCCCTGTGACATTTGGGAATGCTCTCAGTAGCGCGTCTACCAACGTGCGCTTGTACTCGCGCATCTTCCTATCACGCTCCAGTGCAGGAAGTAAGGTGGGCACATTGTCTTTGTAGCGTGGATCCAGCAGGGTGGCAACCCAGTAGTCCGCACAGGTTAAAATGTGGGCAACTCTGCTGTCGTTGCGCAGGCACTGCAGCATGTAGTCGCTCATGTGTGCCAGGCTGCCCAGGGGTAAGGACAAGCTGTCCTCTGTGGGAGGCGTATCGTCATCGTCCTGCCTTTCCCCCCAGCCACGCACCAGTGATGGACCCGAGCTGCGTTGGGTGCCACCCCGCTGTGACCATGCTTCATCCTCATCCTCCTCCACCTCCTCCTCATCCTCGTCCTCCTCGTCCTCCAGTAGTGGGCCCTGGCTGGCCACATTTGTACCTGGCCTCTGCTGTTGCCAAAAACCTCCCTCTGAGTCACTTCGAAGAGACTGGCCTGAAAGTGCTAAAAATGACCCCTCTTCCTCCTCCTCCTCCTCCTCCTCCTGGGCCACCTCCTCTTCCATCATCGCCCTAAGTGTTTTCTCAAGGAGACATAGAAGTGGTATTGTAACGCTGATAACGGTGTCATCGCCACTGGCCATGTTGGTGGAGTACTCGAAACAGCGCAACAGGGCACACAGGTCTCGCATGGAGGCCCAGTCATTGGTGGTGAAGTGGTGCTGTTCTGTAGTGCGACTGACCCGTGCGTGCTGCAGCTGAAACTCCACTATGGCCTGCTGCTGCTCGCACAGTCTGTCCAGCATGTGCAAGGTGGAGTTCCACCTGGTGGGCACGTCGCATATGAGGCGGTGAGCGGGAAGGCCGAAGTTACGCTGTAGCGCAGACAGGCGAGCAGCAGCAGGATGTGAACGCCGGAAGCGCGAACAGACGGCCCGCACTTTATGCAGCAGCTCTGACATGTCGGGGTAGTTGTGAATGAACTTCTGCACCACCAAATTCAGCACATGCGCCAAGCAAGGGATGTGCGTCAAATTGGCTAGTCCCAGAGCTGCAACGAGATTTCGCCCATTATCACACACCACCAGGCCGGGCTTGAGGCTCACCGGCAGCAACCACTCGTCGGTCTGTTGTTCAATACCCCGCCACAACTCCTGTGCGGTGTGGGGCCTGTCCCCCAAACATATGAGTTTCAGAATGGCCTGCTGACGTTTACCCCGGGCTGTGCTGAAGTTGGTGGTGAAGGTGTGTGGCTGACTGGATGAGCAGGTGGAAGAAGAGGAGGAGGAAGCCGAGAAGGAGGAGGTGGCAACAGGAGGCAAAGAATGTTGCCCTGCGATCCTTGGCGGCGGAAGGACGTGCGCCAAACAGCTCTCCGCCTGGGGCCCAGCTGCCACTACATTTACCCAGTGTGCAGTTAGGGAGATATAGCGTCCCTGGCCGTGCTTACTGGTCCACGTATCTGTGGTTAGGTGGACCTTGCTACAGATGGCGTTGCGCAGTGCACACTTGATTTTATCGGATACTTGGTTGTGCAGGGAAGGCACGGCTCTCTTGGAGAAGTAGTGCCGGCTGGGAACAACATACTGTGGGACAGCAAGCGACATGAGCTGTTTGAAGCTGTCTGTGTCCACCAGCCTAAATGACAGCATTTCATAGGCCAGTAGTTTAGAAATGCTGGCATTCAGGGCCAGGGATCGAGGGTGGCTAGGTGGGAATTTACGCTTTCTATCAAATGTTTGTGAGATGGAGAGCTGAACGCTGGCGTGTGACATGGTTGAGACGCTTGGTGACGGAGGTGGTGGTGGTGGTGTTGGTGGTACATCCCCTGTTTGCTGGGCGGCAGGTGCCAACGTTCCTCCAGAGGCGGAGGAAGAGGCCGAGGCGGCAGCAGCAGAATAGGCCGAGGCGGCAGCAGCAGAAGAGGTAGCAGGGGGAGCCTGAGTGACTTCCTTGGTTTTAAGGTGTTTACTCCACTGCAGTTCATGCTTTGCATGCAGGTGCCTGGTCATGCAGGTTGTGCTCAGGTTCAGAACGTTAATGCCTCGCTTCAGGCTCTGATGGCACAGCGTGCAAACCACTCGGGTCTTGTCGTCAGCACATTGTTTGAAGAAGTGCCATGCCAGGGAACTCCTTGAAGCTGCCTTTGGGGTGCTCGGTCCCAGATGGCGGCGGTCAGTAGCAGGCGGAGTCTCTTGGCGGCGGGTGTTCTGCTTTTGCCCACTGCTCCCTCTTTTGCTACGCTGTTGGCTCGGTCTCACCACTGCCTCTTCCTCCGAACTGTGAAAGTCAGTGGCACGACCTTCATTCCATGTGGGGTCTAGGACCTCATCGTCCCCTGCATCGTCTTCCACCCAGTCTTGATCCCTGACCTCCTGTTCAGTCTGCACACTGCAGAAAGACGCAGCAGTTGGCACCTGTGTTTCGTCATCATCAGAGACATGCTGAGGTGGTATTCCCATGTCCTCATCATCAGGAAACATAAGTGGTTGTGCGTCAGTGCATTCTATGTCTTTCACCGCTGGGGAAGGGCTAGGTGGATGCCCTTGGGAAACCCTGCCAGCGGAGTCTTCAAACAGCATAAGAGACTGCTGCATAACTTGAGGCTGAGACAGTTTCCCTGGTATGCATGGGGGTGATGTGACAGACTGATGGGGTTGGTTTTCAGGCGCCATCTGTGCGCTTTCTGCAGAAGACTGGGTGGGAGATAATGTGAACGTGCTGGATCCACTGTCGGCCACCCAATTGACTAATGCCTGTACCTGCTCAGGCCTTACCATCCTTAGAACGGCATTGGGCCCCACCATATATCGCTGTAAATTCTGGCGGCTACTGGGACCTGAGGTAGTTGGTACACTAGGACGTGTGGATGTGGCAGAACGGCCACGTCCTCTCCCAGCACCAGAGGGTCCACTAACACCACCACGACCATGTCCACGTCCGCGTCCCTTACTAGATGTTTTTCTCATTGTTATGGTTCACCACAACAACAAATATATTATTTGGCCCAATGTATTGTATTCAAATTCAGCGGGATATAAATTTGAGGCCTAGTATTTAGGCGCTGGGTGACCGGTATGGATTTAGTGACAGAATTAGACTTGGAAATGCACAGAAGCGTGTGTGTGAAGTTATTCTGAATGACCCTATGTGCACCTTCAATATGATCTACCCTTTTAGGGATAGATTTCAAATAGCTCTGATATAGCAGAAACGACTAAATTATGAAATTGCTAAATTGGGAATTGTATTTCAACCCAGAACAAAAAATGTGCTTTGACGGACACTAAATAACTTTCCCAGCCACAACAGGACAGCGGTAACGAGAGATTTAGCGGGATATAAATTTGAGGCCTAGTATTTAGGCGCTGGGTGACAGGTATGGGTTTAGTGACAGAATTAGATTTGGAAATGCACAGTAGCGGGTGTGTGAAGTTATTCTGAATGACCCTATGTGCACCTTGAATATTATATACCCTTTTAGGGATAGATTTCAAATAGCTCTGATATAGCAGAAACCACTAAATTATGAAATTGCTAAATTGGGAATTGTATTTCAACCCAGAACAAGAAATGTGCTTGAACGGACACTAAATAACTCGCCCAGCTACAGCACTAGGGACAGATTTAGCGGGATATAAATTTGAGGCCTAGTATTTAGGCGCTGGGTGACAGGTATGGGTTTAGTGCCAGAATTAGACTTGGAAATACACAGTAGCGGGTGTGTGTGAAGTTATTCTGAATGACCCAATGTGCACCTTGAATATTATATACCCTTTTAGGGATAGATTTCAAATAGCTCTGATATAGCAGAAACCACTAAATTATGAAATTGCTAAATTGGGAATTGTATTTCAACCCAGAACAAGAAATGTGCTTGAACGGACACTAAATAACTCGCCCAGCTACAGCACTAAGGACAGATTTAGCGGGATATAAATTTGAGGCCTAGTATTTAGGCGCTGGGTGACAGGTATGGGTTTAGTGCCAGAATTAGACTTGGAAATACACAGTAGCGGGTGTGTGTGAAGTTATTCTGAATGACCCAATGTGCACCTTGAATATTATATACCCTTTTAGGGATAGATTTCAAATAGCTCTGATATAGCAGAAACCACTAAATTATGAAATTGCTAAATTGGGAATTGTATTTCAACCCAGAACAAAAAATGTGCTTTGACGGACACTAAATATCTTGCCCAGCAACAACAGTACAGCGGTAACGAGAGATTTAGCAGGATATAAATTTGAGGCCTAGTATTTAGGCGCTGGGTGACAGGTATGGGTTTAGTGACAGAATTAGACTTGGAAATACACAGTAGCGGGTGTGTGTGAAGTTATTCTGAATGACCCAATGTGCACCTTGAATATTATATACCCTTTTAGGGATAGATTTCAAATAGCTCTGATATAGCAGAAACCACTAAATTATGAAATTGCTAAATTGGGAATTGTATTTCAACCCAGAACAAAAAATGTGCTTTGACGGACACTAAATATCTTGCCCAGCAACAACAGTACAGCGGTAACGAGAGATTTAGCAGGATATAAATTTGAGGCCTAGTATTTAGGCGCTGGGTGACAGGTATGGGTTTAGTGACAGAATTAGACTTGGAAATACACAGTAGCGGGTGTGTGTGAAGTTATTCTGAATGACCCAATGTGCACCTTGAATATTATATACCCTTTTAGGGATAGATTTCAAATAGCTCTGATATAGCAGAAACCACTAAATTATGAAATTGCTAAATTGGGAATTGTATTTCAACCCAGAACAAAAAATGTGCTTTGACGGACACTAAATATCTTGCCCAGCAACAACAGTACAGCGGTAACGAGAGATTTAGCAGGATATAAATTTGAGGCCTAGTATTTAGGCGCTGGGTGACAGGTATGGGTTTAGTGACAGAATTAGACTTGAAAATACACAGTAGCGGGTGTGTGTGAAGTTATTCTGAATGACCCAATGTGCACCTTGAATATTATATACCCTTTTAGGGATAGATTTCAAATAGCTCTGATATAGCAGAAACCACTAAATTATGAAATTGCTAAATTGGGAATTGTATTTCAACCCAGATCAAAAAATGTGCTTTGACGGACACTAAATATCTTGCCCAGCAACAACAGTACAGCGGTAACGAGAGATTTAGCAGGATATAAATTTGAGGCCTAGTATTTAGGCGCTGGGTGACAGGTATGGGTTTAGTGACAGAATTAGACTTGAAAATACACAGTAGCGGGTGTGTGTGAAGTTATTCTGAATGACCCAATGTGCACCTTGAATATTATATACCCTTTTAGGGATAGATTTCAAATAGCTCTGATATAGCAGAAACCACTAAATTATGAAATTGCTAAATTGGGAATTGTACTTCAACCCAGAACAAAAAATGTGCTTTGACGGACACTAAATATCTTTCCAAGCAACAACAGTACAGCGGTAACGAGAGATTTAGCAGGATATAAATTTGAGGCCTAGTATTTAGGCGCTGGGTGACAGGTATGGGTTTAGTGACAGAATTAGACTTGGAAATACACAGTAGCGGGTGTGTGTGAAGTTATTCTGAATGACCCAATGTGCACCTTGAATATTATATACCCTTTTAGGGATAGATTTCAAATAGCTCTGATATAGCAGAAACCACTAAATTATGAAATTGCTAAATTGGGAATTGTACTTCAACCCAGAACAAAAAATGTGCTTTGACGGACACTAAATAACTTTCCCAGCTACAACAGGACAGCGGTAACGAGAGATTTAGCGGGATATAAATTTGAGGCCTAGTATTTAGGCGCTGGGTGACAGGTATGGGTTTAGTGACAGAATTAGACTTGGAAATACACAGTAGCGGGTGTGTGTGAAGTTATTCTGAATGACCCTATGTGCACCTTCAATATGATCTACCCTTTTAGGGATAGATTTCAAATAGCTCTGATATAGCAGAAACCACTAAATTATGAAATTGCTAAATTGGGAATTGTATTTCAACCCAGAAGAAAAAATGTGCTTTGACGGACACTAAATAACTTTCCCAGCTACAACAGGACAGCGGTAACGAGAGATTTAGCAGGATATAAATTTGAGGCCTAGTATTTAGGCGCTGGGTGACAGGTATGGGTTTAGTGACAGAATTAGACTTGAAAATACACAGTAGCGGGTGTGTGTGAAGTTATTCTGAATGACCCAATGTGCACCTTGAATATTATATACCCTTTTAGGGATAGATTTCAAATAGCTCTGATATAGCAGAAACCACTAAATTATGAAATTGCTAAATTGGGAATTGTACTTCAACCCAGAACAAAAAATGTGCTTTGACGGACACTAAATATCTTTCCAAGCAACAACAGTACAGCGGTAACGAGAGATTTAGCAGGATATAAATTTGAGGCCTAGTATTTAGGCGCTGGGTGACAGGTATGGGTTTAGTGACAGAATTAGACTTGGAAATACACAGTAGCGGGTGTGTGTGAAGTTATTCTGAATGACCCAATGTGCACCTTGAATATTATATACCCTTTTAGGGATAGATTTCAAATAGCTCTGATATAGCAGAAACCACTAAATTATGAAATTGCTAAATTGGGAATTGTACTTCAACCCAGAACAAAAAATGTGCTTTGACGGACACTAAATAACTTTCCCAGCTACAACAGGACAGCGGTAACGAGAGATTTAGCGGGATATAAATTTGAGGCCTAGTATTTAGGCGCTGGGTGACAGGTATGGGTTTAGTGACAGAATTAGACTTGGAAATACACAGTAGCGGGTGTGTGTGAAGTTATTCTGAATGACCCTATGTGCACCTTCAATATGATCTACCCTTTTAGGGATAGATTTCAAATAGCTCTGATATAGCAGAAACCACTAAATTATGAAATTGCTAAATTGGGAATTGTATTTCAACCCAGAACAAAAAATGTGCTTTGACGGACACTAAATAACTTTCCCAGCTACAACAGGACAGCGGTAACGAGAGATTTAGCAGGATATAAATTTGAGGCCTAGTATTTAGGCGCTGGGTGACAGGTATGGGTTTAGTGACAGAATTAGACTTGAAAATACACAGTAGCGGGTGTGTGTGAAGTTATTCTGAATGACCCAATGTGCACCTTGAATATTATATACCCTTTTAGGGATAGATTTCAAATAGCTCTGATATAGCAGAAACCACTAAATTATGGAATTGCTAAATTGGGAATTGTACTTCAACCCAGAACAAAAAATGTGCTTTGACGGACACTAAATAACTTTCCCAGCTACAACAGGACAGCGGTAACGAGAGATTTAGCAGGATATAAATTTGAGGCCTAGTATTTAGGCGCTGGGTGACAGGTATGGGTTTAGTGACAGAATTAGACTTGAAAATACACAGTAGCGGGTGTGTGTGAAGTTATTCTGAATGACCCAATGTGCACCTTGAATATTATATACCCTTTTAGGGATAGATTTCAAATAGCTCTGATATAGCAGAAACCACTAAATTATGAAATTGCTAAATTGGGAATTGTACTTCAACCCAGAACAAAAAATGTGCTTTGACGGACACTAAATAACTTTCCCAGCTACAACAGGACAGCGGTAACGAGAGATTTAGCGGGATATAAATTTGAGGCCTAGTATTTAGGCGCTGGGTGACCGGTATGGATTTAGTGACAGAATTAGACTGGGATATGGCCAAAAAATAACCACACTATTGCTGGTTAAATGCACTTGGTGACGGGCGCAGCTTGCCCCTGATGTAGTATATGGCCAAAAAATGAACAGACTATTGCTGGTTAAATGCACTTGGTGTCACAGCTTGACCAACCACACTACTGAGGGTTAAATGCACTTGGTGACGGGCGCAGCTTGCCCCTGATGTAGTATATGGCCAAAAAATAAACAGACTATTGCTGGTTAAATGCACTTGGTGTGACAGCTTCACCCTGATGTAGGCTTTAGCCAGAAAACAACCACACCATTGAGGGTTAAATGCACTTGGTGACAGGCGCAGCTTGCCCCTGATTTTGTATATGGCCAAAAAATGAACAGACTATTGCTGGTTAAATGCACTTGGTGTGACAGCTTCACCCTGATGTAGGCTTTAGCCAAAAAACAACCACACCATTGAGGGTTAAATGCACTTGGTGACAGGCGCAGCTTGCCCCTGATTTTGTATATGGCCAAAAAATGAACAGACTATTGCTGGTTAAATGCACTTGGTGTGACAGCTTCACCCTGATGTAGGCTTTAGCCAAAAAACAACCACACCATTGAGGGTTAAATGCACTTGGTGACAGGCGCAGCTTGCCCCTGATTTTGTATATGGCCAAAAAATGAACAGACTATTGCTGGTTAAATGCACTTGGTGTGACAGCTTCACCCTGATGTAGGCTTTAGCCAAAAAACAACCACACCATTGAGGGTTAAATGCACTTGGTGACAGGCGCAGCTTGCCCCTGATTTTGTATATGGCCAAAAAATGAACAGACTATTGCTGGTTAAATGCACTTGGTGTGACAGCTTCACCCTGATGTAGGCTTTAGCCAAAAAACAACCACACCATTGAGGGTTAAATGCACTTGGTCGCAGCTTGTGCTGGCGCACCACAAGACACAAAATGGCCGCCGATCACCCCAGAAAAATGTGACTGACAAACGGTCTGGGCAGCCTAAAAACAGTGAGCAATTGAGGATCAGCAGCTCAATGATCCACAGCTGCAGATCGATCAGTTAATCAAGTCCTTTGGAGGAGTTAATCTGCCTAATCTCGCCCTACTGTCGCAGCCGCAACCTCTCCCTACGCTAATCAGAGCAGAGTGACGGGCGGCGCTATGTGACTCCAGCTTAAATAGAGGCTGGGTCACATGGTGCTCTGGCCAATCACAGCCATGCCAATAGTAGGCATGGCTGTGATGGCCTCTTGGGGCAAGTAGTATGACGCTTGTTGATTGGCTGCTTTGCAGCCTTTCAAAAAGCGCCAAGAAAGCGTCACAAAAGCGCCAAGAAAGCGACGAACACCGAACCCGAACCCGGACTTTTACGAAAATGTCCGGGTTCGGGTCCGTGTCACGGACACCCCAAAATTCGGTACGAACCCGAACTATACAGTTCGAGTTCGCTCATCCCTAGTCACGAGCCATTATTTTGAAATCACTTAACTCTGAGCAGTTACTTCTTGCCCTCAGGTATTGTCCCTTCGGGATACCTTTCCTGAGGGCAAGGGGATGCTCACTGTCCCCGCGTAAGAGACTATTTGTTGCTGTCTTTTTTCTGAACAGGGTCGTGACTATTTTTCTTCCTGCCCCCAAGGAGATAGTGAGAGCGAGGAAGGTAATTTAACGTTTGCGAATCTCAGATATGAAAAAATGGCCTAGCTGATTCACATTTAGTTCTACCACAAATTTGGTGAACATTTCTCGGGTGCCTTTCCACAACATAAATACATCGTCGATGTATCTAATCCAGATCAATATCGACTATGTATAATTGATCCATCGCATCACTGAAAACTACCTCTTTCTCCCACCAGCACAGGTAGAGATTTGCGTAAGTCGGGGCACATGGGCAACCCATCACAATTGCCCTGAGCCGGTGGAAGAACTGACGGTCAGACAGAAAGACGTGTGTTAACACGAATTCCAGAAGATCCATCAGAAACGCGTTATGCCGATTTATATGTTCACGTCTTTGCTGGAGGAAAGTTTTTACGGCCTGGCATCCAGCGTGATGGGGAATGGAGCTGTATAAGGCCTCCACATCTAGGCTAGCCAGCCATGTATCCCCATCACACTGGATGCCGTCCAATCTCTGCAGGACGTCCACCGTGTCCCTGGCATATGACGGTAAGCCTGCCACAAATGTTCTCAGTACTATTTCTATATGGTGCGTGGAATTTGCCTAACTAGGACACCTTGTCATAAATTAGGCGCATCCTCCGGCAGACCAGGGGTCTTGATAAATCTCTCTCTAAGTGTAATCATAATGATAGCTGTTCTTCTGACAGCTCTTCAAGGTGCGTGTTTTTGCTGCTTCTACAGTAAGAAAAGGGTGGATTCCGCGGGAGATTTTGATGTGTAGGTGGCATGTGATTGAACATAGTGAGTGAAGGACAGATATGAGTCAAACATAAACCCAAGACAGTGGGTGTGCTGCCTATGAGTTATTAAACAGGAAATATCAGGTTTAAATAGGTTACTAGGTGGTCAAAACACAAGAAGTTCAGTTCTCGAAAGATTTAGATTCCAGACATTATATACATTATGTTAAAGGGGTTGTCTCGCTTCAACATTTTATATGTATATTGTGTAAAAACATAATATAAGTGACTTACAAAAGTAGATTCTTTATTAATAATGCCTCCAGTCCTTAGTATAGATCATCTGGTGGCCGGGATTGCAGGAGCGAGCATGCATGGGCTTGTGTATATGCATATGAGCTCCCGTCTCCGGCCATCTCATGTTACCTCTGTCTGTAGCTCCCCTCCCTGGCCAAAAGCAGCAAACAGATCATGGCAACCACTTACCATTGTTTGTTACGATCTGAAAAACGTCTGGTGTGCCAAGGCTGCTAATGATTCTGGTACACTACCAGCCTAGGGTAGAGAGCACACTTACAGGAAGGGACAGGATTACCAGTGGCATAGCTACCAGGGAAGCAGCTGCTTCGGGGCTCAAGTTCAGAAGAGGCCCGGGGCAGTACTAGATTGCAGCAGTAATAGATCGGGAAGAAGGGACATGTTACGGCTAACCGCTGCTGTTCTCAATTTTCCCTACACTTAGCTGCCGCAGCCTGCCAGTACCACCTTAAAGGGGTTTTCCCGGCTTTCAATATTGATGACCTATCCCCAGGATACTTGAATAGAGCTCAGCTGCTCCTAGGCTACAGTAACGTATCGTCACTCGACCTAGGAAAAGCAGAGAGAAGGCCGCGGCGCTCACAGGAGAAAATAGGTCTCAGAAAACCCCTTTAAATAAATATATATATATATATACCATATAATCCTGCAATTTGTGCACTGGCCACTAGGCCTAATAATAGGTCATGATTTTCTGTTCTGTACAGGTAACTTTTCAGTAGCTCTTATTATTATCAATGCAGGCAGAATTACAATGAAGAATAACACCCTCCATATAGATAACATAGGATTCGTCATTTACAATAGGTGATATCACAGCTTAGGCTACTTTCAAACTTGCGTTGTTAATTCCGGTACTGAGATCCAGCAAAGAATCTTTATACCAGAATGAAACGGATCCGTTTTGATTTCGCACATCAGGATGCATCCGTTCCGTTAGGATGCTGTTGTGTGAAATTAAAACGGAAAAAATCGGATCCATCACTAAATACGTTGAAAGTCAATGGGTGACGTATCCGTTTTTTTAGGCTCCATAAAAATATGGATCTGTCACCGTTGACTTACATTGTTTTCAGTGACGGATCTGTTTTGTGTCCGGTCCCAAAATGGAATGCTGCCAGAACGGAAGACATCCTGATGCATCCTGAACGTATCTCTTTGCATTCAGAATGCATGAGGACTAAACGGAAATGTTTTTTTCCGGTATTGAGATCTTCTGCCGGATCTCAATACTGGAAGACAACAACACAAGTGTGAAAGTAGCCTGAACAGCTCCCTCCTGACCTCTGCACAAGTCACAGAACATGCCTAGAAAACTCTCCCAAAGAAGTCAGTGAGGTCAAGCCTTGTCCATTGTGTCTATCGCCCATGTGGCTGCTCTTATGAGACAGGTTAGTCTTGATATATTTTAGGCCTAGTGGCCACTGAGAAAACTGCAGGATTATATAGATTAAAAAAATACAGATAGTGGCATGGAAAAAAAACTAGCTCACCAAAAATTCTAAAAAAATAAAAACGTGATTTAAACAATAGGTCATGTTCTGATGACACATTCCCTTTAAAGGGGTTCTCTGGGAATTATGATTTTTTGCAAGTGCCCCCAGTCTTCCTCTGTAAACAGAAGGTTCATACCGGCCCACCCCCAGAAGACTCATACTCTCTCTCTGCGCTGCTTCCTGCATGCCCATGTTCCAGTCTCCGCATGGTGTTTACATCCTCTACTGCAGCCAATGACTGGCTTCAGTAGTGACATGCTACTTGTGGCCATGTCACCACTGAAGCCAGTCATTGGCGGCAGCGGAGCACAGGACCATGCCCATGCTGTGGTGGATGTAAACACAGTGTGAGGACCAGAATATGGACATGTGGGAGGCAGTGCAGAGGACTGGAGCAGCGTGGAGCAGGTAAGCATGAATCTTCTGTTTACGGAGGAGGACTGGCTGCACTTGCAAGAAAATCATCATTCCTGGACAGCCCCTAAGCCCAAAAGCAGGGTCAAATAGGCCCACTAGAGGGCCCAAGCTTGGACACAATAATGGACCCTTAATAAAACAGGGCCCCAAAGGTCAACTTCAGCTGACTGGATATACCATATATGCAGTCTGTGCAGCTCCTCAGGGGCCCAGTAGGAAAAGGGGCCCATCACCATTTATTATTTTTATCAATGCTTCCTAAAGTCTATTTCATTGCATGCACCATACTATTAACTATTGTCATAGGTCTTACTGCTGCAGAACAAGGGGACTACATACTTTTCTTGCACAGGGGCCCATTGCAGTCTGTGTGTGAACCAGATATCCAATTAAATCCTATTGATGGACAGCACAGTGGCTCTGGTTGGCTCTGTTGTCTTGCAGCACAGGGGTCCTGGGTTTGAATATGACCAAGGGCAGTATCGGCATGGAGTTTGTATACAAAGAGGGTCAGAATAATTTACTCTGGTGGGCCCAAGGAACTTCAGTCTGACGCCATTCAGGAAATGTCCATCCTTGGAAATTACTTTTCAAAATAGTGTTCCATGTACAAGGGTTTCAAGGTTAGTTTCTTACTAGCGCTATTAGATCTTGCAGGGAACAGCCTTTCGGATCTCTCTGCATTCCGGCTATGGGGCTGGAGGGTGTCAGGTAGCGCCCGGCAGTGCTGGATCCAGAGATGTCTAATATTGGTGTGAAATTAGCCTAAGACAGTGCTAGTGACTCCACAAACATGATAGCATCTGATTGACATTTGTTTCTCTGATTGTACCAGGATATGACTGACTACTGGATCCAGCACCATGGATGAAAATCTCAACTTTCTTTCAGCTGTAATATTTTTAAAAGCAGGCATATATTGGGCATCTGGTCAACTCATCCAGTTTCCAGACCACTCTGCATTCATTTGTATCTGTGTCCATGGGAGGCAGATACAATGGGCATCTGCTTCAGTGGTGGTGGGACTAGGAAACCATTACATCTTGGGTTTGGACACCATAGTGTATCAGATCATGAGGCACTATGCAAGAGGGAAACATATCTTGGCATTAAATAAAGGGGACATGGATCTTGGTATTGTATAAAGGGGGCACAGAGCAACAGGTGTGATATTAAAGGGGGCACAGAACCAGGGGGACAGAACAAAAAGCACTATTTACAGGGGGCCCAGAATCTGGCAATAAATTCACTGGGTGCAGATCCTGGCACAATGTAAAGGTGAACACCTGGACAGATCGTGGCACTATATACAGGAGGTATATATACTTTTGTCAGAGTAGGTCCCACTCAATAGAGGCTTCCTTGACGTGGTGAGTGGGCTTATGCCTTTTGATCAAAATGTACACTAATGCCTCTTGTACAGCATGCAATACGGGGGGCTGTACACTTTTTAGGTCATAGCCAAGCACTGTGGATGTGCGACCCAGTTCTTTTTTCTCCCCCATATAATTGTTATTTGAATCTTTCTTCTTTATTACTGGCGTCAGCACTCCTCCCATTCGGCACAGGTGGTTTTAATCACACAGGATTGCATATAGTGGTCATTGACCTGTAGCTCCTGATAGTAATGGACATGCTGTGTTAGACAGCTGTTCACATGGTGCAGTACTGTGCGGTGGCCTTTGTTTTTGTGGTGCTGTTCTGGTGGGTTGGTGGGACCCAGTGCCATGGGTGGCATTGTCAGACAGCATGGTTGCTGTTTTGACTCCTGGGTCCCGCCGCCTACCAGGACATCGCCGCTTTGTCATCGCACCGTGCTGCGCCCTTTTGTCAGAGTAGGTCCCACTCAATAGAGGCTTCCTTGACGTGGTGAGTGGGCTTATGCCTTTTGATCAAAATGTACACTAATGCCTCTTGTACAGCATGCAATACGGGGGGCTGTACACTTTTTAGGTCATAGCCAAGCACTGTGGATGTGCGACCCAGTTCTTTTTTCTCCCCCATATAACTATATACAGGAGGAACATAACCTGGCACTATATACAGGGGCTCAGAGCATGAGGCACTTTATTATACATCCTTGGCATGACTACTGCTTAAAACCTATAGGCATTATAAGTCTAATACTGACCACTTGTTTTTCTAACCTTTACATAGCACAGCACTATTTTGCTGAACTTTGAGGATTACCAGTTCTTTGGCTAATCCGTGCTATCAATAATTTATAAATGGGTGAAACTGATGTAAATACCTCTAAATGTCAAAGGTTTTTTATTAAGAATACTTGGCTAGCATGACAGTTGTAGAAAGAAGTCTTGCAAGTCTCCTCACATCACATAAGGGATACTGTCTAATAAGGACCTATGGGGCCCCATACCAAAACCAAGAATGACTAGCTTCAGTAGCATGAATATGAGTAGCTTATGATCATGTTGGTTTTCCTAATGCACAGGGATCATGCACACAGTGATGTCACAATAATGGGATAATGTGTTATGTTACTAAGTTACAGTACAAGCCTAATGTCCACAGTGATGTCACAGAAAAGCAACAAGGCTCACAGTGATAACACAACAGTAGGACCAAATTCCATGGCTATGTAGCAGATGAATCAGTGATGTCACAGCTCAGATATAATGCAAAAAGTAATGCACTCTTTCATTGTTCATATACATTGCAAACAGCACATATGTCTGAGTGAAGATGGGCCCTCATAGTTATTGGGGCACCATGACAGGTGCCATGCTTGCTACCCTGGTAGCTCTGCCTATGGGTGCTGATAATTATCTGTCTTTAACCACGTCCTGTCTGTAGACAAATAAAACCTAAGGCACATAAAAACGGATACAAACATAAAAACACAAAATGCAATCGCACTCTGCAACCAGCACTCTGCCCTGCCTTTATGCTGGATGTTGAATAAGGCATTGGTGTACATTTTGGCCAAAGCGTAATAAGCCACTCACCACGTCAAGGTCGCCTTAATGAGTGGTCCCTAACACTACTTCCTACCTTTTATGGGCCATGACAGCCACACAAAGTCCAGGGAGCGCAGGTACAGCATGCACGCCAAGCACATTCTGCTTTTAACCCCGTCCGGTGCCATTACAGCTTTCATCGGATCCAGGGATGCAAGTACCAACATGCATGCTGAGCCCACTATATACTTCTCCTGGAGCCAAATGGCTACTGGTAGGTTCTATATAAGCAGACTCAGTTTTATACTGACTTTAAAACCAGCCTCCAGGGGGCAGATTAACTGGACAGGTGTGCATGACTGCATGGAGATCGCCACGCCTCTATTATATACTACAAAGAAAAAATATGGGAGATTCAGCCCGCACAACCCCTCACCACGTCAAGGCAACCTTGACGTGGTGAGTGGCTTATTACGCTTTGGCCAAAATGTACTCCAATGCCTAATTCAACATCCAGCATAAAGGCAGGGCAGACTGCTGGTTGCAGTGTGCGATTGCATTTTGTGTTTTTACGTTTGTATCTGTATTTCGCCATAGCAATCTGCACCTGCTAGGGGTTGTGCGGGCTAAATCTCCCATATTTTTTCTTTGTAGTATATAATGGAGGCGTGGCGATTTCCATGCAGTCATGCACACCTGTCCAGTTAATCTGCCCCCTGGAGGCTGGTTTTAAAGTCAGTATAAAACTGAGTCTGCTTATATAGAACCTACCAGTAGCCATTAAGCTCCAGGAGAAGTATATAGTGGGCTCAGCATGCATGTTGGTACTTGCATCCCTGGATCCGATGAAAGCTGTAATGGCACCGGACGGGGTTAAAAGCAGAGTGTGCTTGGCGTGCATGCTGTACCTGCGCTCCCTGGACTTTGTGTGGCTGTCATGGCCCATAAAAGGTAGGAACTAGTGTTAGGGACCACTCATTAAGGCGACCTTGACGTGGTGAGTGGCTTATTACGCTTTGGCCAAAATGTACACCAATGCCTTATTCAACATCCAGCATAAAGGCAGGGCAGAGTGCTGGTTGCAGAGTGCGATTGCATTTTGTGTTTTTACGTTTGTATCTGTATTTCGCCATAGCAATCTGCACCTGCTAGGGGTTGTGCGGGCTGAATCTCCCACATAAAAACGGATACTGTTCTCTAAATGTGAAAACAACTGCAGTACCCCAGTGCAGTGTGTATCTGCAAATATTTGATTTGTAATGTTATGTCATGCCATTTCACTCAGCATGACTTGGTATGGTTGACATGGACATGGTGAAGCACCCAGTTCCTCCCCTCTTGGCAGGAGTGGGCTGGTCCTGCTTCCTGTCTAGAGGGGGAGTTCTAGTCCAGTGAGTGGGGAATGGGGAAGCTAGTCCACGTGCTCCTACTCTGCCTTATATCCAGAGACTACCAAATCTCTGTGAGTTAATACTCCTGCTATAGGAAGAGCAAGAAAGAAAAATAAGAACTTGGAATCTGCATGGCTAAAGCATAAGAGGCAGCAAGGTAACCTGCAATCACAGCTATTCAGACTTTTCTGCTTGTGAGGGATTACAGTTAAGACACCCATCACACTTAACAGTGTCCTGGCCAGACATCCCTCTAAGCCCTGTATCATACAGTGGGCATTACAGCCATAATTGCCAGATTACAGTTGCTAGCCAGAGATTCTAGAGAGAGAAGCTTTGGCAAAATAGCATTCCATGCCATTATTTGCCACTTTGCCAGCCTCCATACTTCACCATCTGGGAGAAGGATTTGCACTGTATACAGATTATTGTTGGATGTACTGTAACTCCATTTTTACACCCATTTAAAAAGAGATGTTTATACTTTTAACCTGTGACCTGATTTCCTACCTCCTACCACACCATACATTGGCCATTACACTACTACACCTCCTGTCAGGCACCCATACAACCACCAACATGAAGGGCACCCAAAACTACCATCAGGCAGGAACCCCAGCGTCAAGGAATGCCCTGAGGGAAGAAAGGGTGTGCCCTCCATTTACTTCAGTGGCCTTAGGGAGCAATGGCCTGAGGGAAATCACTGTGAAGCATAGTTAAATCCACTACTACTCCCGTCCTCCACTTTGGCTCCTCAAGATCTCACTGCACAATTAAAGAAATTACAATAAGCTGAGGTGTCTCACTCGTGATTAGCTCTGGAATGGTGCTACAAACCCAAAAGAGGGGACCACTGATGAAGGGATAGCGAATCATCCCGAAACGCGTCTGGTGCAACAAGTGGACGTATTCGCAACAAAAGTCCTCCTGAAAACTGTATGGCCATACAGCAAGAATCTTATAGAAAATAAAGGAAAAGAATAAGGAACAAATATACTTCCTTCGATTCTAGGATTTGAATACAATCGCGGTCGATAACAATTAAAGAAATGTTTAATGACCTGTTGAAGCAGAAGGGGTTTTCGGACACTTTCAAATCAATCAGTGTAAAATTCATGTTGCTAAAATTAATAAATAATTCATTTTGGGTCTGATTTTGATCTAATTCAATAAATTTGATCCAAATTGAAAGTGCCCCGATTGTTCTGAAAAATTCTGTCAAAGCTCAAAGCTGAACAATAGACCAAATTTTGGTCGCAATATACACAATTAGATAATATACAAAAGAATGGGTAACTTGAAAAAATGTTTTACTTGGACAAAGACTGTAGTATAACGGTACTCTATACACTGTAAATGTGACACAGAAGAGTAAGTCAGGCACACAATCAGCATTAGGAGTTATTTGAATTTAAGTTAAACATTTTTTGAAAAAACCTGTAACTTGGATGCAGCATAATCATGCTGTAAATGCTTGATGCCAATATTTGGTGGCACTGTAGACTATTAGATAAAATGCAATATAATGAGTGATGTGACATCTCTTGCATCTATATCAGCGAGCTGCGGCTCACTACCAGCACCAGGTTTAATATATTATTGTAGACAATTTGGGATTGTGAATGATGTGTTGTAGATTGGGGTAAAGCAAATTAATAAGAATAATTAGCTTATAGTTGGCACTCACTCCGACCTGCAACACCTTGTGTTATCATATATAACGTTAGTGAATGTTGAATTTATTATAGAAGTTTTTCACATATGTCAATAAAATATGTAAAAACATCAAACATAACAATAACCAGCAGGGCCCTCACTGTATATTAAAACAGACCAAATGCTCACATGCACATATAAGTATAGTTTGAATTTCACATCGTATGTGGCTCATGAATAGTCAGCGTATCCAAATGTCATCTGCTTGTGTGATCTCCTTAGCAGACAGAGGGTCATGACCTATCGCTGACCCTGTTGTGCCTGGGGTCAGAAGGTCACAGCGGGTGGCTACTCGCTCGGTTTCAAGAGATCGCTCCATGATCTAGTGTTGGGAATGGATTCCAGTCCAGGTTTTCCTGCCTAGGTTTGCAATCCTTTTTGTCCCATTTAGGAAGCTGTAGCATTTCCTTTCAGCTGTTCTCTGTCAGCCACTCCCAGCTACTATATATTCTCCCTTTCTGCTTCCCTTGTTGCCAGATATAGACCTTCCTTCCAGATCTTCTAGTCTGACCTCTGGTGGAGTTGGAGTTGCTGTGGAGCTGTTGGAACTGGCGGCGTCGGATCTCCGGTTGTCTCCTGTTTGTTGTCTCCTGTTTGTTGTCTCTCACTTGGGATTGTTTGTGTTGTTTGTCCTTTCCCTGTTGTTACCCTAGGTGTCAGTGGCGAGGACTAGTGCGATTTTTCTGCGCAAGTGCAAAACATTTTAATGCGTTTTGCACACGCGTGAGAAAAATCGGCATGTTTGGTACCCAAACCTGGACTTTTTCAAGTTCGGGTTTGGGTTCGGTGTTGTGTAGATTTTATTATTTTCACTTATAACATGGTTATAAGGGAAAATAATAGCATTCTTAATACAGAATGCATAGTACAATAGGGCTGGAGGGGTTCAAAATAAATAAAAATAAATAAATAAAAATGTAATCCACTTGATTGAGCAGCCTGGCTTCTCTTCTGTCTTCTTCTTTGAGGAATAGGACCTTTGATGACGTCACTGTGCTCATCACATGGTCCATCAACATGGCGATGGATCATGTGATGGACCATGTGATGAGTGCAGTGACGACATCAAAGGTCCTTTTCTTGTGCACAGCAAAGATGAAGACAGAAGAGAAGCCGGGCTGCGCGAACAAGTGGATTAAGGTGAGTTAAATAGTTTTTTATTTTATTTTTTAACCCCTCCAGCCCTATTGTACTATGCATTCTGTATTAAGAATGCTATTATTTTCCCTTAAAACCATGTTTTAATAAAGGCCCTGTGTTGGCGGTTGGGTCCGCTGAAGTTATGAAGAGGTGCAACTTCAGCGCATCCAGCGCCACTTCTAACTGTAAGACAGCTTCCTAAAACAAGTGTAGAAAATGATGAAGGAGACAGGCCTGCCGGCCAATCCCCTTCCCTGTCCACACCACAATTTTAGACCTGGCGCAAGCGGGAAAGAGTTGCAGATAGCCGTTGCGCCGACATCTGCTCCTGAAATACGCCTAATTTAGGCATATTTCAGCATAGTAAATGACCTCCTTTGTTTTTATATTCACATCGTCGTCTTTTGGCATGGCCAGAGGGTCGGGCAAAAAAACTCCGAAAAGTCCTATCATTGGCCATGTTTTACAAAATACAGACATGGAAACCGCTGGATATATTGATCTCCAGTGCTTAACGGGGTTGGCCACTTTCTGGTTAGTGCTGAATAGAGATGAGCGAATTTCCCAAAAATTCTATTCGGTTGGTTCGCAGAATTTTCCGAAAAGATTGGATCCGAATTTATTTTGACAAATCGCGTGAAAAAACAGCTATTTCACATAGACGTCTATAGAACCTGTTCTATTAGGGTCCATTCACATGTCAGTATTTTTCTTTTCAGATATCCTTTTTTTTTTTGCCGATCCATGTTTCTGTATAAACGTTTTTTTTTTACCAGTTGTACATCCGCATCTGTTCCGTTTTTCCCTCAAATAAACGGAAGGAGGAATACATATTGCTAGGGTCCCCCAAAAATATTTTTTTCAATTTCCTGGAAACGGATCCGCAATTGCGGATGACATTTTGATGCATTCCGTATGTCATCTGCATTTTTGCAGATCCATTGACTACAATGGGACCACGGACCGCATTTTACGGACAATAGTAGGACAAGCTCTATTTTTATGTGGATCCGCAAAACAGAATGTAACAACCAATGCGGAGTGCTGTTTTTTGCGGGGCCATTGAAATTAATGGGTCCGCATTCCGTTTCACAAATTTGCGGAACGGATGCGGATTACAAAATACTTTACCCTTAAACGCTTATACAAATGGAGCCCCCCTGACAGAGTGGAGAGGATGTCAGCAATAAGTTTGTGTTGACATCACTGATTATTTTGCCCTTCCTCTGATCCGTCAGAAAATAACCCCCAAAAAACGGATCCTGTCTGTTGAGCATCCTCCTTCACTCTGTCAGCATTTGGTCAGTAATCTATCAGTATTGCTAAAGCCAAAAAAAAAACACAGGAGTGTATCCAAAACAGATGACATGTGAATGGAATCTTTGCCTGTCTTCTGTGTTTTGTACCCACTCCTGCTTTTGGCCATGAAATCATAGGCCAATTTTGATGCAACATAGGGACCATGTCATACAGGCCTTACAGCTGCTACATAGATAGGTTCCGTTGTGAGTCTCATTTTTCCTTCCTCCTGACAAATCAGAAGAAGGGTCAAACAAATGATGATGTCAAAAAGGCAAAATAGTTGCCCAGTCATGGAGTGGGGAGGGTAGGAACAGCATGAGAAGTCCAGAGTGGCCCAGTGACATAGTGTTGAGGTGGCAGCAGCATGAGGAGACCACAGAGTGGCCCAGTGACATAGTGGTGAGGTGGAAGAAGAATGAGGAAACCAGAGAGTGGCCCAGTGACATAGTGGTGAGGTGGCAGCAGCATAAGGAGACCGCAGAGTGGCCCAGTGACATAGTGGTCAGGTGACAGCAGCATGTGGAGACCACAGAGTGGTGATGTGTCAGTAGCATGAGGAGACCACAGAATGGTGAAGTGGCAGCATCATGAGACCACAGAGTGGCCTAGTGGCATAGTGGTGAGGTGGCGGCAGCATAAGGAGACCACAGAGTGACCCAGTGACATAGTGGTGAGGTGGCAGCAGCATGTGGAGACCACAGAGTGGTGATGTGTCAGCAGCATCAGGAGACCACAGAATAGTGAGGTGGCAGCAGCATGAGGAGACCACAGAGTGGCCTAGTGGCATAGTGGTGAGATGGCAGCAGCATGAAGAGACCACAGAGTGGCCCAGTTACATAGTGTTGAGGTGGTAGCAGCATGAGGAGACCGCAGAGTGGCCCAGTGACATAGTGGTGAGGTGGCAGCAGCATGAGGAGACCGCAGAGTGGCCCAGTGACATAGTGGTGAGGTGGCAGCAGCATGTGCAGACCATAGAGTGGTGATATTGCAGCAACATGAGGACACCACAAAGTGGGGAGGTGGCAGAAGCATGAGGAGACTACAGAATGGCCCAGTGACATAGTGGTGAGGTGGTAGCAGCATGAGGCGACCACAGAGTGGCCCAGTGACATAGTGGTGAGGTGGCAGCAGCATGAGGAAACCACAGAGTGACCCAGTGACCTAGTGGGGATGTGGGAGGCAATGCCAGTACCAGCTGAAGATGGTAGGTGGCTGTAGGAGCACCTGGCAGCAGGTGTGGAGTATCAGAATAGTAGTTGAAGCAGGTAGCCAGAAGAAACAGGTCTTTTTTGTCAAAGTGTAGGTGTGGCACCATGGATGATCTAGTCTGATGCATCAGGCACTGGTGTTTGAAAATCCTGGCTGATCCACGCCTGATTCATTTTCACAAAGATCAGTTTCTTCATATTTTGGATGAACAGACGAGTTCTCCTTGCGGTAACTATGGCCCCCGCCGCACTAAACACCAGCTCTGATGCCACACTGCTGGCTGGGCAGGAAAGCTTGTCCAGGACAAACTAGGCCAGTTGAGGCCACAAATAGAGTTTGGCTGCCCAGTAGTCCAGAGGATCTTCGATGTGGGATGGCAGGGTGCACTCCAAGTATGCCACAACCTGTTGGTTCAGGTTCTGCTCTATGTCTAGCTGCTGCTGCTGCTGGTGAATAGTTTCTTCAGTAGGCGGGTAAAAAAAAAAAGGTCATCAGCGACTCTAGACTTAAGTTGCTGCTGATGGAGCTGGTACTTCTCCCCCCTCCAACCCACCCCAGCAGCCATGGCAGTGGAACGCGAGCGCAGAGGGCCCCCCTGGTCAGACCTCCGTGAGGATGGGCGATAGCGCACATAGGAAGCGGCCAACTGACTACATAGGATGTCTCGATAGTAGTTCAGTTTGTCCTCCCTCTCAGCTGGTTTAAAAAAGACCCCCATTTTGGACCGGTAGCGAGGGTCTTACATGTGGATAGCCAGTAGTCATCCCTCTGCCGAATGGTGACAATTCGGCTGTCACTACGCAAGCAACTGAGCATGCATAGGACCCTTTGCGCAAGTGACTCAGAGGCACTCTCTGCCTCCATCTCCACTTTATACTGCCACGGTGTGTCTGGGTCATCTGCCTCATCTTCCTCATCACCCTGTAGCTCTTCTGGCTGCTCCTGCTCTCCTGTCACCTGTGTAGAAAAAACTGCCATTTCTCTACGCATTGCTTGTGCTCAAATGTCCTCCTCTAGTTCAGCCCCCACAGGGCTCATCTGGCCGTGAGATATAGTTGCCATGTCTCCTGTCCCCTGGCCAGCCAGATTTAGCAGCATCTGTTCCAGGACAGAAATCAGTGGAATGACGTTGTTCATCCCATAGTGCTGGCGAATGACAAATAAAGTGGCCTTCTCAAAGTGCCCGAGCAAACGGCAGGTGTCATACATGAGCTGCCACTGGCTAACATCAAAGTTACAATTCGTTAATCGTTAATGGCCTTTCTCTGTTCATATATTCGGTCCAACATATGGAGGGTGGAATTCCAACATATCAGCCTATGTTGGGGGATGCCATTCTGCCGCTGCAGCTGAAGGGGGGGGGGGGGGGGGGTGTTTTGCGGTGTACGAGTTGCTGAAGTGTATGCAAAGTTTCCTGGCCATTTTTTTTAAGGATGTCTTGCAGATGGGGTGAAGACTTCATGAACCGCTTTACAACCAGATTGAACACATGCGCCCTTGACGCAGTGCCGACACCATGTTCTTCCCGTTGTCTCTTGGCAATTGCTTCGGTGATCGATTGCTGACGGAATGACTGAAGAGGAGTAGGAGCATCAGGACCAGCAGATGATAGGAAGGACAGACAGCTCCCTTCGGCTGAGGTGGTGGAGCCTTTACTGCATAAAATTGTGTGATGCAGTGGTTGCTGCGGCAGGCTGGACCACCACATCGGAGCCACGGTTCTCCCAGGCCACTTTATGGTGAAACTGCATGTGTTGACGAAGGGCCATGGTGTCAACATTGCCACACTTCACCATCTGCCCACAAATTCTGCAGATGCCCATGTTCACCTCCTCCGGCGGCCTAACAAAAAATTGCCACACCGCCGAGTATAGCATTTTCCCCCAACACTCCGCGCCAACTGCCTGCTACCACTGCCTCCGTAAACCCCTGCAACTTTCCAAGCCGATAGTCTCCTGCAAAGCGGGTGGTCTACCCTGGGCGTGTTTGGGTCCCGACCTCCCACTGCTGCCACCCTGCTGACTCACAGCCACGCTGCCGGCTCTGCTGCTGCCTCACGCGCAAGCTGCCACCCTCTTCTCCCTATAATGATGATGAAGCCCCTTCTTCACCCAGCTTCCAAGTGCAATCTGCTACATCATCATCATCATCCGCTACTGTCTGCACATCACTCATGTCCCCCTCAACAGTCTCAGGGCCAGGAGCCTGACCGCTTGCAACACCTGCTTCCTCGTGACTCATCATCACTACTTGCCCGCCTACCGGGAAAAGCGGTGGATGTCTCCTCCAGATCTTGGCTGGGCTGACTGTCTACCCTGGGCTGACTGTCCTCTAGTAGCTCGTCCTCGGTGAAAAGTGGAGCCGAGCCTACGGCATATAAAACTTCTCGTGCTGAGGGAACTAAAAATTACAAAAGGAAGGTTCATGACGGGTGGGGGCTCCCGGGCCATGCCAACTAAACGCTGTGTCAGAGGAACCCACCTTCTCTTGGCTGGGGGTGTCTGATGTCACTTGCGACGAAGTCGAAGACCGAGTCAACTGTTCAAGCACCGCTGGGTTGCTGGTCAAGACACGACTGCTAGATGACACTGGGAGTTCAAGCCTCTCGCTGTGACTCCTGCTGCCACACCCACTTCTTCTGCTGCCTGCGACAGAAACATTTTGGCCACTGCCCGTTCCCTTTGAAGGGCCTGTCTGTCACCTGTCTGTCTAACATAAAAAAAAATATATTAAAATTAAAATAATATCCACCAAAAAAGGCTGTAGTACAATGTAACTTCACCGCTGAACTGCAATTAAGACAGATATTTTTTTCTGATGAATAAATTCCCCCCCCAAAAAAATAACAATTACAATTCGCCACAGAATGGCAATTAAGACGTATTACTACACCCCAAAAAAGAAATATAAGAATTCACCACAGAACGGCTAATGGGACGTTTGTATATTTCCTTTTAATACACCACGTAAATGGCTGTAGTATAATGTCACTTCACCACTGTACGGCAATTAAGACATACTGTATATATTTTTTTCTGATTAATAAATTCCCCCCCCTTCCCCCCCCCCAAAAAATAACAATCACAATTCACCGCACAACGGCTAATAGGACATACGTATCTTTCCTATTAATACACCCCATAAATGGCTGTATCACACAGAACTTGCACCCCAATCACAATCAAGCAGCAGAATAACTGCAATTTGGATCCCCAATTAGTGCAGCAAGGTGTAATGGAATCGCTCCTATTACCCAGGCTTTACACTCTCCTATTGCACCCTATTCTCCTTTTATAGTATGGATGATGCCTCCCTATCCTTTCTCTACACCTTGAATAATCTTTCTCTGAACTTGTAAATTATTTTTTCAGCACAATGAAGTCTTTCCTAGCACTGTCCCTAGCGCCGAGTCACTGTGGAGGTCACTGTTAAAGGGGCGGGCACTGTGGAGGTCACAGTTAAAGGGGCAGGCACTATGGAGGTCACTGTTAAAGGGGCAGGCACTGTGGAGGTCACTGTTAAATGGGCGGGCACTGTGAAGATCACTGTTAAAGGGACGGGCACTGTGGAGGTCACTGCTAAAGGGGTGGCCACGATGAAGATCACTGTTAAAGAGGTGGTCAATGTAAAAGGGGCGAGCACTGTGGAGATCACTGTTAAATGGGCGCGCACTGTGAAGTTCACTGTTAAATGGGCGGGCACTGGGGAGGTCACTGTTAGATGAACGGTCACTGTTAAAGGGGTGGGCACTGTGGAGGTCACTGTTAAAGGGGCAGGCACCGTGGAGATCACTCTTAAAGGGGCAGGCATCGTGGAGATCACTCTTAAAGGGATGAGCACTGTGGAGTTCACTGTTAAGGGGGTGGGCACTGTGGAGGTCACTGTTAAAGGAGTGGTCACTGTTAAAGGGGAGGGCATTGTGGAAGTCACTGTTAAAG
This sequence comes from Bufo gargarizans, assembly GCF_014858855.1. Lineage (NCBI taxonomy): Eukaryota > Metazoa > Chordata > Amphibia > Anura > Bufonidae > Bufo > Bufo gargarizans. Next base: position 292,091,334 of record NC_058085.1, on the reverse strand, counting down.
GGGCGAGCACTGTGGAGGTCACTTTTAATTGGGTGGGCACTGTGAAGGTCACTGTTAAAGGGGCGGGAACTGTGGAGGTCAATGTTAAAGGGGCAGTCACTATTAAAGAGAAGGGCACTGTTGAGGTCATTGTTAAAGGGCCGGGCACTGTAAAGGTCACTGTTAAAGGAGGAGGGCACTATGGAGGTTACTGTTAAAGGGGCGGGCACTGTGGAAGTGAGTGTTAAAGGGGTGGGCACGGTGAAGGTCACTGTTAAAGGGGCGGTCACTATTAAAGAAACGGGTAATGTGGAGGTCACTGTTAAAGGGGTGGGCACTGTGGAGGTCACTGTTAAAGGGGTGTACACTGTGGAGGTCACTGTTAAATCGACGGGCAATGTAGAGGTCACTGTTTTAAGGGGTGAGCACTGTGGAAGTCACTGTTAAAAGGGGCAGGCACTGTGGAAGTCACTGTAAAAGGGGTGGGCACTGTGAAAGTCACTGTTAAAGGGGCAGCCACTATGAAGGGCACTGGTAAAGAGGTGGTCAATGTTAAAGGGGCGATCACTGTGGAGGTCACTGTTAAAGATGCAGTCATTGTTAAAGGGGCGGGCACTGTGGAGGTCAATGTTAAAGTGGCGGCCACTGTGAAGGTCACTGTTAAAGGGGTGGGCACTGTGGAGGTCATTGTTAAATGGTAAGGTACTGTAGAGGTCACTGTTATGGGGATACTGTTGATATCTTTTTACGACACAGGGAAACATGAAATTAAATAGATGAAATATACCCCTGAGAAGCCAGGTCCTTCTGCTAGTATATATATATATATATATATATATATATATATATATATATATATATATATATTTATATATATAGTGGAAATTAGCTCTGGTAGAAGCAGAATTGGCCGGCTTGCGGACAGTTAGAGACAGTGACACACGGGATGAAGTCCAAACAAAGTTCCACTTTATTGTGGTTTCAAGAAAAAATAAAGGGCTTTTACATTTCAGGCAAAACACAAAACAAATCCGGCTCGCCTGAGCACTACCTAGACAGTGTTTTACTAACTGTCCTAAATATGGTACTGTCAGCACTAAAGTTCACCACAGCAAGCTACTCACACGCACCAGCATATCACTTCCAGATATAATCCAGCTCTCAGGCCCAGACTCACTGCCTGTGTTCTCGTTATGCAACTGCTGCAAGTGCAGCTAATCAGGCAGCAGGCTGGATCTGTACCACAAGTGGACTGTGGATTGGGGAAACCGCTCAACTCTTCCTCAATCCAAAACTCCAGGCCCTACACTGGCTTTTCTACAAAACCACCTCAGGAAAGCTGGGGCTTTCCACTTCATACTGGGAACTCCCTGGAGCTTAAGCTGCATATGACAGGAGTCTGGGGGAAAAGTACCTGCCATCAATCACTCTGCCGGTCACTGTCTCACTATATATATATAGATAAGCAATGTAAGCATCGCTGTGAATGACTGGCTGCAGCAATGTACACACAGTACAGTAACTAATCTGATCCTTGCCTTATCCCTAGCTAAAACATCTCTTTATAAATTAATTAAATCAATCTAACTTAATGCCTAAATCTTTCACTGCACAACCCTATATTGTTTGTGGATCTTAACCTCCTCACGACCGCCGTACGCAGGATTGCGTCTTCGTGGCGGTCGTGCTGCTCTGGGTGGACGCGCCGGTGCGTCCTCTCGCGAGACGCGAGATTTCCGGGTATGCCGGCCCGCGCATGCGCATCGCGGGCCGGCAAAATTCAAAGAAGAAGTTCGTCATCAACCTGCCGGCCACGATCATTGGCTGGCAGGTTGATGATTTTCAAAAAATCACATCAGCAGCCATTTAACCCCACATATTAGTAAATATGATGGGGTTATATGGCTGCTGTGCTCCTCTGCTCCTTCTTTTGGTCGGTTGGTTCCAGGAGAGGAGCAGAGGAGCACACATCACTGTGAGTACCCACTACAGTACACTTAGCCCCCAGATCACCTCCCAGCACCCAATTAACCCTTTGATCACCCCTTCTTGCCCCTGTCAATCACTAGTGAAAAGGAAAAAAAGTGATCAGTGCAAACTGTCACTTTTTTTTTTTCCACTGGTATTGACCGTTAGGTTTTAGGTATAGTTTAGGTCCCTTGGTTAGGTAGTTAGCGATCAGTTAGCGCCCAGCCCACCGCACCGCAGTCCGTTATTCGCTGATTAGCGTATCGCTAATCAGCATTTGTACTTTTATAGTATCTGAAAGTGATCAAAACTGATCACGGTCAGATCTATAATAGTACTAGTGTCACTTTAGTTCGCCCTCCACCCAAAACGCAGTGTTTGCCCGATCAGGCCTGATCGGTCGCCCACACGTGCGTTCGCCCACGCCCGCCCCACCGCAGTGACAAAAAAAATTTTTTTTTTGATCACTGCACATTCACTTTACACGCACTGCGGCGATAAAAAATTAGGTTTGATATTTTTTATCAACCGCAGCGGCCTCCGGTACTTCGCTAGCCTCCCCTTTGTAAGACAGGCTTGCTTTTTTTTTCTTGGGTAGTCTCAGGGAATACCCCTAAATTTAGTTGCCCACATGTCTAACAGGGGGTATTCTTCTGAAGAGGCCTACAGGCTTCTGACCCAGTCGGATGAGGAGTGGGAACCCTCATCTGATGAATCCAGCGGGTCAGAATACGAACCTGTAGAAAGCAGTGGCTCTCTGACCCAAAGTTCGGACGAGGAGGTTGAGGTCCCTGATAGCAGCAGGCGTACCCGGCCCCGTGTCGCTAGACCGCAGGTTGCGCAGGATCCGCTTCAAGAGCAGCAGAGTGGGGCTGGTGCTGTCAGATTACGTGGTGAGGCATACACCAGCAGCCCAGCCCTTCCTGGACCTAGTACCAGCACTGCCGTACAACCTGGTGAAGTAGCGAGCACCAGAAGGGCAGTTGAAGCTGGTACGGTGGCACGTGCAGTAGTGACCCCGTCGCAGCCACCGCAAAGACGTGCCCGTAGAGCCCCTAGAATCCCAGAGGTGCTGGCAAACCCTGATTGGCAGTCCCCAACTTCCGCCGCACCCGTAGTTTTCCCTTTCACTGCCCAGTCTGGAGTTCGGGTTGAGACAGCTAAGATCGGTTCGGCCCTGGGATTTTTTGAGCTGTTCTTGACTGCGGAGCTTTTAGACTTAGTTGTGGCCGAAACAAACAGATATGCCACACAATTTATAACCGCTAACCCGGGAAGCTCTTATGCCCAGTCTTTCCGGTGGAAACCAGTCCAAGTTTCCGAAATTAAAACTTTTCTGGGCCTCCTCCTCAACATGGGCCTGACAAAAAAGCATGAATTGCGGTCATATTGGTCCACGAACCCAATTCATCACATGCCCATGTTCTCTGCTGCTATGTCCAGGACACGATTTGAGACCATCCTGCGTTTCCTGCACTTTAGTGATAACAGCACCTCCCGTCCCAGAGGCCACCCTGCTTTTGACCGGCTCCACAAAATTCGGCCCCTCATAGACCATTTCAACCTGAAATTTGCAGATATTTATACCCCAGAGCAAAACATCTGCATAGACGAGTCCCTAATACATTTTACCGGGCGCCTTGGCTTCAAACAATACATCCCAAGCAAGCGCGCCCGGTATGGGGTCAAATTGTATAAGCTCTGTGAAAGGGCCACAGGCTATACCCACAAATTTCGGATCTATGAGGGAAAAGATCAGACCCTGGAGCCGGTCGGTTGCCCTGACTACCTGGGGAGCAGTGGGAAGACAGTTTGGGACTTGGTGTCACCCTTATTCGGCAAGGGGTACCATCTTTATGTGGACAATTTTTACACAAGTGTGGCCCTCTTTAGGCATTTGTTTCTAGAACGGATTGGCGCCTTCCCCCAACGGCTCGTTACCACCCGTCTTGCAAGGGGGCAGAGGGCCGCACTGTGTAACGAAGAACTGCTCGCGGTGAAATGGAGAGACAAGCGTGACGTTTACATGCTCTCCTCCATTCACGCAGACACGACAATCCAAATTGAGCGAGCAACCCGTGTCATTGAAAAGCCCCTCTCAGTCCACGACTATAACCTCCACATGGGAGGGGTCGACTTCAATGACCAGATGTTGGCTCCGTATTTAGTTTCCCGACGCACCAGACGCTGGTATAAGAAGGTGTCTGTATATTTAATTCAATTGGCTCTGTACAATAGTTTTGTTCTCTACAGTAAGGCTGGGAGAACGGGATCCTTCCTCAAATTTCAGGAAGAGATCATCGCGAACCTCCTGTATCCAGGAGGTTCCGTGGCCCCATCCACCAGTGTAGTTAGCCGTCTACACGAGCGACACTTCCCCAGTGTCGTTCCTGGTTCCTCAAACCGACCGCCACCCCGAAAAAAATTTCGTGTCTGTAGCAGAAGTGGAATAAGGCGTGACACCCGCTATTTCTGTCCTGACTGTCCGGACCACCCTGCCCTATGCTTTGGAGAGTGTTTCCGGAAGTACCACTCACAGGTACACTATTAGCATAGGGATCATCTCACCAGGATAGGCACACAGGGCTATTAGGGCCCATTCACTCACAGCTGCTGCAAACGTCTCCTTTCACATGGGACAAAGTGCATAACGCACTTCGCCACATCTTTGGGCGATTTGCGCTTTGCACATTGACCCATGGGGAAGGAGAGGTTTGTTCTATAAAGGTAAAAAAACAAAAAAAACAAAAAAAAAAACACCAGTAAGCAAACACGTTAATGTTTAGTTCAAAAAGTTAAAGTTACATGTTCTGTTCCAAAGTTAATAGAATGATTGCGTTGCGGCCTGGTTTTTTCTTTTTCTTTTTTTTTTTGTCTTTTTACCTTCCAGGTGGACCAACCGATCGACTAGCTGCAGCACCGATGTGCATTCTGACAGAAGCATTGTGCTGCTGTCAGATTACACGCAAGTCGGTGTATGCGGCGCTGCAAGACGGGATTTTCTCCTCTGCAGTGACAGATACGTTTGCCGAGGCATACGAGCTGAGGAGGAGGCGGCGTTCCTATGCTTTGGCAAACACTTTGTATATATATAAAAAAATAAAAATATAATCCCGGCAATGATTTATTCATCCACATCGATTGATGCGAATGGAGAAATCTGGTTTGCCAGGGCATACGAGCTAAGTGGGTATGGATGTAGGGCGGAGCTCCTATGTCCTGGCAGACGCCTTTCCCCTCCATTCTTTTTTTTTTGGCAGAGATTTTTTCATCCACATTGATCAATGCGAATGAAGAAATCTGTGCCGTTCATTTTTTTCTTTCAGCCCAGAGGCTGAACGGAAAAAAAAATCTCATTACCTGTATGCTCAATATAAGGAGAATAGCAGAAACTCCTAATGCTGGCCATACATGTAATGATTGCGGAGACCCTCAAATGCCAGGGCAGTACAAACACCCCACAACTGACCCCATTTTGGAAAGAAGACACCCCAAGGTATTTGCTGAGGGGCATATTGAGTCCATGAAAGATTTAAATTTTTGTCCTAAGTTAGCGGAAAATGAGACTTTGTGAGAAAAAACAAAAAAAAAATCAATTTCCGCTAACTTATGCAAAAAAAAAAAAATTCTATGAACTTGCCAGGCCCCTCATTGGATACCTTGGGGTGTCTTCTTTCCAAAGTGGGGTCACATGTGGGGTATTTATACTGCCCTGGCTTTTTAGGGGCCCTAAAGCGTGAGAAGAAGTCTGGGATCCAAATGTCTAAAAATGCCCTCCTAAAAGGAATGTGGGCCCCTTTGCGCATCTAGGCTGCAAAAAAGTGTGACACATCTGGTATCGCCGTACTCAGGAGAAGTTGGGAAATGTGTTTTGGGGTGTCATTTTACATATACCCATGCTGGGTGAGATAAATATCTTGGTCAAATGCCAACTTTGTGTAAAAAAATTGGAAAAGTTGTCTTTTGCCAAGATATTTCTCTCACCCAGCATGGGTATATGTAAAATGACACCCCAAAACACATTCCCCAACTTCTCCTGAGTACGGCGATACCAGATGTGTGACACTTTTTTGATGCCAAGGTGGGCAAAGGGGCACATATTCCAAAGTGCACCTTTCGGATTTCACCGGTTATTTTTTCCAGATTTTGATTGCAAAGTTCTTCTCACACATTTGGGCCCCTAAATTGCCAGGGCAGTATAACTACGCCACAAGTGACCCCATTTTGGAAAGAAGACACCCCAAGGTATTCCGTGAGGGGCATGGCGAGTTCCTAGAATTTTTTATTTTTTGTCGCAAGTTAGTGGAATATGAGACTTTGTAAGGAAAAAAGAGAAGAAAAAAAAATCATCATTTTCCGCTAACTTGTGACAAAAATAAATAAATTCTAGGAACTCGCCATGCCCCTCACGGAATACCTTGGGGTGTCTTCTTTCCAAAATGGGGTCACTTGTGGCGTAGTTATACTGCCCTGGCAATTTAGGGGCCCAAATGTGTGAGAAGTACCTTGCAATCAAAATGTGTAAAAAATGGCCTGCGAAACCCGAAAGGTGCACTTTGGAATATGTGCCCCTTTGCCCACCTTGGCAGCAAAAAAGTGTGACACATCTGGTATCGCCGTACTCAGGAGAAGTTGGGGAATGTGTTTTGGGGTGTCATTTTACATATACCCATGCTGGGTGAGATAAATATCTTGGTCAAATGCCAACTTTGTATAAAAAAATGGGAAAAGTTGTCTTTTGCCAAGATATTTCTCTCACCCAGCATGGGTATATGTAAAATGACACCCCAAAACACATTCCCCAACTTCTCCTGAGTACGGCGATACCAGATGTGTGACACTTTTTTGATGCCAAGGTGGGCAAAGGGGCGCATATTCCAAAGTGCACCTTTCGGATTTCACCGGTTATTTTTTCCAGATTTTGATCGCAAAGTACTTCTCACACATATGGGCCCCTAAATTGCCAGGGCAGTATAACTACGCCACAAGTGACCCCATTTTGGAAAGAAGACACCCCAAGGTATTCCGTGAGGGGCATGGCGAGTTCCTAGAATTTTTTATTTTTTGTCGCAAGTTAGTGGAATATGAGACTTTGTAAGGAAAAAAGAGAAGAAAAAAAAAATCATCATTTTCCGCTAACTTGTGACAAAAAATAAAAAGTTCTATGAACTCACTATGCCCATCAGCGAATACCTTAGGGTGTCTACTTTCCGAAATGGGGTCATTTGTGGGGTTTTTCTACTGTCTGGGCATTGTAGAACCTCAGGAATCATGACAGGTGCTCAGAAAATCAGAGCTGTTTCAAAAAGCGGAAATTCACATTTTTGTACCATAGTTTGTAAACGCTATAACTTTTACCCAAACCATTTTTTTTTTGCCCAAACATTTTTTTTTTATCAAAGACACGTAGAACAATAAATTTGGCGAAAAATTTATATATGGATGTCGTTTTTTTTGCAAAATTTTACAGCTGAAAGTGAAAAATGTCATTTTTTTGCAAAAAAATCGTTACATTTTGATTAATAACAAAAAAAGTAAAAATGTCAGCAGCAATAAAATACCACCAAATGAAAGCTCCATTAGTGAGAAGAAAAGGAGGTAAAATTCATTTGGGTGGTAAGTTGCATGACCGAGCGATAAACGGTGAAAGGAGTGTAGTGCCGAAGTGTAAAAAGTGCTCTGGTCATGAAGGGGGTTTCACCTAGCGGGTCTGAAGTGGTTAATATAATTTTTCTGTGGCACAGATGCCACATCAATATGCAGCCTGATAATATGCACGATGTCTCTGCTTTAGACCTTATATAGTGGCTAGGAAACATATGTATATTGATCCTCTTGATAACTACTTGAGGTTGACTGCAAGCCATTATGAGCAGGCCTGTCCGCCTGGGTTCCTGCCCAGCGTCATGTGATTTTTTATCTTAATAAAGAATCACATGGTCCCATGTCCTGCATTCCTGATAAAACCACCAGAAAGCAGAAGTTAGGATTGCCTGGTGGTATTCTATGGAAACGGGCAAGTAAGGGGGAAAGGGGGGAATCTCACAAAAAATGCATGAAAACAAGAACATTTCCTTGGACTTCTTATTGTCAAATGCTTTCCTTTTGTTCCTCATGAGCGTAACATGAAGGCTAGATGGCTAAAATTTGCAGTTAAAGAGATTGTGCCAACATATAAGATAACTAACTGATCAGTGCGTGACGGATTTTGGTGACCCAATCCTGCTTCCCTGTCATAATAGAGGGACAGATCCAGCGCCTTCTTTCATTCGCTTTAAGACTGCTGGAAAGGAGCGAGTATAACAATAATACTTGGCATAATCCCTTTAAAGCATGATAAAACTATGGTTGTGATTCCCTAATAGGAAAAAAGATGGAAACAACCTTGCAACAGTCACAAAAATGTCAAGCACGTTGAAACTTTTATGCTAGTCCCCATAAGGAATTGGAGATGTGAATTCTTTTTTGAAATAAATTGTATGATTTCAGTCATATTTCCTCACATTATCCACCTTTCATAATTATATACATTGAAAAAAGACACAGGTCCATCAAGTTCAAAGTTTCCCAACGATACTACATTTATTATATCTATTCATTTTATCTATGTCTTTTATGTAACATTTTACAATTAAAGGGGTTATCCCAAGACTAATGTATAAAATGAAAATCATATAGTACATGACAATCTCTTTCTAACAAAGCTAAAACCAGCCCTGGACCTCACATGGATCCAGAGATCTCTCCATTCATTGCTCTGCTACATTTTGCAGGTGAAACTCGAAAAAAAATAGAATATCTTACAAAAGTCCATTTATTTCAGTAATGCAAATTAAAAGGAATTGCATTAATGCAGCTTAAAATTTGAACTTTGTGAAAAGGTTCAATATTCTAGGCTCAAAGTGCCACACTCTAGTCGGCTAATTAATCCATACCCCCTGAGCAAAGGGGACCCGAGATTGTGACTTTGGGGTTTCATAAGCTGTAAGCCATAATCATCCAAATTACAACAAATAAAGGCTTGAAATATCTCGCTTTGCATGTAATGAGTCTCATATGTTAGTTTCACCTTTTAAGTTGCATTACTGAAATAAATGAACTTTGCACGATATTCTAATTTTTCGAGTTTCACCTTTATATCAAGCTGGCAGCTCAAGGGGAGTGTCTTTTTTGCTGCCGCTCAGGGGGCGTGTCTCAGCTCTCCCTATCACAGCTCAGGGGGCGTGTCTCAGCTCTCCCTATCACAGCTCAGGAGACAGTAGAAGCATGAAACTGAGCATGTGTGGCCTTCTCAGTGAGCAGGTAAAAAAAATAAGAAAAAGAACAAACAGGTGGCGCTATACAGATACATTTTATTGAATAGCTCAGTGGCTATGCAAACTGTTTAATTACATGCAATTACAAAAGAATTCAGATCCAGATGCTGGTTTGAAAACTGTAGAATATTTTTCGTGGGGCAACCCCTTAAGCTTAGATTTAAGCAATCAAGCATCCTACAAAGTTTAGGGTAATCTGCAAAAACGGACACTGTGGTTTTAACATCATCCACAAGATCATAAAGAGACTAGAAGAATTAGGCCAGACACAGAGGAACAAGTTCAATGTGAGAAACAGGCTCTGTGATTTTCTGTTTTGACCTCTTTTCCTCTGACAGGATTGCAAGCATTTACAATGATTTATAATACTTTGTGTCCCTTCCAGTATCTACTGAAATACACTGACAGCATTATGTCCGAACAATTCAGTTGATTTGAGGTCTCACCTCCAAGATTCAAGGTGCTTTTCGCATTAAACTTGCTCATCTGAAACTAGCCTTAACCCCTTCAAGCATTATCACGTACATGTACCTGAGGGAATGCAGCTTCTTGCCGCATTCTCACGTGCATGTAAGTGATGTGATCAGGCGGGTGCAGATCCGCAGCATGGGCCCTGCTGTTACTGTTAGCTGGGCCCTTACTACATCAGCCGGCATTGCTGTATGCGGTGATGCCGGCAGATTAAACCTTTCACATGCCGCGGTCAGCGCTGACCGTGGCACGTAAGGGGTTTACAGAGGGATAGGGCTCCCTCTGACTCTGACGCTGACAGTTCAATTCAGTACAATACATAATGTATTGTACTGAATTGAAACATAGATCAAACCCTGAAAAGGTGAAGAAGACCCACAGTGGGACAAAAAGTGAAAAAAGTTTATTTTTTTTATAATAAAATGAAGGTTTCAAATAAAAAAAAAAAGAAAAGCCCCCTCACCGTAAAATAGTGTTTAAAAAAAAAAAAGATTAAAAACAGACATATTAGGCATCGTTGCGTCCGTATCGACACGGTCTATGAAAATGTCACATAATCTACCACCTCAGGTAAACGCCGTAAAAAAAACTGAGCAAAAAATTCCATATTTTGTCACCTTACATCACAAAAAGTGTAATTACAAGCGATCAAAAAGACATATGTACTACAAAATAGTACCAATCAAACCGTCATCTATTCATGCAAAAAATGAGCTCCTATAAAAGACAATGGCCCAAAATATTTTAAAAAATGTCTTTCAGAAAATGGAGACACTAAAACATGATTGTTTTGTCTTCAAAAATGCTTTTATAACAACCCAGAGTGGTGTTACCACTCCTGCATCCTGTTACTGTCTTTAGTGGGCTAACACAACGTCATCTTATGCATTTTTGTCCAGGTCCTCCACAATGTGAATTCCTAATCTTGTTATGCAATTGTTCATATATAATGTGCCTGGTTCACCAGCAGGTGGCAGTAGCTATTGTAGATAGAATGGAACTCTCCATTCCGATCTAACCCCCCTCTGTAGGGAAGTGGGCTAGTCCTACTTCCTGCAGGAAGGGTGGGGGCCAGTTAGTTCCAGTTTAGTTTACCCCCAGCAAAGGGAAGGGTGTGCAGGGGTACGTCTCTGCTGGGCGTGCCCATGCCAGCCACAGCACCTTAAGCTTATACCTTATGTGGATTACAAATGACTCTTGCACTATTTGTTCCAGTTTGATGCACTTAACAAGTTAAGCACCCAAGGAATGGACTCAAACATATACCTGAGCTCTTTGCGGTCTTTAATGTGAAATTTATTAGCTTTTTGTAGTTACACTATATTTTTTCACTAATGTTTTAACATTTCCACAACGTTCAAGCACTTTCGCCCATTGTCTGGACTCTTACGGGTACAACGTGATCCTATGCACTACAAATGGACTTTGGTAAAATAATATTGTTAGCCAGATATGGACTGCCTCTGAGGATGTTAATATTAATGGTCTTATGTTACCTTGTGTTAAGTTAGAGAGCTTAGGCATTGTATTGTGTTACTGCTACACAAAGGGGACCAAGTGGTAAGTCACAAGCAGCTCTAACAACGTCAAGGGCAACCCTGCTGCTGATAAATGTGTGTTTATGTATGTCTAGATGTCCTAAGGCCTTGTGCGCAGCCTTAAGGAAATATGTTAAGCTACCGGTTTAGTCATCAATGTGACCGTGCAAAAAGCATTATGTAGACCTTGGTGCTTGGAAGGGATTACAGGATAAAGCCATCCTTCTATTTGCAGGCATTTCATAGCATCGTGGAGGGATTACGGTGCATAACACTCTCACGCTTCCGGTAGTACTAGGGCTCAGTATCCACAATGGGCATATTTGAGTGCTTTGTACGGTCTTTTTGGTTCTTTGGTTATTACTGAGATGGACAACTGTGAATAAACACCTACCTAGTGGTAGCTGACAGTCTATGTATGTCATAATAGAAAATAGTCTCATGCAGCACTATAATTTCCATTTGGGTACCCTTAGAGCACATCCTAAGCATAAGCCGAGGACGGCTTGGTTTTAAGTAAGGGTGTATGTAACACCTCAGAGTGGTGTTATCACTCTCTTTATTTACATTTGACCCCCTAACACGTGTTCAGACGTCGCAATGAATTATTTACAATTGGTCACTAAGACCATTAATTGTCTCTGGATTGACACGTGTTACGAGTGTTAAAATTTAACATTTATTACTTGTCCTTAAAATATCTAGAACTCACATATTTAAAATTATCAGCTGTGCCTGCCTTGTAAATATTAATAATTGGATTGGTCTAGATACTAAGTGACTCCACTAGAGGGCAGTCTTCACTTGTAACTGCCTAACAATCTTTACTATTTCCACATAGCGTCATCTGTGCTCTGTTTGGTGCACACTGTTAGTTTCACAGCACGCTACCTGCTGGCAGCAGATGCCCTCGTGGAGTTCACTTTGCTCCTTATCAATCAGTCAGACCTCCTATCTTGGCTGTACACTTGCTGGCTAAAACACACTTATGTCACTCTCTGCCCCCCGACATGTTTCGCCAAACTCTTGGCGTCTTCAGGGGTATGGGTAGTGGAGTGTGTTGGGGGCGGGACCAAGCTTTTGAAACCTCCCTGCATGTGTGACAATTTCACTGACCAATGTGTGTCTCTTTTAATATTGAGCAGACCTATCGGCCAATCTATATGTATTTCTCAAATGACACTTCGTTAGTAGCTCCTCCCACTTAGCTGTTTAGCCAGTGAGCATTCGACTGCGCTGTTTCTACTTGCACTAAAACTTAGTGCCGATCACAAATGTCGTTGGTCACTGCGCATGTCCGGGTACTTGAGCGTTGTGCGCATGCGTCTGCTCATCATGATGTAGTAATTTATGCGACGGTCGGGTACGTCTCATCCGTGCGCATGTCTTGTGACTTATTTTTCTTATGTTGGCCGTGAGATGTACTGTTGGCGGTGAGATGTACTGCGTCTGCTCAGGGTGATAGAGCAGATTATCGTGATCTTCTATTACGCATGCGCTAGGACTTAGTTCCTGGGATATGTTCTGTAGTCTCTGCTGCGCATGTCAGGGCACTTTGGCTCATCAGGTCCTCGATGTCAGAGCTCTGCCTGCTTACTACTAATGGCTTTATTGCGATTATTTCCTCCAGTATATGTTTAAGACCTCCAGTGCCTCTCAGATTTCCCTATAGGTTAAAGGGTTTCTACCACTTCAATATGACCAAATTAGCTTTCAGACACTAGCGATCTGCTAGTGTCTGATCTCCATAACCATGCAATTCTTAGCCCTTTGTGTGGAGCTGTTTCATTAAAAAACGAACTTTTATTCCTATGCAAATGAGCCTCTAGGTGCTATGGGGGCGTCTTTTCAGCACTTAGAGGCTCGGTCTACTCACACTGTATGCCCGCCCATCCCATCTTGAATGCCTGCCTCCATCACTGCTATCGGACGAATTCACGTGCCTGCGCCGTTCACTTCTGTCTTCGGCGCAGGCGCAGTGAGTGAAGGCCGCTTTCCTGATGCCGGCTTCCTCACTGTGACGTAGTCGGCGCAGGCGCAGTGAGGAATCCGGCACCAGGAGCGTATCATTTACTCACTGCGCCTGCACCGATGACAGAAGTGAACGGCGCAGGCGCGTGAATTCGTCCGATGGCAGTGATGGAGGCAGGCATTCAAGACGAGATGGGCGGGCATACAGTGTGAGTAGACCGAGCCTCTAGGTGCTGAAAAGACGCCCCCATAGCACCTAGAGGCTCATTTGCATAGGAATAAAAGTTCGTTTTTTAATGAAACAGCTCCACACAAAGGGCTAAGAATTGCATGGTTATGGAGATCAGACACTAGCAGATCGCTAGTGTCTGAAAGCTAATTTGGTCAAACTGAAGTGGTAGAAACCCTTTAATACAATACGGTGGAATAATATTATATTACTAAGATCTGCTATCCACATATCTTCCTCGGCAGTGGTGGAAAGTGCCTCAGCATCTATCCCACTGACATATGCCCACCTCCTTATTTAGGCCATGGGATCTGCTGCTTCATTTTTTGTCTTTCCTATAATACTGGAGCCATGGTAGATATATAATTAATCATGTTTTGTCTAGTTCTATTATTACTACTTTTGTTGTTCCATACTTAATACGGGTAGTCGCCAACTACTGCTCAGCAGTAATACGTACTCTCTAATACTATGCTAATAAGTATTGGATTTGGTGCTTATGTGGATTATTTTGTTTTGTTTTTTTGATTTTTTAAATTGTTTTTAAATATTTCTAATTCTTATTTTTTTTTCATATTTTTAAAGGGTGTCACCTTATATCCCCTAACCTCTGTTACAGTGTAGAGATACATGTTTACATGTACTTCTGTGGATTATTTTAATTTTTTGTTTTTTATTTATTTGTAATTTTTAATTTGTATTTTTATTTTGTTTTGGATTTTTTAATTTGTTTTGGATTTTTTAATTTTTAAAATTTTTAAAGGTTATCACCTTATGTTACCTGGCTTCTGTTAGGGTATAGAGATACCTGTTTACTTGGTCGCTTTGCAGATTTAGCAGGCCTGGGTTGCCGTCCTATTATTATATTGCAGGTTTTCCGAAATTGCTTGGTTGCCCAACTGTTAGTCGTCATGTAGTTCTATACCTATTTATCTCTTATATATTTTATCATGTTTTAAAATTAAAATAATGGACTCTCTCTTAGAGGAACGAGGCATAGGTGAACCCCTCATTCAATCCATGTGGAGCTAGGCTGCCCAAGCGATATATCCATCGGGTTTCCTCCTGTTGTAGCCTCTTGTCCAGATTGCCCATTCTTGGGCCTAACTTGAGTTTTCGGATACCCCATACTTTTAAATTCTGGACATTTCCATTATGTATATGGTGCACCCTGCACCCTGCTACTGTCTTTAATGGGCTAACACAGTGTCATCATATGTATTTTTGTCCAGGTCCTCTACAATATGCATTCCTAATCTTGTTATGCAATTGTTCAAATGTAATGTGCCTGGTTCACCAGAAGGTGACAGAAAATATGGCAGAGCTATCGAAGATAGAATGGAACTCTCCATTCCATTCTAACCCCCCTCTGTAGGGAAGTGGGCTAGTCCTACTTCCTGCAGGAAGGTTGGGGACAAGTTAGTTTCAATTTAGTTTACCCCCCTGCAAAGGGAAGGATGTGCAGGGCATGTCTCAGCTGGATGTGCCATGCCAGCCAGAGCACCTTAAGCTCTGTTGGCTATGAAGGCAGAAGCCTAAAGCCTCAAGAGCCAGGAGCAAACTTCCTGGGCTGAAGATAAGTCCGACTACAGAGAGAAGTGCAGCATAAAGAAGGAAGAAACCAAGTTACTAAGTCAGCTTGTCAATACAGCAGAGTGAGAGAAGGAAAGAGCAGAGTTGAGTTTCCCTGCCAGTTTAATGCTAAAGCCTGCTGGAACTAAGACAAAGCCTGTAACTGTTGGAAGAAACGTTTATTCAAAGTAAAGCTGCTATTGAACCTCATCTCAAGGTCTGGACTCAAGTTATTTCAAATACCTCAATTATTCCCCCTTTTTATTGCTTCGGAGCCAAAGTCTGGGGTCCAGCAGTATCCAGGTAGGAGCACCGTGACATATAAAGAGACATTTAGGCCGCACTCAAGCACTTGGCATTTCCTACACCTAGGACGCAATATAGGGGCCCTGGGGGAGATGTCCCATTGAAATTTTAGCGTCACAAACAAGATTTACTTTTGTGCCTTCATGCTATAGGCCTACAGATTTGACAGAAAACCCCTTAAAAAATGACTTTGCTACATTTATTCTGGTTTAACAGGTGCCGGAAAGTGCGCTCCAGCAACCGAGGAGTTAATTCGCCATCTTTGACAGTAATGGCGTATGTTCTTCTTGTACCACAAGAGTGGTAAAACAGGGAACCGCCCAGTCCAAGAGCGGGAAATGACAGCCCTGTCCACCGGAAACTACCCTGTCTAAGTGCAGAGAGTGAAGACTCCACCCTCAAGATTCCGCCCCCCCTTCCCAGTGTGTCCCAGCCAGCAAGAAGACAAGATGGCTTAACTGGAGAGAGATGGTGGGGGGCAGCGACCCTGAAGTAGAAGTCGCCGCCGAAGAAGTGAGGGTTGCACAAGTACAGCGGAACCCGGAGAAAGAGGCCAAGGTGTCCGCCGTGTCGGCTGGTGTGGCGGAGGCAGCCGGAGCGTCCACTCCGCCGCCCAGGAAGAGCTGTCCTTCTGCCCAACTGAACCCCATGGTGCCACCGGAGGTGACGGCCCACACTGTTTTGGGAGTGCAAAAAAGACAATCGAGGACTTGGTGATCCAGGTTCTGGACCATCCACAGCTGGAGAGTCGCCGGGGGACCGTCCTATGGTTCTCCATCAAGCGCGGCAGTGGCTTCCTAGTGGACGAAGAAGACAGCGAGGAGCTGTTCGTAGGCTGCAGGTCTGTAAAACGCCCCTACCTGCCCCAGGCCCGCCACATTCTGTACGCGGGGGATCATGTTGAGTACACTCCCATGAGCTCCCTTAAGGGACCATTCATCTACTATTCATTCTACTAAATTATATGCAATATATGAGTGTGCCGTGGATATATTTAGTATACTTTGGCAGATGACTCAGCAGTGCCCCTACAGGGATGTATCCTACTGGGGTAGCCATATTGTTGTGGGCAAGCTGGACTTGCACCTGTGCACCTAGGGCTGGGTCCTGATCCGGCACCACTGGCGCCGGGGGACGGTCTCCCGCTGCGTTCCCGTCCATAACGGTCGCTGTATCCTGCCGACTACGCCAAGTTGTAAGCTGTGTACCGGGGTGGGCTCCCCAGGATACAGCGAAGTCACAGAAAAGAAAAGCGACACTGACACCAGCTTTATATGCAAAAACAATGAGGCTTCTGTCCACACACTGTAAATGGTCTTCCGGGGACATTCTCTCTGAGCTGGATCCAGTAAGGGGACAACTACTACTCTCCTTCCTCTGTGTGTCCATTCACTCCCGGACATCCGCAAGCCAGGATGGAATCGGATTCAGTCTCCCACAGAACAATCCTTCCCTCATGTCAGATCAGCTCAGACTTCCTGGATCACTAAGAAAACAGCCTGCATGAGTCATCACCTGCTTTACATATGCAAATCCCAGAGTGTGCTGGTTGTAGCTGCAAAACAGTGGCCTCCTAGTGCCCGGAATGCCAAATGACAGTTTCAATACAATTTAAGCACAAACATTATACAAGCAGAGCTGTTCCACAATCTCACATTACTAAGGCTCAGTATCCACAATGGGAGTATTTGAGTGCTTTGTGCAGTCTTTTTGGTTCTCTTGTTATTACCGAGAGGGACAACTGTGAATGAACACCCTACTCATACGGGCAGGAACCTAGTGGTAGCCATTGCTATGTCAGTCCATGTATGTCATAATAGAAAATAGTCTCATGTATATTCTGGTCATGCCCGAAGATTACAACTGTAAAACTGAAATACATAAAAAAGTAGACATATTAGGTATCGCCGCAGCTGTAACAACCTGCTCTATAAAAATATCACATGATCTACCCCCTCATTTGAATGCTGTTAAAAAAAAAGGACTCTACCAAATTTGCAATTTTTGGGTCACCTTGCCCCCAAAAAAAGTGTCTTAATGAATGATAAAAAAAATCATAGGTACCCAAAAATGGTACCAATTAAAATGTCAGCTCCTGTGGCAAAAAAAGAGCCCCTGCACAAGACGATCAGCAGAAAAATGTTTTATTATGTAAAACTGAAACAACAAAAAAATACACATATTTGGTATTGTTGCGTCCATATCAACCTGCTCTATAAAAGCAGCGCATGATCCATTCTGTCAGGAAAACTCAGTAAAAAAACAAAAAATAAAGCTGTGCCACAACAGCCAGTTTTTGGTTACTTTGCCTCACAAAACGCGTAATATTGAGCAATCAGCAATCATATGTACCCCAAAATAGTACCAATAAAACTGTCACCTTATCCCATAGTTTACAAAATGGGTTCACTTTTTGGGAGTTTCTACTCTAGCAGTGCATAAGGGGGGGTCTTCAAATGTGACATGGCAACTTAAAATTATCCCAGCGACATCTTCCCTTCAAAATCCATATGGTGCTCCTTTCCCCCTGCGCCCTGCCATGTGCCTATACAACAGTTTACAACCACATATAGGGTGCTTCTGTAAACTGCAGAATCAGGGTAATAAATATTGAGTTTTGTTGGCTGTTAACCCTTGCTGTGTTACAGGAAAAATAGATTAAAATGGAAAATCAGCAAAAAATGTGAAATTTTTTAATTTCGCCTACATTTTCCTTTCATTCTTGAAGAACACCTAAAGGGTTAACAAAGTTTGTAAAATCAGTTGAATGGTGTAGTTTCTAAAATTGGGTCATTTATGGGTGGTTTCTACTATGTAAGCCCCATAAAGTGACTGCATAACTGAACTGGTCCTTAAAATGTGGGTTTTGGAAATTTTCTTAAATTTTTTAAGAATTGCTTCTAAAATTCTAAGCCTTCTAACATCCTAAAAAAATAAAATGACATTTACAAAATGATGCCAACATGAAGTAGACAACTTGGAAATGTACAATAACAACTATTTTATGAGGTATCATAATCCGATTTAAAAGCAGAGACATTTACATTTCAAAAATTGTGTATTTTTCAAAATGTTCTGTACATTTTAGAATTTTTTATAAATAAAGGTGAAACACATTGACTCAAATTTACCACCAACATGAAGTACCATATTTTTCGCTTTATAAGACGCACCTGATGATAAGACGCAACTAGGTTTTTGAGGAGGAAGACAAGAAAAAAAATTGTTTGAACCAAATAGTGTGCTTTTGGTGGGTTTTGAACTAATGGGGGTCTGTGGATGATGCATTGTTATGGGGGGATGTGTGGATGACAGACTGTTATGGGGGATCTGTAGATGACACTGTTATGGGGGATCTGTGGATGACACACTGTTATGGGGATGGATGACACACTGTTATGGGGATCTGTGGATGACACACTGTTATGGGGGATCTGTGGATGACACACTGTTATGGGGGATCTGTGGATGACACTTATGGGGGATCTGTGGCTGACACACTGTTATGGGGGATCTCTGGATGACACTGTTATGAGGGATCTGTGGATGAACCACTTATGGGGGATCTGTGGATTACACACTGTTATGGGGGATTTGTGAAAGATATACTGTTATGGGGGAATCTGTGGATGATGCACTGTTATGTGATTATAACCCCCATCATCCTAAAGAATTCATCCATGTACTGCAGTACATTGGTGTATTGTTAAGGATGAGGGGGATTATAGTCATATTAAATATAAACACTGTCCAGGGACTGTACCATTATTGGCCAGTGTTTATATTAAATATGACTATAACCTCCCTCATCCATAGGAATGCACCCATGTACTGCAGTATATCAGTTCATTCCTATAGATGAGGGGAGTTATAGTCACATTATAACACACATTTAAATTTTAGACTGGCCCCTGAGCTGTCACTCACCTAGGACTTTAGGTGACAGGCCAGGGAATAGCACAGGGCGACAGAAGGCCAGTGAAACTCTATTGCTTTCTCTCTCACAGCAGGAGCAGCGGAGCTCTGTAACAGCGGCGGGCGTAGTACGGTAATGGGAGGGAGTAAGCTGATTGGTGGAGGCAGGGAGCAGCAGTAGTTCCCGCTGGCGCACACCACTAATTAGCGTTACATGCATGCAGGCGGCAATGCAGAGAAGAAGAACTGCTCTCCTCCTCCTCTAGTATGGAGCGGACCCGGACAGCAGATCTGTGGTAAGGACATGCGGGCTGGCAGCATTCAGCATAACTGAATGCTTAACTGCCGCCGCCCGCCCCACACTTAATAAGCGCGTTAAGGAGCAGGCTTAGCAACTGCCCCTGCTATCCTGCAATAGGGCCGGCCATCTTGATTTGATGCAAATTCGCTTTATAAGACGCACTGACTAAGTGTGTCTTATAAAGCGAAAAATACGGTACATTATGTCACGAGAAAACAATCTCAGAATCGCTTATATTAGTAAAAGCGTTCCAGAGTTATTACCACATAAAGTGAAACATGTCATTTTTGCAAAATGTGACTTGGACCTTATGGTGAAAACTGGCTTGGTCTTGATGGGGTTAAGGCTCAACACTGATGCTTTTGGTCTCCACTGCTGACTTCAGCCTACTTTGAGTATACACCATTTTTAGCTCTGTGCATACATTCACCCCTAGTCCCTATTTAATTTTTTTTTGTATACAAGGTGAAAATTTAAGCAAGGGTTTACCAATAATTATAACTAATAATTGTAATTCGGAGGTCTCTGCTTATAAGAGGGTGATGAAACTAAGGCCATGCAGCTGAGATGTATACTGTACATGCTATGGAAAATGACGCACGTAACCAACAAGTCTGGAAAAATAAGTCTTGATGTTTGCTCTGAGAGGTGTTTACTGAACAATTCACTTGCTGTCCTTCCATCTATCACTCGTCAAGCCTTTTTTATAAATGCAGTCACGGAAAGTGTATGTTGTGGCATTATAACAAATATTACTTTCTCATCCTCTTGCATGAAACTGTAACAGAAGCATTGAATCTAAGAGACATTTAATTAAGAAGGTGTACAGTAAGACAGTATACAGGGATTTATAGCACATAAACCCCATGTAGGATCTGAGCCCAGTTTTGATAGTAATCATTATTGTCCTACCTAAGTGCAATGTTATCGGCATGTGAAGTTACAAGATTGATGGCTGAAGCTTCTGTAACTCCATTGACCTTATGACAATACTTCCTGCCTCTAGTGTGGCCTTGTTCCGTCATAAGGACATTGTATTAGTCCAGATCACTTCGATATCTACGTATTGTATTAGCATGCAAAATTGTCACTGTTGAAGCCAGTTAGGAAGCTTATGGTGATTTCAATGTACAAAATACTGAAAAACTTAAAGGGGTTGTCCAGGTTCAGGGCTGAACCCGGATATCACCTTTTCTGTATTCATTTACGGGGTCATTTATTATACTGAAATACACCTACATTAGGAGTATTTCAGGCCCAGATGGCGCCGCTATCTGCGACTTTGCTCTACCTTTGCCAGGTCGTCGCGTGGGCGGGGAAGGGGACGGACCGCCTGTTTTAGGTGTAGAAAATGGTCTAAATGTAAGCCAGCTAGGAAGATGTCTTACATTTACAATTGGCGCTAGATGTGCCAAAGTTATGGAGAAGCCGGCTCCTCTTCATAACTTCGGCGGATCCTCCACCAGCTATGGGGCTGGTGGAGGATCAGCCTATTGAGACATTTCAGCAGATGGACATACCCCCTACCTTATAAATAAACCTGATCTGGCCGCCATTTTACATTCAGTCTTTTGCTGTATGGGGCAGGGACAGACTGTTAGTGACACAAATCGCTAGCTAATAGGTCCACAAAAGTCCTTTTAAGGACTGGTATAGATGTACTATTGTTTGGTGTGCAGTATATAGGGGTGTAATACACTTATAATATACTTTCTAATATAGAAAGCATATTATAGTGGATTTGTATTGTGCAGCATTGTGACTGGTGAGCGGTTCTGCAGCGATACTACAACTACAAAGAGTGACAAACGCAATTAGAAAAAAGTATTATAACTGGGGTGATAGACCAGTGGCCCCCAAAACGACATATTGAAGCGGGGTGTTATATAAGAATATACTTTTCAAATAGTGCATTTGGGTATTGCAGAAATTTAGCCTATTCTACTGCGTTACCTCTGCTACACACAGTGAGAAAAGTTACAGGATTTTTTTTTTTATAACTGGTGTGATAGACCAGTGGCCCCCCAAAACGACATATTGAAGTGGGGTGTTATTTACCTTCTTCCACATACACTGCGCTTCTCTAGAGACTTTTGGCACAGGGTCCTTTAAAAAATGACAGGCAGAGGAAGAGGCAGGCCCTTCCGCAGGGTTGGTAGGGGTAGGGCAGGTGCACCAGGCCAGAGCCAAAGTGGTAAGTTGCAGAAGGTGCAGAAGGTGCGTTCGATTATGTCAAAGGACGCACCAGACTTGGTTGAGTGGCTCACTCAGCCTTCCGCTTCTGCACCCTCCTCATTCTCTCTATCTGCACCCTCTTCACTTTCTGCTGTGTGCACCCCCAAAGACACCACCACCAACACCACCACCAACACCATATACCCGCCGCTTGAGTCACAGGAATTATTTTTCCGATCCATCACAAGACATTTGTGATGAGCAGCCATTCTTGGCATCGGATCAGGAAGAGGAGGTAGCAACAGCCACCACTCAGAAGTCTGACGACAGTACCCAGATCAGCCCAAGGAGGTTGGTCCCTGCTGCTGGTGCCTACTCCGAGATCTGTAATGTTAGTGGTGGGGAAGGTGACGTCGATGATGACGTGTCTATGGACGTAACGTGGGTGCCCACAAGAGAGGAAGAGGAGGGGAGTTCAGAGGGAGAGATGGACCAGCAGATAGGGAGGAGAACTTACATTGCACAGGAGGGACAAACCAGACTGCTAATATATCAGGAGAGAGCCATCAACCATGTACGGTCACATCTGACGCTCCCAGGACGCCGGCACATGGCTTCGCAGTGTGGGCTTTTTTTAATGTGTCAGCTGCTGACAATAGTGTTGCCATCTGCAGCCTTTACAGTCAACGCATAAGTCGCAGTAAGCCAAATACTCACCTAGGGACGACCGCAACAGGAGCAACGCCATCAGAACCCACAAAGCCACACTCCAGCCTCTCACTCTCCAGCCTCTTCTCCTTCTCCTCTCTCCTCACAATTGTCCTCCACTCCACCTTCCATCATGTCGTCCTCACGTTTGTCTGGAAAAAAGGCAGGCTTTCGTGGGCCAAATGTTTAATGTTTAATGTTTATTTTGTGGTGCATCTGACTTTATGATTGCTTGCTATTACACCTTTTTTGTGATAAAAGTTGTCCAATAAAATGCCTTTTTTGAGAGTTTTTTGAAAGGTGTCCACCTGAGGGGTTAGTTGGTATGATATTTTTATACAGCTGGTTGTTACAGATGCGGGAAGACCTAATATTTTTCCTTATTTTTTTAGTTATTTCTATTTTACACAATAAAAGCATTGTTGAACCAAAAACAATTCATGTTTTAATGAAATTTTTCATCCCAGGTTCTTTTTATAAACCGTCTTCTCTTCATGTCTGACCATTTTTTTTATAATAAAGAAATGTGTATGGGCGAGCACTCTACCATAAAGCACACATTTATTGCAAGTAAATTTATATAAAACAAATGGTTTGATATAAAACAAATAGGTAGCAATATAAAACAGGTTAAAAAACACAAATAAAATACATCAATATAACCACAATGGGGTGGATGAATATAGATCAATGTCCCAAAAATTATTAATGGAACCTCTGGCGTGAATTGTATCTGGAATTCTTTGTGGGGCCTTCTAGTATGGCCTTAGTCTCCAGTGGAAGTCCAATATGCCCCCAATGATAGGTAATTGATGTTAAGAATACCTATACAGCGCTATAGAGGGTTCTAGCAATCGACTAATACTTTTAATATATCGGACATCAATCTTATAATATTTTGTGATATTTTGGACAGAAGAAAAAGATGTTCTCGGCTATTCTGCCGCTTACCTCGCCTTTGTAGGGATAGTCCACTTGAGTCCTGCGTTTTTTCAAAAAGAGCGGGTAAGAAACACCGGGTGATGTATGAGACTGGCGTCTCACGTTGCTCTGTTCAATGACCGCGTTCAGTGCTCGCGGGATTACACTTACGTGACTTCCTGTGTGGTCCGGTAGTGACGTATTTCTTATATTCGATTCGATGATTTAAAACTTTGATTTTTCGAATATTAAATTTTTCGAGTATTGCAGTCCTGTCTGCATGGCCATGCGACTAAAGAAATATCGACAGGTGTATGGCATTCTACCCAGACGCGTTTCGGGAATTGTGACTCTCCCTTCCTCAGTGGTTACGCCACACCTGTCTGTATACGCCTTATATACTCCACAGAGCTATCGTCAAAACCTGGACCAAACTTCAGGATTCAGTACTTCCGATTCTGTAAAATTAGATACCTGGGACTTCCGATTTTTGGGAGTTTACATTTATCGAATGTTTCCGATTTTACATTTATCGAAGACTTCAGATTTTTCAACTTTCAATTTTTTTATGTCGATTGTTTTGAAGAAGGCTTTCGATAATTTCAAGATATATTTCCTTTTCTCACAGATTTTAAAATGTTAAATCAAGAGGATCCATTCATCGAGTACCTTATTTGTGGATACATCCTTTTTAGGGTATAATACAATAATTTACACTTAATAAAACTTTTAATAATCTATATTTGTTAGAAAATATATTATAATGTTAAAATATTATTATGTTAAAATTGTGGATGTCTTATACAGTCTCGACGTGGGGTACTAATAATTGTTGCTAGACTATACTTCATATATTGGGCTTATATATACATTTCATTCCATGACGACCACAATGGCGTTAATAGTGACAATCATGGTAATGGCAGTACTAACTACAGCGATGACAACAACAGTAGTGATAACAGTGACAGGGTTGATGGGAGGCCTCAGGTCGAGGGAGGATCGCAGTGCCGATACACGGCCAGACCTACGACCCTCCATCGAACCAAGGACACTCCCTTACAAGAAGCCGAAAAGTTCCAACTCCGAATTTAATCCTGATGGTAACAGGCTCCCAAACTCGTAAATTCGTCGGGACTCGTTCCTAGACATGTGTTTAATGAAGTTGCCTCCTCTCCAGTGTTGGTCCACCTTTTCCAGTGCCGTAAACACGAGACTGGCCGGGTCACTGTTTAATATATAAAATGTATAATGTTTAGACAGGGGGCCCAACGCTGACCCGAACGCCCACATACTGTTGCGGGGCACGGGAGCGCATAGCTCCCTGTCCCGTCGCCGATCACCTCCATAGGCTTCAGACCTTGTAGGCCTGAGGCCTATGCAGTAGTGAAATCCCAGCGCAGGTGTGCGTGATGACTCACCTGACTCATCCTGCCTTCCTCTGCGAGCAAGTGCCTGGCCCTGGACATAGGTGAGTATTTATCTTTTCATTTTTTTGTTGTTGATTTTTTATTTTTTATTTCATGTGCCTACTTTGGGGGGGACACACAGGAGGACATATTAGGGAAGATAAATAGGAGTACATGGGGGGGAATGTGGGGGCTGTATGGGACCAAATTATTATGGGAGGGAATACTATGTGGGGGCAAATTACTAGATGGGGCAGTGTGGGGGCAAATTGCTATGTGGGGGCAGTGTGGGGGCAAATTATTATGGGAGGGAATACTATGTGGGGGCAAATTATTATGAGAGGGACTACTATGTGGGGGCAAATTACTAGATGGGGCAGTGTGGGGGCAAATTGCTATGTGGGGGCAAATTAATATGAGAGGGACTACTATGTGGGGGCAAATTACTAGATGGGGCAGTGTGGGGGAAAATTGCTATGTGGGGGCAGTGTGGGGGCAAATTGCTATGTGGGGGCAATGTGGGGGCAAATTATTATGGGAAGGACTACTATGTGGAGGCAAATTTCTATATGGGCCAGTGTGGGGGAAACTATTGTGTGGGGGTAATTGCTATGTGGGGCCAGTGTGGGGTAATTTCTATGTGGGGACAGTGTGGGGAAATTGCTATGTGGGGACAAATTAGTATATGGGGCAGTGTGGGGGCAAATTACTAAGTGGGGGCCGTGTGGGGGAAACTATTGTGTGGGGGCAATTTGGGGGAAATTGCCATCTGGGGACAGTGTGGGGTAATTTCTATGTGGGGACAGTGTGGGGTAATTTCTATGTGGGGACAGTGTGGGGTAATTGCTATGTGGTAAAATTGCTATGTGGGGGCAAATTACTATGTGGGGGCAAATTACTATGTGAGGGCAGTGTGGGGAAAACTATTGTGTGGGGGCAGTGTGGGGAAATTGCTATGTGAGAACAGTGTGGGAAAATTGCTATGTGAGGGCAGTGTGGTGGAAATTACTATGTGGGGGCAGTGTGGTGGATATTACAATGTGGGGGCAGTGTGGGGAAAATTACTGTGTGGGGGCAAACTACTATATGGGGGCAGTTTGGGGGAAATTACTGTGTGGGGGTGTTGCTATTGGGGAGGCACTGTAGGGGCAATTCTATTATTTCTGGGGACACTATACAGGGATTATTACCTGGAGCACAATATAGGGTGTTATTATTACTGGGGGCATTCTAGGGGACATTATCGTTGCTGTGGACACTATAGGAACATTTGGGGTAATTTATCAAACTGGTGTAAAGCAGAACTGGCTTAGTTGCCCATAGCAGCCAATTAGATTCCACCTTTCATATTTGACAGCTCTTTTGGAAATCCAGTTCTACTTTACACCAGTTTGATAAATTACCCCAATTATGTCTATTGGGGTCACTATTTTTTCAGCAGTATAGTTCCTGGGGCATTGGGGAGCACAACGGGCACAGTATTGGGGGTGGCAGGATGACACTGTGGGGACACCAGGATGAGGAGGTTGATGGAAAAATTGAGAAATCGAACGTGTCTGTGTTACAAACTGTAGAGACGAGATGCGGCTGAAAGAATTTGCCATGGTGGTCCGGGTCAAATGGAGGAGAAGAGGAAAGAGAAGGTCTACATGACAGGAGATGTCACTGGAGGTAAGAGGTATGTGGTGCTGTATTCTCCTCTATGTCTTTTTTATTACAATTATATGTATTTTAAATTTGGCGACCAAATTTTTCAGTTTAGGACCCAATTTGGGGTATTTTTTTTTAGTCTGAAGATGTCATATGGCCTAAGAAGAGACTGTGGCGCTCATGAAGCACCGCAGCCTCTTCATACAAAAAAAAAAACTAAACTAAAATGGAGGGGGGGGCCCAAGTTGGGTAGACAGCCCCGGGCCTATCATGCACTTAATCCGCCCCTGCCGCCCCAACATCCGCTGCAAGATAAAAATGCAAGCATATAAGCCCAATTTTTAACAATAATAGTATTGAAAATAATTTACTTAAGTAAACTGCAAAAAGTATTTAATGCTTTGAAATGGAAATATTAGATTTAGGCCGCCTGCACACGGGTGTGTTTTGTCACAACTACAGACCGCACAAACCCGTCCTGCAGAGTGGACGAGTGCACGGCGTCATTGGTTGCTATGACGACGTGCGCTTCCGGCCACCACCGCTGTACTGTAATACACTTGTATGATCTATACAAGTGTATTAATGTACAGCGGTCACTCAAGAAGCATATGGCGTCATAGCGAGTTAGCAACTAATAACGCCGTGCGCTCGTCCACTCTGCAGGACAGCAGCCCGGATTTTTACGGTCCGTAGTTGTGAAAAAGCACGCGCGTCTGCATGCAGCCTTACAGTTACGGTTAGAAGATGGGATTGTATTACGACTGTATGTGTGTGGGGTCTGAGCAATCAGATATTGTCCAGCTGAGCAGAGATGTACCTGTCTAGTGAAGTGACGGTACGGTATGGGGTGTACAGCTGGTTCGCCTCCCCGGAATGCACCCTGGGTAACTCTAAATGAACCAGCAGATACTGGCGGTCTGACAAAGAAAGCTTCTCCTGAGTCCTGACCAATAGGACACAAATTATAATATATAGACTCTGTGTGTGTGTGTGTGTGCGGTATATAGTGTGTGTCTGTGTGTGCGGTATATAGTGTGTGTGTGTGTGGTATATAGTGTGCGGCATGACAATGGATGTACAATGTGCGTGTGAAATATATTTCTTTGCTTTCCATACAAATATGCTACTAACATAGCGGGTGTGATGTCACAGGAATACTTAGTGCAACAATCACTAATATCTAGTGAGAACTTATAAAATGTGAAGTTGAGAGCACGTAAGAAAAATTTGAATCGCAGAAATGCCCCCATAGTGCCAGCTCCCCCCCATAGTGCCAGCTCCCCCCCCATAGTGCCAGCTCCCCCCCATAGTGCCAGCTCCCCCCCCATAGTGCCAGCTCCCCCCCATAGTGCCAGCTCCCCCTAGTGCTAGTTCCCCCATAGTGCCAGCCCCCCCATAGTGCCAGATCTCCCCCATAGTGCCAGCTCCCTCTATAGTGCCAGCTCCCTCTATAGTGTCAGCTCCCCCTATAGTGCCAGCTGTCCCTATAGTGCCCCCCCATAGTGCTAGTTCCCCCATAGTGCCAGATCTCCCCCCATAGTGCCAGCTCCCCCCCATAGTGCCAGCTCCCTCTATAGTGTCAGCTCCCCCTATAGTGCCAGCTGCCCCATAGTGCCAGATCTCCCCCCATAGTGCCAGCTCCCCCTATAGTGCCAGCTCCCTCTATAGTGCCAGCTCCCCCTATAGTGCCCCCCCATAGTGCTAGTTCCCCCATAGTGCCCCTCCATAGTGGTAGTTCCCCCATAGTGCCAGCTCCCCCCCCCATAGTGCCAGATCTCCCCCCCCATAGTGCCAGGCCCCCCCGCAAAGAGGAAAAAAAACAAAAAAAACGAATACTTACCTCCATCAGCACAGCAGCGATGCAAGCCTTTTCCGGCCTGTGTCCCTGCTGTGTGCTGCCGGAGTCAGGCGTCGCGATGATAATGACATCATCGCGCTGCCTGAGCCGGCCTCTGATAGGCTGCAGGCATTAGTGCCTGCGGCCTATCAGAAGAACAGGGGAGGGACACGCCTCTCCCTCCCCTGCCCCACAGCACGGCCGCAATTACATCCAGGGCCGCGCCGCCTGTGGCGATCGGCGGTGCGGCCCTGAAGAATAAAAAATATATTTTTTTTTTTTAAAGACAGGCGGCCTGGCACCCCCCTTGTGAGTGGCACCCGGGGCGGCCCACCCCTTGGTACGCCACTGCTTACAGTCACCAGGAGTTCTTCCTCTTCGTCGCGGAACTTGGTTCCAACCATCGCATCTATCTAATTGCTAGTCGGTGCAAACCAGTTGCTGTAGGCCACGCCTTCCTAGCACATGTGCTCTTGCGATTAATACTTTGCCGAAATTTTGCCGATCGCAGATTCGCTTAATACTTCTGGTATGTCAGTGTCCATGTTGTGGGACTACGTGTGCGCATCTACTAAGTATTTTGTGGCTGCAAATTGTGACCTGGAGGTTTTTCATGTTCGCCCGCCATTAAAATGAATAGGACCCGCCGCGAAACTGCGGTTCGCGAACATTTGAGCGAGTTCGAGCGATCGCGTTCGCTAACCATCCCATCAGATGTTCGTCCATCACTAGTGATGAATAAGACAACTTGAGTATTGGACCAGAAGAGTATGGGAAGAAGTAGAGAGTTAAATATGTTTTGCATTTTCCTTATTTAACTATTTACCCAGCTTCTGCTGGTTTTGCGTTTTCAATGTTCTGTAACTTGGTGGTCTTCAATTATTGAAATTTTATTGTATATTGCAGGGATGCCCAACCTGCGGCCCTCCAGCTGCTGCAAAACTACAACTCCCAGCATGCCCGGAGAGCCTACAGCTATCAGCCTACACCAGGGCATGGTGGGAGTTGTAGTTTTACAAAAGCTGGAGGGCCGCAGGTTGAGCATCCCTGGTATATTGTAATATTAGTGATAAAGAATTGAAGCCACCTCAAATACCAAGGAAGGTCATACAATCATGATAATGGAAGTGCATCATTTCTAGTCACCTCCTGATGTATGAGAACAGGAAAATGCTAACTTATTTTAAAGGAATATGACAACAAAACTACCAGTTTATGTCTCCAGTTGAACCTCCACCCATATTTCCATTACTTGACTCGTCATGCTTTCCCAGAAAAGTCATTTGAACATCAAGAAGTGTTTAAAGAGCCTCAAATGAAGCACTCACAGGCCATGTCCTGGAAAGCTGCATATGTACACATTTGACCCTCCTGTAGAACAAAAGGACACGACTCTTGAGAGGTGGAGCTATACACCCTCATTTAAAAGTTGGTTGCCTCTCCCAAAGGCTTCATGACTGTAAGCTGTGGGAAGCTGTGAACAGCGCTGGTGGTAATGAAAATCCTAATTATTCTCTCACTGACGGCTACTTGCTTGGCCAGGCACCGTAAGGATGGTAAGCAACTGAGAATGAAAGAAACTAACACATACATTTTGAAAAAAGTAACATCCATCATGTGAATGGTAAATTTATTCTGCTGCATAATTGATTTTCCATAAGATCTATGGTATAGATTGTACATTTTACAAATTTGGTTATCAATTTATCCATTTTAATTTTATATATCCAATTTTGATAAATATTTTCAAATGTATTAGATTGCACTACATTGTTTTGCACACCATTATTCAGCCTATTTGTTCTTTGAGCCTTAGGGTACTTTCACACTTGTGGCAGAGGAATCCGGCAAGCAGTTCCGTCGCCAAAACTGCCTGCCGGATCTGTCATTTGTAAGACTGATCAGGAGACTGATCAGTCTTACAAATGCATTGAAATGCCGGATCCGTATTTCCGGTGTCATCCGGAAAAATAGATCCGGCGTTTTTTTTTTTCACTTTTTTTTTTCCGTCTGCGCAGACCGGAATGACGGATCCGGCATTGCGGTATTTTGAATGCCGGATCCAGCACTAATACATTCCTATGGAAAAAAATAACAGATCCGGCATGTGTTCCGGATTTTTGGCTGGAGATAAAACCGTAGCACTGAACTGAAGACATCCTGATGCATCCTGAACTGATTGCTTTCCATTCAGAATGCATTGGGATAAAACTGATCAGTTCTTTTCCGGTATTGAGCCCCTAGGACGGAACTCTATGCCGGAAAAGAAAAACGCTAGTGTGAAAGTACTCTTAGATGGCATGATCATTTAGATGAAATATGTCAATGGTCTAAAAATGTATTAACATCTATTATTTTCAAGTGTATATGTAATGAGGTTTTGCATGTTACTCATTTTGGGCTGCAAATCATTTTTTTTTTTCAGTTGGTCTTTATTAAATATTTCCATCCCTTTTCTTTGTACAGATGTCAGTCTCTGTATGTGCAGAGCAGCAGGCTTTCTGTTCACACTGAGTCCCATCAGATAGAAGCCTTTTTATGACTCCTGTGTAGCCCTTATCTCTGAACTGCTGACAGCTCATCACTTATGTCACCTACATTTCTATCAGTTTGACATAAATTGAGCTATAATGACTATGAGCTGTTAGGAATTCAGAAATAAGGGCTACACATGAGCCCTCAGGGCTTTCATCTGACAGCACACACTGTGGACAGAAAGCCTGCTTTATGCAAATGCTCAGAGACTAGCATCTGTTTAGAGAAAAGAGCTAAACATTAACATTCTTTAATAAAAGACCAATTGAAACAATAACTTTTTGCCCATAATGAGTAAAATGCAATAATAAAGATATTGTGGCAAATGTGTCCAAAGCCTGAAAAGTGAATGTGCAGATTTTAATAAATGTATCTGTCGGTTATTTTATATTATAGACATATTTTTATTTTTTAACACAAAGCCCTAAAAACCCAACAAAGGACAAATGACAGAATACTGTTTGTCTGCGTCCACCATGACCACCTAAGAACCTACTACTTTCCTTGTTACTATTGAGCTTTTGGAGCCATGTATCAGAAGGACAAAGCTCTCACCACCTTTATAATGATTTATTAGGAAATTAGTTGGCACATACTTGTTGAAAAATATTGATTTTTTTTTTGTAGCGTGTGGATGAGACTTCTTAAAATATAATCCACTTTGCCAGTACTGTACAACACTGTGCATTTGCCTCAAGCAAAACTACAGTGTTTCTGCCCCTTGAGAGTAACACTTACATTTAATATCATGTGGAATAAAAGATACAATATGAAAAATTATCCTCACTATCAGTACCCTTCCTCATGATAAATGCCATGATAGGGCCATTATACGTATTTTCTTGTAGATCCTATGTAGGGAGACAAGGCACAGTGATTTGCCTATGATAAAAAAAAATGAATGATTTAATCATTCAGTACATCGGGTAATGAGGGGTCACAATGGGGGGAATTAGCCATCTTTCCATTTCATATGATGCTAATTGTTAACATGCTCGTGCGATTTAACACTTTAGTGACTACCAATACGTCTTTTTACGGCAGTCCCTAAGGGCACTTAAGCTGGGCTGTCGCTCCTGCTCTAACAGCCCGGACCTGCAGGAGTGCCAATCCGGGCTGTTTAACCCCTTTCATGCTGCGAGGCAATGGCGCCCGCTGCATGTAAGCTGTTACAGAGGGAGTGGACTCCCTCTGTCTCCCATTAGCACCCCGCAAATGCGATCACGGGGTGATGATGTGTTTAGAGGCTGGCTGGGACCTGGTGCCTGCTTTGAATGTTCCCCAGCAGGCTGCACATCTCTGGCATAGACTGCTGGTCAAAGTCAGTAAAGTATTTAAAGTATTGACATTAAAATGCATTGTATTTTAAAAGCAATAAAAAAAGATTGCCTGTTATAGTCCCCTTGCAGGACTATTAATGGTTAAAAAAGTAAAAAAAAAATGTAATAAAAAATTCCAATGAAAAAATACTATGTTTTCCATTAAAAACACTTTTTTTAATGAAAAAAAAGCAAAAATAAAATCTTCCCTACAGGTTTGGTATTGCTGCATCATTAATGGCCTGCACTACACAGGTGTCATGTAAATTATACCATCCAGTGAAATCTGAAAAAATAAATAAAAAAACAATTGCAAGAATTGCTAATTTATTAGCGTTCAAAAGGTGTTATTTGCCCAAAAATTATACCAATTAAAACTAAAAAGTCATCTGGAAAAAAAATAAGCCCTCACACAACTCCATAGGAAGAAAAGTTATGGGTCTTGTGATGCGGTGATGCAAAAAGATTTTCGTATTTTTTTAAAAAGGGATTTCATTGCAAAAAAGTAGTACAACTATATGTTTTTGGTATCGCTGTAATCTTACTGACCCAGAGAATAAACATATTATTTTATTATGTTATTTATGCTGAAAAATGAACGCCACAAAATTTATAATGTAAAAAAATCATTGGTGGCAGTATTTGTTTTTTCACATCTTCCTTCCAGAAAGAGTTAACTAAAGTTATTATCAGAAAGTTATGTGTACTCCAAAATGACACTATTAAAAACGACAACTTTTCCTGCAAAAAATAAGCCTTCATACACATACACTGAAAAATAAAAAAGTTATAGCTCTTGGAAGGCGACAATGAAAAAAGGAAGAAAAATGCTTGGTTAATAAGGCCAAAAACAGGCTGATAAAATTGTATTTTCTAATTCTAAAATAAATTCAGTTTTTATGGTCCATACTATTCAATATTCTGGTACTAAGCGTTTATTTTTTATTTTTTTATTTAGACCGAAAGGCATTCTTGTTCCCTAGTCAACCCAGTTCAAACAAGAGTTCTCACACTTTTGAGTGGCCTGAATTTGGGAACTCTGGCTCACTAGGCACTGATATAAGTAAAAAAACTGAGAAGACATCAGAAGAATCTGGCTTTGTGTTGACCAATCCCAAACGTAGAGATGTGAAGCTTGGTAAGAACCTTTGGAATATAAATTTTTTTAAAAAAATTGTCTTTAAATGAATGCTTCAATTGAAATAAAATAAATAATTTTTTTAAATTTTTTTGTTCCCTAGCTTTTCACTTTTGCATTAAAAGAGTATCTCATATAAGTTTATGCATACCTTATATGTAATATGAACACTTGCTATTATTTTTCAGGGAGAGGATTTCCAGTTTTTGGATTTCGGGGTCCACTAAAACAAGCTCAATCAGACAACACACAAAGCGATGCAACTATTAAGTTAGAAAGTCCTTCATTTATTGAGAATGCTACACCAGTGCTTGAAAAAGGAGAATCTTCCTCCAGTTCAGAAAGCCAGGCTGTTGATCAGCAGCAGTCGTCTTCAAGTGAGGAAAGCAGTCAATCGTTTAGTGAGGAAACAAAAGCAAAGGTTGCTAATCCAGAGTTGTCATCTATTACTGCAACAGTTGTTGAAGGAAAGAAGTTCTCTAGTGAGGAGACTGATGCACCAAACCCTAACCAAGATGTTGCCAATAATCAAGAAGAATCTCCCAAGAAAGCACCAAAGCCCAGTCTAGAAAATCAACATTCAAGAGTCTTAAAGAAAGAAAACCTATTCTTGAAATTTGGCTTACAGCCTTCTGCCCAGAAATACAGTTTAGGAGATATTGATAGTAAAAGGCCACACCCAGCCAAACGGGAGCGTAGGCTAGGTCAGCGGTCTTTGAGGAGTGCAGAATTCAACATTCCAGAGTTGGCCATTAAGCTAGACAAAGGAGGAAGTAGAAATGTGCAAAGACCTCAAGGGGGGATAGTGGCAAGTCATAAGAACAAATCTGTCCAAAAACGAATAAAAAAGTAACCTACATTATATGTGTATATTGACAGCTCAGCACATAACTTGCATGAAAATGTATGATTTTTTTTTTGGTTGAATGACTCTGTAACCATTCCTTCTAACTTCTCTCTCAGCTATTTTCTCACTAAAACCCAATAAAGCTTCAGCAATAATACTGGGAACTTATTTGGCTACTTTAATTAAGCTGTATATCGGTTATACAAGACAGGACAATGGTACAGTAGTTGTAGTTATGCATGCATGCCTATGAAATCTGTAACCATAAAGAGTTTAAAAAGTAATCAATGTCGTCTTGTATGTTTGTGTAATAAATGCGGTCATTTATTGTAAGGGACAAATCTACACATTAAAAATTATTTTAACCAAAGTAATAGTATGTTGAATATAAAGACAATGAGCTTTACTAGCATATATGATGATATAAAAATGTGTGGTCTCCAATACTGCATCTTTATTTTGTCTGGTTTCAGGGATTTCAGCAAAATGTAAAATTGGAAAAAGTTCAAAGTTATTAATTTTACTGAAATCATTTGTCCTATGCATGAACTCCTCATATCAGATCCTTCTTGATTGGGTTCCAGTCAAAATTTTAACTAGGACAGGTCATTTTATTTGTCTTTAGACATTTAACATGCTTTCACAACACATTTGGCATGTTCATTCAGAAATACTCTCAGCACACAGAATGGATCTGTCCATAGATGCCACGGATGCCAAAAGTGTGTCTTTTTGGCACAAGCCCAGCAGGTATACAGGTAAGGCCAAGTTCATACTTCAGTTATTTGATCAGTTATTAACATCAGTGATTGTGAGCTAAACCCTGTAGTGAAGCCTACTCAGAGATAAGATATAATGGAAAGATCTGCACCTGTTCTGTTTTTTTGACCAGCACCTAGTTTTGGCTCTCAATTAGAGATAAGCTCAGTTTTAAAAAAATCAATTTGGTCACTAAAAAAAAAAAAAGTTAGCTTCAATTTGAATTAATTAGCCACAAAGTGGGTTAAATCAGGTATATCACGGCCTGCAGTTAAACTTTAGGGAAAATGTATCCTAGGGTACATCACTGTGCAATGCAGCAAGATACATAGCTAGTTGTTTCTGGTAGTGAAGCAGTTACAGTACATCTGAATTACAGGCTGGTCACATATATGGCTGAGAACATCATCGTGCAGGCCACCAACATTCCTACCTAACCCCTAGCTAAACAGCAAAATAAGAACATGGAGGCAGCACCAGTAGTGGAGAAAAAAAAAAGGTGAATCCATGTTATGGCAGTGCAAACACATGCGTTTGAATCTCTTCTGTTAGATGTAGAATGACTGTGTGTAAATATTAGGCTTAGTTCACACTTATTTGGTCAGTAATTGTCAGCCAAAAGTAGGTGCTGGTCAAACCCACAGAACAAGTGCAGATCTTTTCATGATACCTAATTCGAGAGTAGGCTTGGCTCCTAAATCTGCCTCACAATAAGTGATTGTAATAACTGACCAAAAAAAGAAGTGTGAACTCCACCTTACAGGTCAATGCTAGCATCAGCTCTAATTTATTGTAGTGGCCCAAAATTCAAGGCGTGGCCCCATGACAATATGGAGGGTGTCAGCAGTAAGGCTGTGATAACATCACTGTTTGTTTTTCAGTTTTTCTGATCCATCAGAAGAACAGGCCAAAAAAAGCAGATCCTGTAGTTTCAGTTTCCGACTTCGCACTGTCAGTATTTGGTCAGCATTTGATCAGCATTGGTAAGGCAAAAACAGGAGAGGGTCCAAAACAGAGACAACATGTCATGGAAATATTTTCATCTCTTCTGTGTTTCGTATTCGTAGTGTTTAGTATTTGGCGCAGGCGCAGTGAGTGAAGCAGTCAGCCGGCGAACGTCCTTCACTGACTGAGCCTGCACCGAATACTGAACGGGACGGCGCAGGCGCGAGATTTCCACGGCAGACAGGGCCGGCAGAAGGAGACCAACGCTGCCTGGCCCTGTCAATCAAGTGTAGCAGGGCATGGCCAGAGCTGGGAGAACGGAGCCTCTAGGAGCAGGAGCAATGCCTCCCCTGCTCCTAGAGGCTCATTTGAATATTATAAAAGTTATTTTTTTTCTCAATAACGGGGGCATGCAGTGAGATGGCACTAATATAGTTATGTTCAGCTTACATTAGTACATCACTAATGTCAGCCAGGTTAATGACCATTTTCCTGCTGACAGAAACCCTTTCCCTTGATCATGGACGTCGCAGCAGTCAGACCCCCACCAGACACTTATCACCTGTCGTGTCATAGCTGTTAGACATTTTAACATTTCTTAAAGGTTTTCTTTAATTAAAAATCTGGCCCAAAATATTTGTCAAACTAAAATAGAAATGCTCGTCTGTTTAAGGGCCTGTGTCCACTTTTCTAGTTATCCTGTATCCACAGGATCAGGGATAACCAAGTGGTCCATGGGGGTATGAACGCTGGAGCCCCTACTGATAATCAAGAAGGGATAAGTGGCAGGTCAAGCATATGCCCTGCCTCTCCATCCATTCTCTATGGGGTCGCTGGAGATGGCAGAGTACAGCGCTGGCTATTTCCAGTGGTCCCAAAGAGAATAAATGGAGCAGCAGGGCGTATGTGTGGCCTGCCACACCTTAAAAAACGGGGAACAGGACCCATTCCTGGAATCAGGGTGTGTGTGTGTGTGGAAGGGGGGGGGGAGGGGCAGAATCGGACCCCACTAGTCATATAGTTATGCCCTATGGTGTGGAGAGGATAACTTGAAAACCTAGACAACCCCCTTTAAATCCTCCACCTCCAGTATCTCTTTACATGGCAGCAGTGATGCCTGTAAATACAGAATATCATCACTACCGACATGTAAACTAGGGATCGACCGATATTGATTTTTTAGGGCCGATACCGATAATTTGTGAACTTTCAGGCCGATAGCCGATAATTTATACCGATATTCTGGGAATTTTCATTTTTGAAAAAAAAATTAAAATTCCCACAAATCTGCTGAAAATTAATGTTTATTGTTAATGTGTATTTTAATTTTTTTTGTAAATCTTTCTTTTTCATTTATATTTAATATTTTGGTGTTTTTATTTTTATTACTTTTTTTTTTTTTTAACTAACTTTTAGCCCCCTTAGGGACTAGAACCCTTGTCCTATTCACCCTGATAGAGATCTATCAGGGTGAATAGGAGCTCACACTGTCCCTGCTGCTGTGTGCTTTGTGCACACAGCAGCATGGAGCTTACCATGACAGCCAGGGCTTCAATAGCGTCCTGGCTGCCATGGTAACCGATCGGAGCCCCAGCATTACACTGCTGGGGCTCCGATCGGAGGAGCAGGGGAGAGGGAATCCTGTGGGGGGCGCACACCACTGTTTAATACTGGGGGGAGGGGGGGCGCACTGCGCCACCAATGCTTAATACTGGGGGGGGCTTGGGGGGGAGGCGCACTGCGCCACCAATGCCTAATATTGGGGGGGGGGGGGGAGGGGGGGCGCACTGCGCCACCAATGTCTGATACTGGGGGGCTTGGGGGGGCGCACTGCGCCACCAATGAAGCTTAATCTCTAATTTATTCATATACAGGAGGCGGGAGCTGGCTGCAGGATCACATAGCCGGCTCCCGACCTCTATGAGCGGTAGCTGCGATCCGCGGCACCTGAGGAGTTAACTACCGCAGATCGCAGCTACAGCTCATAGAGGCCGGGAGCCGGCTATGTGATTCTGCAGCTCCCGCCTCCTGTATATGAATTAATGTGAGATTAAGCTTCATTGGTGGCGCAGTGGCCATAGCTCCTCCCCTCCTCTTGTCCCCTGTCCTCCCATTGGCTGGAGCGGCAGCAGCAGCACAGGGGGAGGAGACACTGCTTCCTTCTCCCCTGTGCTGCTGCTGAGGGAACACGGAGAGCGCTGTCAGCAGCGCGATCTGTGTTCCCAGGACGTTATCGGAATATCGGCAAAATAAATGCCGATACCGATAACGTTCAAAATCCTGAATATCGGCCGATAATATCGGTAAATCCGATAATCGGTCGATCCCTAATGTAAACCATACCTGTCAATACTGGAGAATGGGACACACTGTGCAGAATTTTTCAGTCATAGGTCCAACCCACTTTGCAGGTCATAACCTTTAACAAAGCCCAAGCAAAGGTGCAAAAGGAGCAAAGTGAGCAAAGGGCACAAACGGAGGGTCATAACTGAAACAGAGGCATTAGGGTCAGCTGAGGCAGGGTAACAGTGGGGATCCTGGAGTAGAGGCAATATTCGCGGTGCATTTAGAGTGGGGGCATATGGAGCTGGGGAATTTATGGGGGTGCAGAGGCATTGGGGGGACCTAGGGCAGAGCAGCAGAACTCTGCAGAGAGCAGCACACATACATAGATCTGAGTCTACTATAAACAAATCCCCTATTTACCCCTTATAGTCTCCTACAGCTCACTACTGTAACATACCTGAGAAATCAGCCCAGTACTGCAGAGGAGTCCTTCTCTCCAGCAACCACAGTTTTCTGACAGCAGGAGGATGGCCAGACATGTTCTCTCCTCCTTCACTGACAGCAGCCAGGGAAGTTTAGAAGATACTGCGGGGGCCTCCTGTACAGTTTACACCAGTAGGAGGCTGCAACACTGTGCGATACTGCCACCTAGTGGCTACAATAATTATCTCTGAGAAAGCAGAGCAATAATTACTCTGTCTTATCTCCGGGCGCAGTAGACTGGGGGCCTACCAAGGAATCCCCTGCCTCACCCATGGGCCAGGCCGAGCTTGGGTCAAATACAGAGTAGGGAATCAGGAGGTGGATCAAAGAGCCCACAATGATATATCGCAGTCTAATAAAAGTGGCGAGGAAGGTAAGGACTATGATGATGATTTTGTGTTGGACAGTACCTGGGAGCCAGATCAGGTTCTGAGGAGAAGGAGACATCAGAGGAGAAGGGTAGTGGCCACAGTCGGAATAAAGAGGTGAGGCAATGTATGCCTAAAACCTCTAGAAACTGGCAGGACCAGATATGCATCTATTATTGTTAGCTTGGGAACTGGTTATGCCACTGATACTTTGGGTGTAGGCTCAAAACATGCCAGCCGAGCTCTATGTGGGTCTGGCACTAGCTTTGTGCAAAAATCTTCTGTATTCAGTTTTTTGTCCACAAGGCCAACATAAAAAAAACAACAACACAGCTATGTGCAAGATCTGCAGGATTAAAATAAGCTATGGATGTTCAAACTCAAACATAGGTACCAGGGCTCTATTGCAGGACATGAGGCCGCATCACCAGAACCTGTGGGAAAATAGAACTGGACAGCATTGAGAATAAGAACAAGTCTGTCCTCCTACTCGTGGCCTTCTTTATGGTAGCCAGGCCCCATCCCCATCCAGTACCGTGCCCTCATAAGCTGTTTCTTCGCCTGTGCAGACTCCTCTCACTCTGCTCCATCATGAGACATCCATAATGGAATGTAAGGCCATGAGAAAAACTATTTGTGACCAGCAATTAGCTTGTGTATAAGCTGAACTGCCACATGGCCAAGCTCCTGGCACTTCAGCTGCTGTCTTACCACCTAGTTGTGGTAAATATGGTACAGTTGCTTGCCTTCTCTAAAATGTAATCTTTTTTATGCCATCAGCTGCAGTTTTAGCCATATCCCACCTATTGGCCCTTAGGTCAGGTGTTCATAGGGGTGCATAGTTGAGCGCCTTCAACAATGAATTTCTTCTGAAAAATGTAATTCTTCTCCATGCTATTAGCTGTTCCGTTGGATTCAACCTTGGCCTACACGGATGAACAACTTACTTCACCAGGAACCTTCTGAGCCTTCCTATGGATCTTCCTTTTATCAGGACAAAAAAAACCCTGACCTCTATGCAGCTTTTGTTCTGTACAGGGACAGGAAAGACACTGAACGTGGGGAATAACTAGGGACCTTTTAAACCTCAGTGTTTTTCCTGTCCAGACTGGACAGAGGACTGGGGCAAGGCGAGTTTGCCTGTTTGTGGAGTAGCCTCTGCAACAAATTTCTGGGTGGTTTGCACCAAGTTTACATTAACTAAGAGGAAGCCAGATGTTCTGTGGGTTGAGTAAAATTTTTAGCCAGATTTATCATTGTGACTTTCTGCAAAATGAAAAATGGCATGTAACCAGGGGCATAACTATAGGGAAAGCAGCTGCTTTGGGGCCCTGACCCAGAAGGGGCCCATCCAGGAGGAGGACTAAAAGATTGTCAGGGCCCCCTCAACAGTATTACACAATGAAATTATATACAGTGACCGTATATAAAAAAAACTGATGGAACAGCTGCCGGCCCTGGTCTGAGAGCAATCTGTACTAGCCACAGGAATGGGGGAAGGGTGAAAGGAAGGGGTTGCGAAAAAATGTACTGGGGGAGGGGGGCCCCATTCAAAAATCTACTGTGGGGCCTAGTAATTTCTAGCTACACCACTGCATGTCACATTTTGTGAATTTGTTGCAAAAATGACTACAAACAAAGCAGACACTACAAAAAAAAAAAACCTAATATATATTCCCCAAAGGGTTTAAAACCCGTTAAGAATTTTTAGCTAGTACATAACTGTACTGTAGCAATGATATTTTTAAAAGGCTCATCCCATGAAAAGTGTTTATCACTAGGGATGAGCGAACTCGAACTGTATAGTTCGGGTTCGTACCGAATTTTGGGGTGTCCGTGACACGGACCCGAACCCGGACATTTTCGTAAAAGTCCGGGTTCGGGTTCGGTGTTCGTCGCTTTCTTGGCGCTTTTGTGACGCTTTCTTGGCGCTTTTTGAAAGGCTGCAAAGCAGCCAATCAACAAGCGTCATACTACTTGCCCCAAGAGGCCATCACAGCCATGCCTACTATTGGCATGGCTGTGATTGGCCAGAGCACCATGTGACCCAGCCTCTATTTAAGCTGGAGTCACATAGCGCCGCCCGTCACTCTGCTCTGATTAGCGTAGGGAGAGGTTGCGGCTGCGACAGTAGGGCGAGATTAGGCAGATTAACTCCTCCAAAGGACTTGATTAACTGATCGATCTGCAGCTGTGGATCATTGAGCTGCTGATCCTCAATTGCTCACTGTTTTTAGGCTGCACAGACCGTTTGTCAGTCTCATTTTTCTGGGGTGATCGGCGGCCATTTTGTGTCTTGTGGTGCGCCAGCACAAGCTGCGACCAAGTGCATTTAACCCTCAATGGTGTGGTTGTTTTTTGGCTAAAGCCTACATCAGGGTGAAGCTGTCACACCAAGTGCATTTAACCAGCAATAGTCTGTTCATTTTTTGGCCATATACAAAATCAGGGGCAAGCTGCGCCTGTCACCAAGTGCATTTAACCCTCAATGGTGTGGTTGTTTTTTGGCTAAAGCCTACATCAGGGTGAAGCTGTGACACCAAGTGCATTTAACCAGCAATAGTCTGTTCATTTTTTGGCCATATACAAAATCAGGGGCAAGCTGCGCCTGTCACCAAGTGCATTTAACCCTCAATGGTGTGGTTGTTTTTTGGCTAAAGCCTACATCAGGGTGAAGCTGTCACACCAAGTGCATTTAACCAGCAATAGTCTGTTCATTTTTTGGCCATATACAAAATCAGGGGCAAGCTGCGCCTGTCACCAAGTGCATTTAACCCTCAATGGTGTGGTTGTTTTTTGGCTAAAGCCTACATCAGGGTGAAGCTGTCACACCAAGTGCATTTAACCAGCAATAGTCTGTTTATTTTTTGGCCATATCCCAGTCTAATTCTGTCACTAAATCCATACCGGTCACCCAGCGCCTAAATACTAGGCCTCAAATTTATATCCAGCTAAATCTGTCCCTAGTGCTGTAGCTGGGCGAGTTATTTCGTGTCCGTTCAAGCACATTTCTTGTTCTGGGTTGAAATACAATTCCCAATTTAGCAATTTCATAATTTAGTGGTTCCTGCTATATCAGAGCTATTTGAAATCTATCCCAAAAAGGGTATATAATATTGAAGGTGCACATTGGGTCATTCAGAATAACTTCACACACACCCGCTACTGTGTATTTCCAAGTCTAATTCTGTCACTAAACCCATACCTGTCACCCAGCGCCTAAATACTAGGCCTCAAATTTAAATCCCTCTAAATCTCTCGTTACCGCTGTACTGTTGTTGCTGGGCAAGATATTTAGTGTCCGTCAAAGCACATTTTTTGTTCTGGGTTGAAGTACAATTCCCAATTTAGCAATTTCATAATTTAGTGGTTTCTGCTATATCAGAGCTATTTGAAATCTATCCCTAAAAGGGTATATAATATTGAAGGTGCACATAGGGTCATTCAGAATAACTTCACACACACGCTTCTGTGCATTTCCAAGTCTAATTCTGTCACTAAATCCATACCGGTGACCCAGCGCCTAAATACTAGGCCTCAAATTTATATCCCGCTAAATCTCTCGTTACCGCTGTACTGTTGTTGCTGGGCAAGATATTTAGTGTCCGTCAAAGCACATTTTTTGTTCTGGGTTGAAGTACAATTCCCAATTTAGCAATTTCATAATTTAGTGGTTCCTGCTATATCAGAGCTATTTGAAATCTATCCCAAAAAGGGTATATAATATTGAAGGTGCACATTGGGTCATTCAGAATAACTTCACACACACCCGCTACTGTGTATTTCCAAGTCTAATTCTGTCACTAAACCCATACCTGTCACCCAGCGCCTAAATACTAGGCCTCAAATTTAAATCCCTCTAAATCTCTCGTTACCGCTGTACTGTTGTTGCTGGGCAAGATATTTAGTGTCCGTCAAAGCACATTTTTTGTTCTGGGTTGAAGTACAATTCCCAATTTAGCAATTTCATAATTTAGTGGTTTCTGCTATATCAGAGCTATTTGAAATCTATCCCTAAAAGGGTATATAATATTGAAGGTGCACATTGGGTCATTCAGAATAACTTCACACACACGCTTCTGTGCATTTCCAAGTCTAATTCTGTCACTAAATCCATACCGGTGACCCAGCGCCTAAATACTAGGCCTCAAATTTAAATCCCTCTAAATCTCTCGTTACCCACCGCTGTACTGTTGTTGCTGGGCAAGATATTTAGTGTCCGTCAAAGCACATTTTTTGTTCTGGGTTGAAGTACAATTCCCAATTTAGCAATTTCATAATTTAGTGGTTTCTGCTATATCAGAGCTATTTGAAATCTATCCCTAAAAGGGTATATAATATTGAAGGTGCACATAGGGTCATTCAGAATAACTTCACACACACCCGCTACTGTGTATTTCCAAGTCTAATTCTGTCACTAAACCCATACCTGTCACCCAGCGCCTAAATACTAGGCCTCAAATTTAAATCCCTCTAAATCTCTCGTTACCGCTGTACTGTTGTTGCTGGGCAAGATATTTAGTGTCCGTCAAAGCACATTTTTTGTT
Organism: Bufo gargarizans; assembly: GCF_014858855.1. Classification (NCBI taxonomy): domain Eukaryota; kingdom Metazoa; phylum Chordata; class Amphibia; order Anura; family Bufonidae; genus Bufo; species Bufo gargarizans. The sequence goes on along the minus strand of NC_058085.1, from coordinate 292,047,838 downwards.
CTGGGTTGAAGTACAATTCCCAATTTAGCAATTTCATAATTTAGTGGTTTCTGCTATATCAGAGCTATTTGAAATCTATCCCTAAAAGGGTATATAATATTGAAGGTGCACATTGGGTCATTCAGAATAACTTCACACACACGCTTCTGTGCATTTCCAAGTCTAATTCTGTCACTAAATCCATACCGGTGACCCAGCGCCTAAATACTAGGCCTCAAATTTAAATCCCTCTAAATCTCTCGTTACCCACCGCTGTACTGTTGTTGCTGGGCAAGATATTTAGTGTCCGTCAAAGCACATTTTTTGTTCTGGGTTGAAGTACAATTCCCAATTTAGCAATTTCATAATTTAGTGGTTTCTGCTATATCAGAGCTATTTGAAATCTATCCCTAAAAGGGTATATAATATTGAAGGTGCACATAGGGTCATTCAGAATAACTTCACACACACCCGCTACTGTGTATTTCCAAGTCTAATTCTGTCACTAAACCCATACCTGTCACCCAGCGCCTAAATACTAGGCCTCAAATTTAAATCCCTCTAAATCTCTCGTTACCGCTGTACTGTTGTTGCTGGGCAAGATATTTAGTGTCCGTCAAAGCACATTTTTTGTTCTGGGTTGAAGTACAATTCCCAATTTAGCAATTTCATAATTTAGTGGTTTCTGCTATATCAGAGCTATTTGAAATCTATCCCTAAAAGGGTATATAATATTGAAGGTGCACATTGGGTCATTCAGAATAACTTCACACACACGCTTCTGTGCATTTCCAAGTCTAATTCTGTCACTAAATCCATACCGGTGACCCAGCGCCTAAATACTAGGCCTCAAATTTAAATCCCTCTAAATCTCTCGTTACCCACCGCTGTACTGTTGTTGCTGGGCAAGATATTTAGTGTCCGTCAAAGCACATTTTTTGTTCTGGGTTGAAGTACAATTCCCAATTTAGCAATTTCATAATTTAGTGGTTTCTGCTATATCAGAGCTATTTGAAATCTATCCCTAAAAGGGTATATAATATTGAAGGTGCACATAGGGTCATTCAGAATAACTTCACACACACGCTTCTGTGCATTTCCAAGTCTAATTCTGTCACTAAATCCATACCGGTGACCCAGCGCCTAAATACTAGGCCTCAAATTTAAATCCCTCTAAATCTCTCGTTACCCACCGCTGTACTGTTGTTGCTGGGCAAGATATTTAGTGTCCGTCAAAGCACATTTTTTGTTCTGGGTTGAAGTACAATTCCCAATTTAGCAATTTCATAATTTAGTGGTTTCTGCTATATCAGAGCTATTTGAAATCTATCCCTAAAAGGGTATATAATATTGAAGGTGCACATAGGGTCATTCAGAATAACTTCACACACACGCTTCTGTGCATTTCCAAGTCTAATTCTGTCACTAAATCCATACCGGTGACCCAGCGCCTAAATACTAGGCCTCAAATTTAAATCCCTCTAAATCTCTCGTTACCCACCGCTGTACTGTTGTTGCTGGGCAAGATATTTAGTGTCCGTCAAAGCACATTTTTTGTTCTGGGTTGAAGTACAATTCCCAATTTAGCAATTTCATAATTTAGTGGTTTCTGCTATATCAGAGCTATTTGAAATCTATCCCTAAAAGGGTATATAATATTGAAGGTGCACATAGGGTCATTCAGAATAACTTCACACACACGCTTCTGTGCATTTCCAAGTCTAATTCTGTCACTAAACCCATACCTGTCACCCAGCGCCTAAATACTAGGCCTCAAATTTATATCCCGCTAAATCTCTCGTTACCGCTGTACTGTTGTTGCTGGGCAAGATATTTAGTGTCCGTCAAAGCACATTTTTTGTTCTGGGTTGAAGTACAATTCCCAATTTAGCAATTTCATAATTTAGTGGTTCCTGCTATATCAGAGCTATTTGAAATCTATCCCAAAAAGGGTATATAATATTGAAGGTGCACATTGGGTCATTCAGAATAACTTCACACACACCCGCTACTGTGTATTTCCAAGTCTAATTCTGTCACTAAACCCATACCTGTCACCCAGCGCCTAAATACTAGGCCTCAAATTTAAATCCCTCTAAATCTCTCGTTACCGCTGTCCTGTTGTAGCTGGGAAAGTTATTTAGTGCCCGTCAAAGCACATTTTTTGTTCTGGGTTGAAGTACAATTCCCAATTTAGCAATTTCATAATTTAGTGGTTCCTGCTATATCAGAGCTATTTGAAATCTATCCCAAAAAGGGTATATAATATTCAAGGTGCACATTGGGTCATTCAGAATAACTTCACACACACGCTTCTGTGCATTTCCAAGTCTAATTCTGTCACTAAATCCATACCGGTCACCCAGCGCCTAAATACTAGGCCTCAAATTTATATCCCGCTGAATTTGAATACAATACATTGGGCCAAATAATATATTTGTTGTTGTGGTGAACCATAACAATGAGAAAAACATCTAGTAAGGGACGCGGACGTGGACATGGTCGTGGTGGTGTTAGTGGACCCTCTGGTGCTGGGAGAGGACGTGGCCGTTCTGCCACATCCACACGTCCTAGTGTACCAACTACCTCAGGTCCCAGTAGCCGCCAGAATTTACAGCGATATATGGTGGGGCCCAATGCCGTTCTAAGGATGGTAAGGCCTGAGCAGGTACAGGCATTAGTCAATTGGGTGGCCGACAGTGGATCCAGCACGTTCACATTATCTCCCACCCAGTCTTCTGCAGAAAGCGCACAGATGGCGCCTGAAAACCAACCCCATCAGTCTGTCACATCACCCCCATGCATACCAGGGAAACTGTCTCAGCCTCAAGTTATGCAGCAGTCTCTTATGCTGTTTGAAGACTCCGCTGGCAGGGTTTCCCAAGGGCATCCACCTAGCCCTTCCCCAGCGGTGAAAGACATAGAATGCACTGACGCACAACCACTTATGTTTCCTGATGATGAGGACATGGGAATACCACCTCAGCATGTCTCTGATGATGACGAAACACAGGTGCCAACTGCTGCGTCTTTCTGCAGTGTGCAGACTGAACAGGAGGTCAGGGATCAAGACTGGGTGGAAGACGATGCAGGGGACGATGAGGTCCTAGACCCCACATGGAATGAAGGTCGTGCCACTGACTTTCACAGTTCGGAGGAAGAGGCAGTGGTGAGACCGAGCCAACAGCGTAGCAAAAGAGGGAGCAGTGGGCAAAAGCAGAACACCCGCCGCCAAGAGACTCCGCCTGCTACTGACCGCCGCCATCTGGGACCGAGCACCCCAAAGGCAGCTTCAAGGAGTTCCCTGGCATGGCACTTCTTCAAACAATGTGCTGACGACAAGACCCGAGTGGTTTGCACGCTGTGCCATCAGAGCCTGAAGCGAGGCATTAACGTTCTGAACCTGAGCACAACCTGCATGACCAGGCACCTGCATGCAAAGCATGAACTGCAGTGGAGTAAACACCTTAAAACCAAGGAAGTCACTCAGGCTCCCCCTGCTACCTCTTCTGCTGCTGCCGCCTCGGCCTATTCTGCTGCTGCCGCCTCGGCCTCTTCCTCCGCCTCTGGAGGAACGTTGGCACCTGCCGCCCAGCAAACAGGGGATGTACCACCAACACCACCACCACCACCTCCGTCACCAAGCGTCTCAACCATGTCACACGCCAGCGTTCAGCTCTCCATCTCACAAACATTTGATAGAAAGCGTAAATTCCCACCTAGCCACCCTCGATCCCTGGCCCTGAATGCCAGCATTTCTAAACTACTGGCCTATGAAATGCTGTCATTTAGGCTGGTGGACACAGACAGCTTCAAACAGCTCATGTCGCTTGCTGTCCCACAGTATGTTGTTCCCAGCCGGCACTACTTCTCCAAGAGAGCCGTGCCTTCCCTGCACAACCAAGTATCCGATAAAATCAAGTGTGCACTGCGCAACGCCATCTGTAGCAAGGTCCACCTAACCACAGATACGTGGACCAGTAAGCACGGCCAGGGACGCTATATCTCCCTAACTGCACACTGGGTAAATGTAGTGGCAGCTGGGCCCCAGGCGGAGAGCTGTTTGGCGCACGTCCTGCCGCCGCCAAGGATCGCAGGGCAACATTCTTTGCCTCCTGTTGCCACCTCCTCCTTCTCGGCTTCCTCCTCCTCTTCTTCCACCTGCTCATCCAGTCAGCCACACACCTTCACCACCAACTTCAGCACAGCCCGGGGTAAACGTCAGCAGGCCATTCTGAAACTCATATGTTTGGGGGACAGGCCCCACACCGCACAGGAGTTGTGGCGGGGTATTGAACAACAGACCGACGAGTGGTTGCTGCCGGTGAGCCTCAAGCCCGGCCTGGTGGTGTGTGATAATGGGCGAAATCTCGTTGCAGCTCTGGGACTAGCCAATTTGACGCACATCCCTTGCTTGGCGCATGTGCTGAATTTGGTGGTGCAGAAGTTCATTCACAACTACCCCGACATGTCAGAGCTGCTGCATAAAGTGCGGGCCGTCTGTTCGCGCTTCCGGCGTTCACATCCTGCCGCTGCTCGCCTGTCTGCGCTACAGCGTAACTTCGGCCTTCCCGCTCACCGCCTCATATGCGACGTGCCCACCAGGTGGAACTCCACCTTGCACATGCTGGACAGACTGTGCGAGCAGCAGCAGGCCATAGTGGAGTTTCAGCTGCAGCACGCACGGGTCAGTCGCACTACAGAACAGCACCACTTCACCACCAATGACTGGGCCTCCATGCGAGACCTGTGTGCCCTGTTGCGCTGTTTCGAGTACTCCACCAACATGGCCAGTGGCGATGACACCGTTATCAGCGTTACAATACCACTTCTATGTCTCCTTGAGAAAACACTTAGGGCGATGATGGAACAGGAGGTGGCCCAGGAGGAGGAGGAGGACGATGAGGAAGAGGGGTCATTTTTAGCACTTTCAGGCCAGTCTCTTCGAAGTGACTCAGAGGGAGGTTTTTTGCAACAGCAGAGGCCAGGTACAAATGTGGCCAGCCAGGGCCCACTACTGGAGGACGAGGAGGACGAGGATGAGGAGGAGGTGGAGGAGGATGAGGATGAAGCATGGTCACAGCGGGGTGGCACCCAACGCAGCTCGGGTCCATCACTGGTGCGTGGCTGGGGGGAAAGGCAGGACGATGACGATACGCCTCCCACAGAGGACAGCTTGTCCTTACCCCTGGGCAGCCTGGCACACATGAGCGACTACATGCTGCAGTGCCTGCGCAACGACAGCAGAGTTGCCCACATTTTAACCTGTGCGGACTACTGGGTTGCCACCCTGCTGGATCCACGCTACAAAGACAATGTGCCCACCTTACTTCCTGCACTGGAGCGTGATAGGAAGATGCGCGAGTACAAGCGCACGTTGGTAGACGCGCTACTGAGAGCATTCCCAAATGTCACAGGGGAACAAGTGGAAGCCCAAGGCCAAGGCAGAGGAGGAGCAAGAGGTCGCCAAGGCAGCTGTGTCACGGCCAGCTCCTCTGAGGGCAGGGTTAGCATGGCAGAGATGTGGAAAACTTTTGTCAACACGCCACAGCTAACTGCACCACCACCTGATACGCAACGTGTTAGCAGGAGGCAACATTTCACTAACATGGTGGAACAGTACGTGTGCACACCCCTCCACGTACTGACTGATGGTTCGGCCCCATTCAACTTCTGGGTCTCTAAATTGTCCACGTGGCCAGAGCTAGCCTTTTATGCCTTGGAGGTGCTGGCCTGCCCGGCAGCCAGCGTTTTGTCTGAACGTGTATTCAGCACGGCAGGGGGCGTCATTACAGACAAACGCAGCCGCCTGTCTACAGCCAATGTGGACAAGCTGACGTTCATAAAAATGAACCAGGCATGGATCCCACAGGACCTGTCCGTCCCTTGTCCAGATTAGACATTAACTACCTCCCCATAACCATATATTATTGGACTCCAGGGCACTTCCTCATTCAATCCTATTTTTATTTTCATTTTACCATTATATTGCGATGCTACCCAAAGTTGAATGAACCTCTCCTCTGCCTGTGTGCTAGGCCTAAATATATGCCAATGGACTGTTGCAGTGGTGGCTGACATGAAGCCTGATTCTCTGCTATGACATGCAGACTAATTCTCTGCTGACATGAAGCCAGATTGTCTGTTACGGGACCTCTCTCCTCTGCCTGGGTGCTGGGCCTAAATTTATGACAATGGACTGTTGCAGTGGTGGCTGACGTGAAGCCTGATTCTCTGCTATGACATGCAGACTGATTCTCTGCTGACATGAAGCCAGATCCTCTGTTACGGGACCTCTCTCCTCTGCCTGGGTGCTGGGCCTAAATTTATGACAATGGACTGTTGCAGTGGTGGCTGACGTGAAGCCTGATTCTCTGCTATGACATGCAGACTGATTCTCTGCTGACATGAAGCCAGATCCTCTTTTACGGGACCTCTCTCCTCTGCCTGGGTGCTGGGCCTAAATTTATGACAATGGACTGTTGCAGTGGTGGCTGACGTGAAGCCTGATTCTCTGCTATGACATGCAGACTGATTCTCTGCTGTCATGAAGCCAGATTGTCTGTTACGGGACCTTTCTCCTCTACCTGGGTTCTGGGCCTAAATTTATGAAAATTGACTCTTACAGTGGTGGGTGACGTGAAGCCTGATTCTCTGCTATGATATGAAGACTGATTCTCTGCTGACATGAAGCCAGATTGTCTGTTACGGGACCTTTCTCCTCTGCCTGGGTTCTGGGCCTAAATTTATGAAAATTGACTCTTACAGTGGTGGGTGACGTGAAGCCTGATTCTCTGCTGACATGAAGCCAGATTGTCTGTTACGGGACCTTTCTCCTCTGCCTGGGTTCTGGGCCTAAATTTATGAAAATTGACTCTTACAGTGGTGGGTGACGTGAAGCCTGATTCTCTGCTATGATATGAAGACTGATTCTCTGCTGACATGAAGCCAGATTGTCTGTTACGGGACCTTTCTCCTCTGCCTGGGTTCTGGGCCTAAATTTATGAAAATTGACTCTTACAGTGGTGGGTGACGTGAAGCCTGATTCTCTGCTATGATATGAAGACTGATTCTCTGCTGACATGAAGCCAGATTCTCTGTTACGGGACCTCTCTCCTCTGCCTGGGTGCTGGGCCTAAATTTATGACAATGGACTGTTGCAGTGGTGGCTGACGTGAAGCCTGATTCTCTGCTATGACATGCAGACTGATTCTCTGCTGACATGAAGCCAGATTCTCTGTTACGGGACCTCTCTCCTCTGCCTGTGTGTGTGCTGGGCCTAAATATATGCCAATGGACTGTTGCAGTGGTGGCTGACGTGAAGCCTCATTCTCTGCTATGACATGCAGACTAATTCTCTGCTGACATGAAGACAGATTTTCTGTTACGGGACCTCTCTCCTCTGCCTGGGTGCCGGGGCCTAAATATCTGAGAATGGACTGTTCCAGTGGTGGGTGACGGGAAGCCAGATTCTCTGCTATGGAACCTCTCTCCAATTGATTTTGGTTAATTTTTATTTATTTAATTTTTATTTTAATTCATTTCCCTATCCACATTTGTTTGCAGGGGATTTACCTACATGTTGCTGCCTTTTGCAGCCCTCTAGCTCTTTCCTGGGCTGTTTTACAGCCTTTTTAGTGCCGAAAAGTTCGGGTCCCCATTGACTTCAATGGGGTTCGGGTTCGGGACGAAGTTCGGATCGGGTTCGGATCCCGAACCCGAACATTTCCGGGATGTTCGGCCGAACTTCTCGAACCCGAACATCCAGGTGTTCGCTCAACTCTATTTATCACCTATCCTGTTAAGTTTAATGTAAATATCAGAATTTTTTTGGGGGGGTTCCACTGCTCCATTCACTTAGATATTATGTGTACTGTTGGTACATTCAGAGGGGACCCTGTTCTTCTCAGGATCCTGTGAATAGTTGATAAATGCATTTAATAGGCTAACCCCTTTTAAACCACTCAATGCACTCCTATGGGCAGCACTACTGCAGTGATTTTATATATATTTTTTTACTGCAACAGAACTATAGGTTTAGCCTCTATAACAATATATCAGCATTTCTTTTCTTGCTCAAGCAAAGATCAGCAAAACATCACACAGCCAAAGACAGCCATTGTTCACAGCACATCTTGCAAGTTGCCACAACTGGATTTTTTTGGCGATTCTGTGGTCATAACTTCAGAGTTAGGCCTCTTTCACACGAATGTGTGCGCTCCGTGGCCGTATTGCAAAGCACATTTGTGGATCCGCTATACACTGGCATTGTTCTGTGTGCATTCCGCATCACAGATGCGGACCCATTCACTTCAATGGGTCCGCAAATCCGGAGATGTGGAATGGTGCGGAACAGAAGTATGGAACAGAACCCTACGGAAGCACTACGGAGTGCTTCTGTGGGGTTTCTTCCTGTACTTCCGTTCCGCAAAAAGATAGAACATGTCCTATCTTTTTGCGGAACGCAGACCTATTAAAGTGAATGGGTGCGCAATCCGCTGCCCCACAGTGGGTGTTCATGTTGTGGCCCACAATTTGCAGGCCGCAGCATGGCCACGGGGCGCACACGTTCATGTGCAAGAGGCCTTTGACTGAAACACCGACGTGTGAATGCAGCCTGTGATTTTAAGCCAAAACCAGGTGTGACTAAACAGAGGTGCATACATTTCCCTTATACTTTATGTCTGTGGAGGCGCCAATCTTGGTTTTGGCTCAGTCACGGATTAAAGTCACTGACCAATAGTGTTGAGCGGCATGTCCCATATTCGAATTCGCGAAATTTCGTGAATATTCGAAAGAATATTCGTAAAATAGTCACGAATATTCGAATTCGTTATTATTTCGCATATGCGATAATTCAAATTTTCGCATCGCATAATACATATTATGAGATGCAAAATTCGCATGTGCGCTAATTAAATCGCCTTACGAAGATTCGCAACTCAATTCAATCACTAATGTAAGAATGCAAAGCCCTTTGCCTCTGTTCTGGGACAAGTGCCGATATTCGCCTGTGCGCTAATAAAATCGCCTTACAAAGATTCGCGCCTCAATCACTTTCTAGGCAATGTGAGTAAGATCTGAGCTTTTGGACTTTTGGGAATCAATCGAGATACAGTGGGGGGGTGATGACAGTAGTTGACAGAGTACAGATCAATGTAATCTGTAAGGTGGAAACTAAAATAAAAAATACGAATATTCGTAAATCGAATTTTACGAAGTTCGAAGTATTCGCGAATATGGTGCTATACTATATGAATGCACAGGCCTTTGCCTCTCTGTTCTGGGGACAAGTGTAGATATTCGCCTGTGCGCTAATAAAATCGCCTTACAAAGATTCGCGCCTCAATCACTTTCTAGGCAATGTGAGTAAGATCTGAGCTTTTGGACTTTTGGGAATCAATCGAGAAACAGTGGGGGGTGATGACAGTAGTTGACAGAGTACAAATCAATGTAATCTGTAAGGTGGAAACTAAAATAAAAAATACGAATATTCGTAAATCGAATTTTACGAAGTTCGAAATATTCGCGAATATGGTGCTATACTATATGAATGCACATGCACAGGCCTTTGCCTCTGTTCTGGGGACAAGTGTAGATATTCGCATGTGCGCTAATAAAATCGCCTTACGAAGATTCGCAACTCAATTCACTAATGTATGAATGCAAAGCCCTTTGCCTCTGTTCTGGGACAAGTGCCGATATTCGCATTTGCGCTAATAAAATCGCCTTACGAAGATTCGCGCCTCAATCACTTTCTAGGCAATGTGAGTAAGATCTGAGCTTTTGGACCTTTGGGAAACAATTAGAGTTGAGCGAACACCTGGATGTTCGGGTTCGAGAAGTTCGGCCTAACATCCCGGAAATGTTCGGGTTCGGGATCCGAACCCGATCCGAACTTCGTCCCGAACCCGAACCCCATTGAAGTCAATGGGGACCCGAACTTTTCGGCACTAAAAAGGCTGTAAAACAGCCCAGGAAAGAGCTAGAGGGCTGCAAAAGGCAGCAACATGTAGGTAAATCCCCTGCAAACAAATGTGGATAGGGAAATGAATTAAAATAAAAATTAAATAAATAAAAATTAACCAAAATCAATTGGAGAGAGGTTCCATAGCAGAGAATCTGGCTTCCCGTCACCCACCACTGGAACAGTCCATTCTCAGATATTTAGGCCCCGGCACCCAGGCAGAGGAGAGAGGTCCCGTAACAGAGAATCTGTCTTCATGTCAGCAGAGAATTAGTCTGCATGTCATAGCAGAGAATGAGGCTTCACGTCAGCCACCACTGCAACAGTCCATTGGCATATATTTAGGCCCAGCACCCAGGCAGAGGAGAGAGGTCCCGTAACAGACAATCTGGCTTCATGTCAGCAGAGAATCAGTCTGCATGTCATAGCAGAGAATCAGGCTTCACGTCACCCACCACTGCAACAGTCCATTGTCATAAATTTAGGCCCAGCACTAGTGTTGAGCGGCATGTCCCATATTCGAATTCGCGAAATTTTGTGAATATTCGAAAGAATATTCGTAAAATATTCGCGATTATTCAAATTCGTTATTATTTCGCATATGCGATAATTCGAATTATCGCATAATACATATGCTATGCAAAATTCACATGTGCGCTAATGAAATCGCCTTACGAAGATTCGCAACTCAATTCAATCACTAATGTATGAATGCAATGCCCTTTGCCTCTGTTCTGGGACAAGTGTAGATATTCGCATGTGCGCTAATAAAATCGCCTTACGAAGATTCGCACCTCAATCACTTTCTAGGGAATGTGAGACTTTTGGGAATCAATCGAGATACAGTGGGGGGTGATGACAGTAGTTGACAGAGTACAGATCAATGTAATCTGTAAGGTGGAAAGTAAAATAAAAAATACGAATATTCGTAAATCGACTTTTACGAAGTTCTACGTATTCGCGAATATGGTGCTATACTATATGAATGCACAGGCCTTTGCCTCTCTGTTCTGGGGACAAGTGTAGATATTTGCATTTGCGTTAATAAAATCGCCTTACGAAGATTCGCAGCTCAATTCAATCACTAATGTATGAATGCAAAGCCCTTTGCCTCTGTTCTGGGACAAGTGTAGATATTCGCATGTGCGCTAATAAAATCGCCTTACGAAGATTCGCAACTCAATTCACTAATGTATGAATGCAAAGCCCTTTGCCTCTGTTCTGGGACGTGCCGATATTCGCATGTGCGCTAATAAAATCGCCTTACGAAGATTCGCGCCTCAATCACTTTCTAGGCAATGTGAGTAAGATCTGAGCTGTTGGACCTTTGGGAAACAATCAATTATATGTGTACTGTAATTTTGTGGGGGGGGGGGGGGGAAACAAAAAACGAATATTCGTTTTTACGAATATATAGCACTATATTCGAAATATTCGCGAAATCGCGAAGTTGCGATATTCGCGAAAAAAATTTGCTTTTCGAATATTCGCGCTCAACACTACCCAGCACCCAGGCAGAGGAGAGAGGTCCCGTAACAGAGAATCTGGCTTCATGTCAGCAGAGAATCAGTCTTCATATCATAGCAGAGAATCAGGCTTCACGTCACCCACCACTGTAAGAGTCAATTTTCATAAATTTAGGCCCAGAACCCAGGCAGAGGAGAAAGGTCCCGTAACAGACAATCTGGCTTCATGTCAGCAGAGAATCAGTCTTCATATCATAGCAGAGAATCAGGCTTCACGTCACCCACCACTGCAACAGTCAATTGTCATAAATTTAGGCCCAGCACCCAGGCAGAGGAGAGAGCTCCCGTAACAGAGGATCTGGCTTCATGTCAGCAGAGAATCAGTCTGCATGTCATAGCAGAGAATGAGGCTTCACGTCACCCACCACTGCAACAGTCCATTGGCATATATTTAGGCCTAGCACACAGGCAGAGCAGAGAGGTCCCGTAACAGACAATCTGGCTTCATGTCAGCAGAGAATCAGTCTGCATGTCATAGCAGAGAATGAGGCTTCACGTCACCCACCACTGCAACAGTCCATTGGCATATATTTAGGCCTAGCACACAGGCAGAGCAGAGAGGTCCCGTAACAGACAATCTGGCTTCATGTCAGCAGAGAATCAGTCTGCATGTCATAGCAGAGAATGAGGCTTCACGTCACCCACCACTGCAACAGTCCATTGGCATATATTTAGGCCTAGCACACAGGCAGAGCAGAGAGGTCCCGTAACAGACAATCTGGCTTCATGTCAGCAGAGAATCAGTCTGCATGTCATAGCAGAGAATGAGGCTTCACGTCACCCACCACTGCAACAGTCCATTGGCATATATTTAGGCCTAGCACACAGGCAGAGCAGAGAGGTCCCGTAACAGACAATCTGGCTTCATGTCAGCAGAGAATCAGTCTGCATGTCATAGCAGAGAATGAGGCTTCACGTCACCCACCACTGCAACAGTCCATTGGCATATATTTAGGCCTAGCACACAGGCAGAGCAGAGAGGTCCCGTAACAGACAATCTGGCTTCATGACAGCAGAGAATCAGTCTGCATGTCATAGCAGAGAATGAGGCTTCACGTCAGCCACCACTGCAACAGTCCATTGGCATATATTTAGGCCTAGCACACAGGCAGAGCAGAGAGGTCCCGTAACAGACAATCTGGCTTCATGACAGCAGAGAATCAGTCTGCATGTCATAGCAGAGAATCAGGCTTCACGTCAGCCACCACTGCAACAGTCCATTGTCATAAATTTAGGCCCAGCACCCAGGCAGAGGAGAGAGGTCCCGTAACAGAGAATCTGGCTTCATGTCAGCAGAGAATCAGTCTTCATATCATAGCAGAGAATCAGGCTTCACGTCACCCACCACTGTAAGAGTCAATTTTCATAAATTTAGGCCCAGAACCCAGGCAGAGGAGAAAGGTCCCGTAACAGACAATCTGGCTTCATGTCAGCAGAGAATCAGTCTTCATATCATAGCAGAGAATCAGGCTTCACGTCACCCACCACTGCAACAGTCAATTTTCATAAATTTAGGCCCAGAACCCAGGCAGAGGAGAAAGGTCCCGTAACAGACAATCTGGCTTCATGTCAGCAGAGAATCAGTCTTCATATCATAGCAGAGAATCAGGCTTCACGTCACCCACCACTGCAACAGTCAATTGTCATAAATTTAGGCCCAGCACCCAGGCAGAGGAGAGAGCTCCCGTAACAGAGGATCTGGCTTCATGTCAGCAGAGAATCAGTCTGCATGTCATAGCAGAGAATGAGGCTTCACGTCACCCACCACTGCAACAGTCCATTGGCATATATTTAGGCCTAGCACACAGGCAGAGGAGAGGTTCATTCAACTTTGGGTAGCCTCGCAATATAATGGTAAAATGAAAATAAAAATAGGATTGAATGAGGAAGTGCCCTGGAGTCCAATAATATATGGTTATGGGGAGGTAGTTAATGTCTAATCTGGACAAGGGACGGACAGGTCCTGTGGGATCCATGCCTGGTTCATTTTTATGAACGTCAGCTTGTCCACATTGGCTGTAGACAGGCGGCTGCGTTTGTCTGTAATGACGCCCCCTGCCGTGCTGAATACACGTTCAGACAAAACGCTGGCTGCCGGGCAGGCCAGCACCTCCAAGGCATAAAAGGCTAGCTCTGGCCACGTGGACAATTTAGAGACCCAGAAGTTGAATGGGGCCGAACCATCAGTCAGTACGTGGAGGGGTGTGCACACGTACTGTTCCACCATGTTAGTGAAATGTTGCCTCCTGCTAACACGTTGCGTATCAGGTGGTGGTGCAGTTAGCTGTGGCGTGTTGACAAAAGTTTTCCACATCTCTGCCATGCTAACCCTGCCCTCAGAGGAGCTGGCCGTGACACAGCTGCCTTGGCGACCTCTTGCTCCTCCTCTGCCTTGGCCTTGGGCTTCCACTTGTTCCCCTGTGACATTTGGGAATGCTCTCAGTAGCGTGTCTACCAACGTGCGCTTGTACTCGCGCATCTTCCTATCACGCTCCAGTGCAGGAAGTAAGGTGGGCACATTGTCTTTGTAGCGTGGATCCAGCAGGGTGGCAACCCAGTAGTCCGCACAGGTTAAAATGTGGGCAACTCTGCTGTCGTTGCGCAGGCACTGCAGCATGTAGTCGCTCATGTGTGCCAGGCTGCCCAGGGATAAGGACAAGCTGTCCTCTGTGGGAGGCGTATCGTCATCGTCCTGCCTTTCCCCCCAGCCACGCACCAGTGATGGACCCGAGCTGCGTTGGGTGCCACCCCGCTGTGACCATGCTTCATCCTCATCCTCCTCCACCTCCTCCTCATCCTCGTCCTCCTCGTCCTCCAGTAGTGGGCCCTGGCTGGCCACATTTGTACCTGGCCTCTGCTGTTGCCAAAAACCTCCCTCTGAGTCACTTCGAAGAGACTGGCCTGAAAGTGCTAAAAATGACCCCTCTTCCTCCTCCTCCTCCTCCTCCTCCTGGGCCACCTCCTCTTCCATCATCGCCCTAAGTGTTTTCTCAAGGAGACATAGAAGTGGTATTGTAACGCTGATAACGGTGTCATCGCCACTGGCCATGTTGGTGGAGTACTCGAAACAGCGCAACAGGGCACACAGGTCTCGCATGGAGGCCCAGTCATTGGTGGTGAAGTGGTGCTGTTCTGTAGTGCGACTGACCCGTGCGTGCTGCAGCTGAAACTCCACTATGGCCTGCTGCTGCTCGCACAGTCTGTCCAGCATGTGCAAGGTGGAGTTCCACCTGGTGGGCACGTCGCATATGAGGCGGTGAGCGGGAAGGCCGAAGTTACGCTGTAGCGCAGACAGGCGAGCAGCAGCAGGATGTGAACGCCGGAAGCGCGAACAGATGGCCCGCACTTTATGCAGCAGCTCTGACATGTCGGGGTAGTTGTGAATGAACTTCTGCACCACCAAATTCAGCACATGCGCCAAGCAAGGGATGTGCGTCAAATTGGCTAGTCCCAGAGCTGCAACGAGATTTCGCCCATTATCACACACCACCAGGCCGGGCTTGAGGCTCACCGGCAGCAACCACTCGTCGGTCTGTTGTTCTATACCCCGCCACAACTCCTGTGCGGTGTGGGGCCTGTCCCCCAAACATATGAGTTTCAGAATGGCCTGCTGACGTTTACCCCGGGCTGTGCTGAAGTTGGTGGTGAAGGTGTGTGGCTGACTGGATGAGCAGGTGGAAGAAGAGGAGGAGGAAGCCGAGAAGGAGGAGGTGGCAACAGGAGGCAAAGAATGTTGCCCTGCGATCCTTGGCGGCGGAAGGACGTGCGCCAAACAGCTCTCCGCCTGGGGCCCAGCTGCCACTACATTTACCCAGTGTGCAGTTAGGGAGATATAGCGTCCCTGGCCGTGCTTACTGGTCCACGTATCTGTGGTTAGGTGGACCTTGCTACAGATGGCGTTGCGCAGTGCACACTTGATTTTATCGGATACTTGGTTGTGCAGGGAAGGCACGGCTCTCTTGGAGAAGTAGTGCCGGCTGGGAACAACATACTGTGGGACAGCAAGCGACATGAGCTGTTTGAAGCTGTCTGTGTCCACCAGCCTAAATGACAGCATTTCATAGGCCAGTAGTTTAGAAATGCTGGCATTCAGGGCCAGGGATCGAGGGTGGCTAGGTGGGAATTTACGCTTTCTATCAAATGTTTGTGAGATGGAGAGCTGAACGCTGGCGTGTGACATGGTTGAGACGCTTGGTGACGGAGGTGGTGGTGGTGGTGTTGGTGGTACATCCCCTGTTTGCTGGGCGGCAGGTGCCAACGTTCCTCCAGAGGCGGAGGAAGAGGCCGAGGCGGCAGCAGCAGAATAGGCCGAGGCGGCAGCAGCAGAAGAGGTAGCAGGGGGAGCCTGAGTGACTTCCTTGGTTTTAAGGTGTTTACTCCACTGCAGTTCATGCTTTGCATGCAGGTGCCTGGTCATGCAGGTTGTGCTCAGGTTCAGAACGTTAATGCCTCGCTTCAGGCTCTGATGGCACAGCGTGCAAACCACTCGGGTCTTGTCGTCAGCACATTGTTTGAAGAAGTGCCATGCCAGGGAACTCCTTGAAGCTGCCTTTGGGGTGCTCGGTCCCAGATGGCGGCGGTCAGTAGCAGGCGGAGTCTCTTGGCGGCGGGTGTTCTGCTTTTGCCCACTGCTCCCTCTTTTGCTACGCTGTTGGCTCGGTCTCACCACTGCCTCTTCCTCCGAACTGTGAAAGTCAGTGGCACGACCTTCATTCCATGTGGGGTCTAGGACCTCATCGTCCCCTGCATCGTCTTCCACCCAGTCTTGATCCCTGACCTCCTGTTCAGTCTGCACACTGCAGAAAGACGCAGCAGTTGGCACCTGTGTTTCGTCATCATCAGAGACATGCTGAGGTGGTATTCCCATGTCCTCATCATCAGGAAACATAAGTGGTTGTGCGTCAGTGCATTCTATGTCTTTCACCGCTGGGGAAGGGCTAGGTGGATGCCCTTGGGAAACCCTGCCAGCGGAGTCTTCAAACAGCATAAGAGACTGCTGCATAACTTGAGGCTGAGACAGTTTCCCTGGTATGCATGGGGGTGATGTGACAGACTGATGGGGTTGGTTTTCAGGCGCCATCTGTGCGCTTTCTGCAGAAGACTGGGTGGGAGATAATGTGAACGTGCTGGATCCACTGTCGGCCACCCAATTGACTAATGCCTGTACCTGCTCAGGCCTTACCATCCTTAGAACGGCATTGGGCCCCACCATATATCGCTGTAAATTCTGGCGGCTACTGGGACCTGAGGTAGTTGGTACACTAGGACGTGTGGATGTGGCAGAACGGCCACGTCCTCTCCCAGCACCAGAGGGTCCACTAACACCACCACGACCATGTCCACGTCCGCGTCCCTTACTAGATGTTTTTCTCATTGTTATGGTTCACCACAACAACAAATATATTATTTGGCCCAATGTATTGTATTCAAATTCAGCGGGATATAAATTTGAGGCCTAGTATTTAGGCGCTGGGTGACCGGTATGGATTTAGTGACAGAATTAGACTTGGAAATGCACAGAAGCGTGTGTGTGTGAAGTTATTCTGAATGACCCAATGTGCACCTTGAATATTATATACCCTTTTAGGGATAGATTTCAAATAGCTCTGATATAGCAGAAACCACTAAATTATGAAATTGCTAAATTGGGAATTGTACTTCAACCCAGAACAAAAAATGTGCTTTGACGGACACTAAATATCTTGCCCAGCAACAACAGTACAACGGTGGGTAACGAGAGATTTAGAGGGAATTAAATTTGAGGCCTAGTATTTAGGCGCTGGGTCACCGGTATGGATTTAGTGACAGAATTAGACTTGGAAATACACAGTAGCGGGTGTGTGTGAAGTTATTCTGAATGACCCTATGTGCACCTTCAATATTATATACCCTTTTAGGGATAGATTTCAAATAGCTCTGATATAGCAGAAACCACTAAATTATGAAATTGCTAAATTGGGAATTGTACTTCAACCCAGAACAAAAAATGTGCTTTGACGGACACTAAATATCTTGCCCAGCAACAACAGTACAGCGGTGGGTAACGAGAGATTTAGAGGGAATTAAATTTGAGGCCTAGTATTTAGGCGCTGGGTCACCGGTATGGATTTAGTGACAGAATTAGACTTGGAAATGCACAGAAGCGTGTGTGTGAAGTTATTCTGAATGACCCAATGTGCACCTTCAATATTATATACCCTTTTTGGGATAGATTTCAAATAGCTCTGATATAGCAGGAACCACTAAATTATGAAATTGCTAAATTGGGAATTGTACTTCAACCCAGAACAAAAAATGTGCTTTGACGGGCACTAAATAACTTTCCCAGCTACAACAGGACAACGGTAACGAGAGATTTAGAGGGATTTAAATTTGAGGCCTAGTATTTAGGCGCTGGGTGACAGGTATGGGTTTAGTGACAGAATTAGACTTGGAAATACACAGTAGCGGGTGTGTGTGAAGTTATTCTGAATGACCCTATGTGCACCTTCAATATTATATACCCTTTTAGGGATAGATTTCAAATAGCTCTGATATAGCAGAAACCACTAAATTATGAAATTGCTAAATTGGGAATTGTACTTCAACCCAGAACAAAAAATGTGCTTTGACGGACACTAAATATCTTGCCCAGCAACAACAGTACACCGGTGGGTAACGAGAGATTTAGAGGGAATTAAATTTGAGGCCTAGTATTTAGGCGCTGGGTCACCGGTATGGATTTAGTGACAGAATTAGACTTGGAAATACACAGTAGCGGGTGTGTGTGAAGTTATTCTGAATGACCCTATGTGCACCTTCAATATTATATACCCTTTTTGGGATAGATTTCAAATAGCTCTGATATAGCAGGAACCACTAAATTATGAAATTGCTAAATTGGGAATTGTACTTCAACCCAGAACAAAAAATGTGCTTTGACGGGCACTAAATAACTTTCCCAGCTACAACAGGACAACGGTAACGAGAGATTTAGAGGGATTTAAATTTGAGGCCTAGTATTTAGGCGCTGGGTGACAGGTATGGGTTTAGTGACAGAATTAGACTTGGAAATACACAGTAGCGGGTGTGTGTGAAGTTATTCTGAATGACCCTATGTGCACCTTCAATATTATATACCCTTTTTGGGATAGATTTCAAATAGCTCTGATATAGCAGAAACCACTAAATTATGAAATTGCTAAATTGGGAATTGTACTTCAACCCAGAACAAAAAATGTGCTTTGACGGACACTAAATATCTTGCCCAGCAACAACAGTACAGCGGTGGGTAACGAGAGATTTAGAGGGAATTAAATTTGAGGCCTAGTATTTAGGCGCTGGGTCACCGGTATGGATTTAGTGACAGAATTAGACTTGGAAATACACAGTAGCGGGTGTGTGTGAAGTTACTCTGAATGACCCTATGTGCACCTTCAATATTATATACCCTTTTTGGGATAGATTTCAAAGAGCTCTGATATAGCAGGAACCACTAAATTATGAAATTGCTAAATTGGGAATTGTATTTCAACCCAGAACAAGAAATGTGCTTGAACGGACACTAAATAACTCGCCCAGCTACAGCACTAGGGACAGATTTAGCTGGATATAAATTTGAGGCCTAGTATTTAGGCGCTGGGTGACAGGTATGGGTTTAGTGACAGAATTAGACTTGGAAATACACAGTAGCGGGTGTGTGTGAAGTTATTCTGAATGACCCTATGTGCACCTTCAATATTATATACCCTTTTAGGGATAGATTTCAAATAGCTCTGATATAGCAGAAACCACTAAATTATGAAATTGCTAAATTGGGAATTGTACTTCAACCCAGAACAAAAAATGTGCTTTGACGGACACTAAATATCTTGCCCAGCAACAACAGTACAGCGGTGGGTAACGAGAGATTTAGAGGGAATTAAATTTGAGGCCTAGTATTTAGGCGCTGGGTCACCGGTATGGATTTAGTGACAGAATTAGACTTGGAAATACACAGTAGCGGGTGTGTGTGAAGTTATTCTGAATGACCCTATGTGCACCTTCAATATTATATACCCTTTTTGGGATAGATTTCAAATAGCTCTGATATAGCAGGAACCACTAAATTATGAAATTGCTAAATTGGGAATTGTACTTCAACCCAGAACAAAAAATGTGCTTTGACGGGCACTAAATAACTTTCCCAGCTACAACAGGACAACGGTAACGAGAGATTTAGAGGGATTTAAATTTGAGGCCTAGTATTTAGGCGCTGGGTGACAGGTATGGGTTTAGTGACAGAATTAGACTTGGAAATACACAGTAGCGGGTGTGTGTGAAGTTATTCTGAATGACCCTATGTGCACCTTCAATATTATATACCCTTTTTGGGATAGATTTCAAATAGCTCTGATATAGCAGAAACCACTAAATTATGAAATTGCTAAATTGGGAATTGTACTTCAACCCAGAACAAAAAATGTGCTTTGACGGACACTAAATATCTTGCCCAGCAACAACAGTACAGCGGTGGGTAACGAGAGATTTAGAGGGAATTAAATTTGAGGCCTAGTATTTAGGCGCTGGGTCACCGGTATGGATTTAGTGACAGAATTAGACTTGGAAATACACAGTAGCGGGTGTGTGTGAAGTTACTCTGAATGACCCTATGTGCACCTTCAATATTATATACCCTTTTTGGGATAGATTTCAAAGAGCTCTGATATAGCAGGAACCACTAAATTATGAAATTGCTAAATTGGGAATTGTATTTCAACCCAGAACAAGAAATGTGCTTGAACGGACACTAAATAACTCGCCCAGCTACAGCACTAGGGACAGATTTAGCTGGATATAAATTTGAGGCCTAGTATTTAGGCGCTGGGTGACCGGTATGGATTTAGTGACAGAATTAGACTGGGATATGGCCAAAAAATGAACAGACTATTGCTGGTTAAATGCACTTGGTGTGACAGCTTCACCCTGATGTAGGCTTTAGCCAAAAAACAACCACACCATTGAGGGTTAAATGCACTTGGTGACAGGCGCAGCTTGCCCCTGATTTTGTATATGGCCAAAAAATGAACAGACTATTGCTGGTTAAATGCACTTGGTGTGACAGCTTCACCCTGATGTAGGCTTTAGCCAAAAAACAACCACACCATTGAGGGTTAAATGCACTTGGTGACAGGCGCAGCTTGCCCCTGATTTTGTATATGGCCAAAAAATGAACAGACTATTGCTGGTTAAATGCACTTGGTGTGACAGCTTCACCCTGATGTAGGCTTTAGCCAAAAAACAACCACACCATTGAGGGTTAAATGCACTTGGTGACAGGCGCAGCTTGCCCCTGATTTTGTATATGGCCAAAAAATGAACAGACTATTGCTGGTTAAATGCACTTGGTGTGACAGCTTCACCCTGATGTAGGCTTTAGCCAAAAAACAACCACACCATTGAGGGTTAAATGCACTTGGTCGCAGCTTGTGCTGGCGCACCACAAGACACAAAATGGCCGCCGATCACCCCAGAAAAATGAGACTGACAAACGGTCTGTGCAGCCTAAAAACAGTGAGCAATTGAGGATCAGCAGCTCAATGATCCACAGCTGCAGATCGATCAGTTAATCAAGTCCTTTGGAGGAGTTAATCTGCCTAATCTCGCCCTACTGTCGCAGCCGCAACCTCTCCCTACGCTAATCAGAGCAGAGTGACGGGCGGCGCTATGTGACTCCAGCTTAAATAGAGGCTGGGTCACATGGTGCTCTGGCCAATCACAGCCATGCCAATAGTAGGCATGGCTGTGATGGCCTCTTGGGGCAAGTAGTATGACGCTTGTTGATTGGCTGCTTTGCAGCCTTTCAAAAAGCGCCAAGAAAGCGTCACAAAAGCGCGAAGAAAGCGACGAACACCGAACCCGAACCCGGACTTTTACGAAAATGTCCGGGTTCGGGTCCGTGTCACGGACACCCCAAAATTCGGTACGAACCCGAACTATACAGTTCGGGTTCGCTCATCCCTAGAAACAATCAATTATATGTGTACTGTAATTTTGTGGAAAAAAACAAAAAAAAACAACGAATATTCGTTTTTACGAATATATAGCACTATATTCGAAATATTCGCGAAATCGCGAAGTTGCGATATTCGCGAAAAAAAATTCGCTTTTCGAATATTCGTGCTCAACACTACTGACCAAAACAAATGATATAGTCCCAGCCTCAACTTTTCCATTATATTTATTCTGTGTTAAATATGCAGTTCTGGCTGATCACATATGTGGGCCACAGGTCTCTGCTATTTTAAACAGCAGAAACCCGGCAGCTATGGCGCCTGCTGCACGTGTCAGCTGGCACATGTTTAAAGACCAGACTTCTGCTGTACATGTACGGCAGAGGTCCTGAACTGGTTAAAAACAGCCTGTTTATCATTGCCCACTTGAATCAGTGTGCATCCATTTTCTGTGTTTTAATGTGTTAACAGAACACTTCATTAGCTTTTTTAAAACCCTAAGTGCACTTACTATATATTATGTCCCACCCACAGTGCCCTCAGTACGAATAATGCCCCACATACTGACCAGTGTAACACTAACACTTCTCCTATACAGTATATAGTCTTTGTATATGTACAAAAAACAAATCTCATACTCTTCTCTGCACTGGAGGCAGCAGGACCTGAGGCTCCCAGTGTGATTATACGCTTCAGGTCCTGATGCTTCCAATGTGGCACAAGTATTCAAATACCTGTGGTGAGATGAGCATTTAGTTTTTTACATAATGTACCCGTTTCTCAGCCATTAGATGTGTGCTTCAGCTGTTAAAAACCTGACTGACTTCAATGGGGACCGTCTGGACCTCAGAAGGGCCAACAATGATTTACAGACACCATTTACTGGTCATTCAAAAATGGCCACATGGACTGCAATAGGAGTGAATGCACTTTAGTCTGGATTCACACCTTGTTACAGCCATATTTCTCACGTTTCAAGGCATGGGTTTAAGGCAGAGTTCACACGGGCGAGATTTCCGCGCAGGTGTAATGCGTGAGGTGAACGCATTGCACCCGCACTGAATCCGGACCCATTAACTTCTATGGGGCTGTGCACATGAACAGTGATTTTCACGCATCACTTATACGTTGCGTGAAAATCACAGCATGCTCTATAGTGTGCGTTTATCATGCAACGCAGGCCCCATAGAAGTGAATGGGGCTGAGTGAAAATCGTAAGCATCTGCAATCAAGTGCGGATGCGGTGCGATTTTCACACATGTTTGCTAAGATGACAGTCTATTCACTGTATTATTTTCCCTTATAACATGGTTATAAGGGAAATACTTAGATTACTCTTACCGGTAATATGTTTTCCATGAGCCCATGACAGCACCTGTGAGAGATCCTCCCCCCTCCTGACAGGAAACAGGAACTTCCCAGATCCTTAAATTGGTCCATTGCCTTCCGCCACTCAGTACTTGACAAGATTCCTGGGACCAGCAATGCACCTATATATAGTGAAACTAATAACACAACAAAAAGAAAACAAACCAGAAAAAAACTGCGCCAAATATATGCCAGGCATATCTCTTTGGCACAAAATATAGATTTCTCATTTACATCTTCTATGTATCTAATAAATTATATATATTATTTTTTTTTCTTTTTATTATAAAAATTCTTATTTTTATTTTTTTATTTGCCTACTATAATTTTTTTATTTTTTATTTTTATAGGGAGGGAATTATGTAGGTGCTGTCATGGGCTCATGGAAAACATATTACCGGTAAGAGTAATTTAAGTATTTCCATTACACCCCATGACAGCACCTGTGAGAGACTAGACAAGATAACTATTAGGGAGGGACTACAGCCTGCAGCACCTCTCTCCCAAAAGACATATCCTGCACAGATTAAAGGTCTAACCTATAGTGCTTGTAAGACGTAGAGGGGGAACTCCACGTTGCTGCCCTACAGATCTGATCAATAGTAGCGCACCCTTTTTCTGCCCAGGAAGAGGCCACTGCCCTAGTGGAATGAGCTGAAAAATCTGAAGGGACCTGACAATCTGATTGTGAATATGCCAGACCTATCACTCTCTTGATCCATCTGGCTAAGGTATGGCTCACAACTTTCGAGCCCCTATTCTGACCCTGAAACTGCACAAAGAGTTGCAGGGTTTTTCTAAAGCACTTCGTAGACTCTAAATAAGCACAGACACACCTTCTGACGTCTAAAGTATGAAAAGCTTTTGCAGTGTCCCAGGGGGTCAGTAGTGTATCTTTGGGTATGCTGGGCTTTGTAGTGCAGAGTAACCCACTAACCTGGGATTCACTGACGTCTTCAATCTGGGCAGATACTGGAACAGGCAGTACGTAAATGTTCGTGACGCCAGTGTCAATTAAACGGTGACACGCCGTGTAATGTTATGTGGAATAATGGAGTAACCACGTGATAGCCAACCAAAACTGGAACTTTACTGGAATTTTCAATAGTAATCATGCATGGACATAGGTGGAAACGCAGTTCCATTGAAGACAGTTGATTTGCATATGAAGACAGTGGTTTTGCATAAGTTACAGACAGGCCGGAAATAGCAAGGTGATTTTCAGAGGGTTAAACACAGGACTTGTAGTACAGGAGGCTTGCACTCTATTCCTGACTGATCCTGAAACATGTGACTTATTCTCCAAGGTCTGATGCCCTAACTCTGGCGTATCCTTGAATCTGTCTTTATCAAGTACCTCCTCTGTTACCTTGAGTACATCTTGCTGATTAGACTCGCCTTCTATTGAATCCTGGGTCTTCAGGCTGTTTAACTATGCCCTTCTTGCTTCTATGAATACGGACTCAGGAGGGGAACCTTCTCCTCAGAACTGGAACCCGGTTACAGGGCTTACTCTACCCTCTCAGCACTGAGTCTAGAAACTTCTGCCTTCCTGAGCTAGGCCCTAGCCTATTTATACTGAACTGGGGGCTCCCTCTGCTGGCTGTGACAAGGATTGCCGGTAACCGGCCTGACTGGCTTAAAGGGAAATACACATTCCAATCTAGCAGTGTCGGGTAGCCTACCCGTATGCTGCACACCCCCAGACTTTAACGTGAGTAAGGCCTCGTACTCACACACATACCTGAACCGGCATAAGATGATACATAATTTAAACATTACATTATAAATATGATAAATAACTATTTCACACAAAAATATAACATTTGCGACTTGATGAACAAATGACGCAAGAAAAAGGGCGTCTTCTTTCTTCTTAGGCACGGCCGCTGACCTGGCACAGCGGACTTAAGGTGAACCAGGTTAGTCTATTTTTTTTTTTCTTGACTGAAGTATAATAAAGAACTACACAGGATTTTCCTGCGGGTGTAGAACAGGCAAGGGCTCACGTGGAGGAGTCCATTCTTGCGCACACACGTCAAGCAGGCTATTTCTAGTAACAACTGTTCGGGAGGAGACACCACCAGCATAGTCAAAGTCTCCTAAATGGACTGGCGGACGTCCCCTGGTCATCCGGGTGGACCTCCTCAACACAGGGGTTTCCTCCTCCCTTAGCACCGAGGTAGAAGAGAGAGTAGCAACAGGAGGATCTCCATCCGTGAGACCTTGGTCAGGAACAACAGGAACAACAGGATCCACTAGAGGGGGAACTGGATCCGGGGGATCTTGAACCGGCTCTTCTGGAAGTAAAGGTACAGTAGGTGCCGGAGCGGGCACCAACAAGTTCAACCATGGTGTCAGAAGCCAATGCATGGGATCAGCGTCATACCTTAGATTACGGACAGCCTGCATAGGATCCTCGGGCTGTATTGATGACTCTGACACAGGGGGTTCAGATATAGAACTCTCGGCACTGGGTTCTGGTGTCAGGCAGAGCTTTAACCGGTTTCGGTGTACAATTTGGGATCCCCTGCCTTCCCGGGTGATCTCATAAGTGTGAGTTCCAACATTTGGGATTGCAGTGACAACATAGGGACTTTGCTCCCATTTACTGTCCAGTTTACTGGTACGGCGGTTATTTTTCAGCCATACCACAGCCCCTATTGTCAAGGGTTCTGCATGGGCTGCTTGGTCATAGTCTCTCTGCTGCCGGTTTCTAGCATAGTCCATACGTTCCTGAACAATAGCTTGGGCCGTATTCAATCGCCTTTGGTGTTCAGCAACCCAGTCGGTATTAGGTAATGGGTTGATGCAATCGGGTACGAGTACTTCCAAGGAGTGATCAGCAGGCAATAACCCTTGGCGCCCAAACATCAAATAAAAGGGGGTATACCCGGTGGAACAGTGTATGGTATGATTGTACGTGAACACGAGCTGTGGCAACAGATTAGGCCAATCTCCCCTGGTTTCAGGAGGCACGGTCCTCAGCATCTCTATCAAGGTCTGATTCATTTTTTCACATAATCCATTACCTTGCGGATGGTAGGCCGTCGTCCGGATCTTCTTACAGTGGTGCAGGCGGCACAGTTCATGGAACAGATGGGACTCAAAAGCAGGACCTTGATCGGTGAGGATCTTTTCTGGACAACCGTAGGGTAGGAGGAAGTGTTTCCAGAACAGTTCGGCTGTAGTCTTGGCCGTCTGGTCTCTCACAGGCACCGCTACAACAAACTTAGTGAAATGGTCAATAATAGTCATAGCGTACACATACCCTGAGCGACTAGGCTCCAGTTTCACATGGTCGATGGCGACAAGTTCAAGAGGACGAGTACTTACAATGGGTCTCAGTGGTGCCCTCTGATCATGGTGTTCATCTCGTTTCAAGGCACAGGCTACACACTCCCGACACCACTTCTCCATGTCTTCTCTCATGCCCACCCAGTAAAACCGCTGGCGGATATTTGCCTCAGTCTTTTGGACCCCAAAGTGACCGGATTGATTGTGGTACATCTCCAACACCATACCTGCATCTCGTCGGGGTATGAGAATCTGATGCACTCTTTCGTTGGACACTGGGTCTAGGCTTCTCCGTAGCAACAGGCCCTTTTGTATGAAGAGCTGATGGCGCTGTCTCCACAGTTTGATGAGCTCAGGATCTGTACTCTTACGCCGAATCCTCTCAGGGGCTCTGCCACTGGTAATGAAGTCCAACAATTCACCCAGCACTCTACTTTCAGACTGTAGTTTCACCCACCTTTCTTCTTTGAGTTCAGGCCTACTGGAGGGTGAAGGGACTGCAGCTCTGTCACTGGTAGCCCGAGCCTGATCCTGTTGAGCAAATTTATGGTAGAAGGCCGGCATTTCTACATCTTCCCAAGCATCTCGCACATCATCAGGAGCTGTCTCTGTGGGAAGCCTGGATAAAGCATCAGCATTGTCATTAGTACGTCCAGCACGATATTTTACAGAGAAATCCTAGTTGGCGAGGCGAGAGGCCCATCTTTGCTCCAAAGCCCCCAATTTAGCTGTATTTAGATGTGCCAGAGGGTTATTATCAGTGAATGCAATGAATGGGGTAGCGGCTAGATAATCTTTGAATTTCTCCGTCACTGCCCACACTAATGCCAGGAACTCTAGTTTGAAGGAACTATAATTCTGGTCATTTTTCTCAGCTCCTTTCAGGGAGCGGCTTGCATAAGCTATCACTCTTTCTTTTCCCTCTTGGATCTGGGCTAACACAGCCCCCAGACCTCGCTTGCTAGCATCAGTATACAGATGGAAGGGCTTGCTGTAGTCTGGATAACCTAACATGGGAGGCTCAGTCAGTTTCTTTTTTAACAACTGGAACGCTATCTCTCTTTCTTCATTCCACTCAATGGGCACTGGAGTTCTAGGACTTTTCTTGGGCTGCCCCCTCAAGAGTTCCTGGATAGGATCGGCTATTTGAGCAAAATGGGGGATAAAACGTCTATAGTAGCCGGCAAAACCAAGGAAACCCCTCACCTCTTTGACGGTAGTGGGGACCGGCCAGTTACGGACAGCCGCTAACTTATCAGGGTCAGGTTGTACGCCCTCTCCGCTTACCACATGTCCCAGGTATTTTACCGCAGGTTTGAGCAAGTGGCACTTGGATGGCTTTACCTTCAGGCCATATTTGATAAGGATTTCAAAGACCTCTGCTAAGTGTTTCAGATGGTCTTCATATGTTTTTGAGTACACAATGACATCATCTAGATACAGCAGCACTGTTTCGAAGTTTTTGTGACCCAAACACCGCTCCATTAGTCTCTGGAAAGTTCCTGGGGCATTACATAACCCGAACGGCATACAATTGAATTCGAACAGGCCCATGGGAGTGGTGAAAGCAGTCTTTTCCCTATCTGCCGGGGCCATGGGTACTTGCCAGTAGCCACTGGTCAAGTCCAATGTGGAGAAATAGGCAGCGGAGCCCAGAGCAGTTAGTGACTCCTCAATGCGGGGCAGTGGGTACGCGTCTTTGTGGGTTATTTGATTAATTTTTATATAGTCCACGCAGAAACGGATACCACCATCCTTCTTCTTTACAAGGACCAGGGGTGCTGCCCACGGGCTACGACTGTCCCGGATTACATTAGAGTCTTTCATCTCTTGGATCATTTCTTTTACAGTCTGATATGAAGTAGGCGGTAAGGGTCTGTATCTCTCCTTGATAGGAGAATGAGAGCCAGTAGGTATGGTGTGTTGTATGGCACTAACCTCTCCATAATCAGTAGCATGTTTACTGAAGGCCTGGTGGTGCTCTTTGACAAGCTGTAGTATCCCTTCTTGTTGACGTTGGGGGGTAGTCTCGTCCCCGACATGTAGCTCTTCCCACCAGGGTACTTGTGACTGGGGCACCGGCGGACATCCGCTGACTGCAGCTGGCGGCTTTCTGTCACTGGAAGACGGATGATGTCTTGGAAAAACACCTGAGAAAGCTGGGCAACAGGGTAATGCTTAGTAAGCGCAACAGGATGATCACTCAGGTTAATCAGACGGACAGGTACTTTACCTTGGGAGACATTCACCAGGCACTTGGCAGCTCTCACATAAGGGTAATTCTCCATCTGGATTGGTTCCACCAGGGCCGGATAATCTCGGCCTTGGACTCCCAGGACAGCACGACACCATAACAGAGTTTGGGAATTAGGAGGCAAAGTCACAGGCTTATTATCACGAATCCTGGCAGTACAAATTTCTCCTTTCCCGTTAGCAAACCTCTGCTGGGCACTTAACACAGTGATAGTCTTTTGAATCACCCTCTTGGATGCAGAGGAAGCGGTGGGCAGAGTCTGGTGTAATACGGCAAGTATTTCTGCATAACAGTTTTTGAAGACATTGGTGCCTAGAATGACAGGATGTCCTCCTCTGTCGCCGGCCTGTACTACTATCACCCCTTGTTGAGGCAAGGTTACTTCTCCCACCTGCAGGGTGGGTTCCCAGTATCCATGAATCTTTACCGGTTTGCTATTGCTGGCGATAATCTCTACCCAGGATTCAGGCGGCTGGGTCAATTGGTTGGTGTCCCAGAATCTTTCAAAGGCGGGCAGCTGAATAGTAGTGACCTGAGACCCAGTATCTAATAGGGCTTCAAAGGGGACCCCGTTAATCTCTACATTGATTTTAGGATGGGATCCTACATACCGTGGCATCCAATTTGGATCCTTTGGACCTAGTGTTCTACCTCCCGAGGGGTGGTCCTCAGCCTCAGGGGTTGCCCGTTTAACTGCCAGCATGTGGATTCTAAGTGTCCCACCTTTTTGCAGTATGTACACACGGGCCGCTTGCGATCCCTATTGCGCCTCCCAGGATCCCTGGGGTGAGTCTCTTGGTATGGAGTTGGGAACGGCTTAGGAGGTGACAGGAACTCTTCTTCTGACATCATGGGTTTTTCCCATTCCTCCATTTTTCTGCACACTCTCTCTAGGCTTTTAGTTAGGTGATTTACTTGCTCTGTCAGCATGGCGATAGTATCGGTAGCTGTAGCTTGAACAGCTTGACCGGCCTCAGTTCGGTTAATGATAAACGGTTTTGACCTGCAGGCTGATAACTCAGGTGGTGTGCTCAACTCTGTAGATACTGCTGACCCCAGAATTTTTATAGCCAGTTCTTTAAAGTCCAGAAAGGTACTGTTAGGGTGTTGGGCGGACAGCATCTTTAATTGGGTCCTTATTTGCTCACTAGACACCCCTGTGATAAATTGTTCCCTCAGGGTCTGGTCCTGACTATCAGCCTCCCTGGGATCTATCTGGATTACAGCCCCCAAAGCCGCCTGAAGTGATAGGGCATAGTCACGGAGGGACTCACCGGACTTCTGTTTCTTGCCAAAGAAGTGCATCTTTATCTCTGAGGCAGTCCTCGTTTCAAAAGTGGCCCTGAGGCGGGTGAATATCTGCTCTAGAGTACTCCGTTCCGCAGCAGGCCACGATAATACCTCTCTGCGGGCAGCCCCCTCCAGTTGCGCTAGCAAGATTTCCATTTGCTGATCGGCATTTATGGGGTACAGTTTGAATAAGGCCAGCAACTTTTCTTTAAAGTCTCTAAGGGTATGGGCCTCTCCGTTATAGCGGGGAAACCATGGGGCCCCAAAATAGTAAGGCATGGTAAAGGGCATCACGCTGGGGGCTATAGGATGATTAGGAGCCGCAAGCTCTCCCGGGTCCGGCCGCTCGGCAACTCCCGGATCTGACATGTCAGTTTAATAAGATGTGGCCGCTGGCGACTAAAAGGGCCGAAACAATCCCCTTCCCTCCGGATACAAGTTCTTACCGGTATCGCCGGGTGTGAAGCAGGCCAAATCTCGAGAGACTCCGGACTTCCTGCGACCGCGGTGACGTAGAGGAAACAGGGCCGCGGCGGTGCGATGATGAAGAGGGGCGGGCTTTTCGGTGTCCTTGAAGGGATCCGCCCACGAAGGTCCTCAGCAGCGCGGGAAACTTTTCTCCAGGCGGCCGGTGGCCATCTTGATCACCATTCCCTGACAGCAAGCAGGGTTGTTGAGGAGTTAGTGAATTATAATCCACAACCACGATTTTCTTTTCCTGGGGGTAGCGCAACACAGCACAGCGCCTCCGATTCCTCCCAGGCACAATTGTAATCCACAGATTTAGGAATAAAGGTTACAGTCTTTGCAATACGGTGGTGGAATAGTTAAAGCACACAGTTCACACTTCTCTGCACTTCAGAAGTATGCGTATCCTGTTCGTGACGCCAAAAAGAGCGATGCAGTGTCCCAGGGGGTCAGTAGTGTAT
This sequence comes from Bufo gargarizans, assembly GCF_014858855.1. NCBI lineage: Eukaryota > Metazoa > Chordata > Amphibia > Anura > Bufonidae > Bufo > Bufo gargarizans. The sequence goes on along the minus strand of NC_058085.1, from coordinate 292,017,257 downwards.
CTTTGGGTATGCTGGGCTTTGTAGTGCAGAGTAACCCACTAACCTGGGATTCACTGACGTCTTCAATCTGGGCAGATACTGGAACAGGCAGTACGTAAATGTTCGTGACGCCAGTGTCAATTAAACGGTGACACGCCGTGTAATGTTATGTGGAATAATGGAGTAACCACGTGATAGCCAACCAAAACTGGAACTTTACTGGAATTTTCAATAGTAATCATGCATGGACATAGGTGGAAACGCAGTTCCATTGAAGACAGTTGATTTGCATATGAAGACAGTGGTTTTGCATAAGTTACAGACAGGCCGGAAATAGCAAGGTGATTTTCAGAGGGTTAAACACAGGACTTGTAGTACAGGAGGCTTGCACTCTATTCCTGACTGATCCTGAAACATGTGACTTATTCTCCAAGGTCTGATGCCCTAACTATAAACAGATTTTCAGACTCCAGCACTCACTTTTTCTTGAAGTTTCAAGTTCTCCGGCTTTATTATCAAACGTGCACAGATAATACAAGGTTCAATTCTCATAGGTGTAGGCTGTTGACGCGTTTCGAAAGTTCTTATTCGTAACAGTAGTGTGCATGTGGTGTGCTCTGGTATATATATAGGAAGGTCAGGTGCGCACAAACCCAAAGAGATTGGTGAGAACCTCCCACTTGTGTTTGAAAAGAATTGCGGGAGGGGAGGGATTACATTTAATAGTATTGGTTCCACCTTTGTGTGCAGCTCCTGACGTTCACAGATATCACCTGAGACACCCGGTTCAAATCACTTTGTTATTCTGCCTACACAAATTTGTATACAAACGTGGTTTAAAACAAGCATGATCCAATATAGAGTCATTGGCTTTTTCTAACATAATAATACTCTTCTTATCATGTAGCATGCAATAAAAAACTTGAAAATATTATAAAATACCTAGCAGTATAAGACAAATAGAAAAAAGAAAGAAAAAAACCCTGTTTGTAAAATGCCTTTTGGATAGGTATTCATTCACATTACTATTGCGTTATCTATATCCTTGGCAAAAGGGAAACACTGGCATTGTATAAGAACATGTATTGTACTGGTTGCTGGACACATGTTATGTTACATATATATATAGACCTCTTAGGTAAATGATAAAGCCGGAGAACTTGAAACTTCAAGAAAAAGTGAGTGCTGGAGTCTGAAAATCTGTTTATAGTTTCTGCATACCTGTAAAGGAGTTTTTGAAAAAACTAGGACACCGGGCACGCGGATATAAATACCATAAAAAATAAATGAGCCGGTATCTCTACTTACATGTTTAACCCCTGATGCCCTAACTCTGGCGTATCCTTGAATCTGTCTTTATCAAGTACCTCCTCTGTTACCTTGAGTACCTCTTGCTGATTAGACTCGCCTTCTATTGTATCCTGGGTCTTCAGGCTGTTTAACTATGCCCTTCTTGCTTCTATGAATACGGACTCAGGAGGGGAACCTTCTCCTCAGAACTGGAACCCGGTTACTGGGCTTACTCTACCCTCTCAGCACTGAGTCTAGAAACTTCTGCCTTCCTGAGCTAGGCCCTAGCCTATTTATACTGAACTGGGGGCTCCCTCTGCTGGCTGTGACAAGGATTGCCGGTAACCGGCCTGACTGGCTTAAAGGGAAATACACATTCCAATCTAGCAGTGTCGGGTAGCCTACCCGTATGCTGCACTTTTCCCCTTCATTCTTTGGGTCCTGACAAAAAGGAAGGGAGAACTATTTCCTGAGATCTATGGAATACCGACACTACTTTGGGCAGGAATGCAGGATCCGGTTTGAATACAATTCTATCCTCCAGAATCTGAGTATATGGAGGGGAAGATGATAAAGCGGATAGTTCACCTACTCGTCTAGCAGATGTAATGGCCACTAAAAATACAGTCTTATGACAGCATCTTTAAGGGGATGTCCCCAAGAGGCTCGAACGGAGCCTTGGTTAGAGCGGACAGGACCAAGTTCAGGTCCCATGGGGCCGATTTAGATTTAACTATAGGACATAGTCTAGAGGACCCCTTAATGAACCTTTTGACCCAAGGATATGTGGCCAATCTAAAATCAAATAGGACACTGAGTGCTGAGACCTGGACCCTGAGAGTGCTAGGCTTAAGCTTTTTGTTAAGGCCTTCCTGTAAAAAAATCTAAAATTAACGTAATGTTGTGTGAGCTCAAATCTAGGCCTGGCCCTGCAAACCGGAGGAAGGTCTTCCATACCCTGAGATAAATCTCGGAGGTGACTTTTTTCCTACTAGCTAGAAGAGTCCCAATGACTTGTTCTGATAGGCCCTTAGACCTGAAGAATGTCCTCTCAAAATCCAGGCCGTCAGATGGAGGTTCTTGACTTCCGGATGATGTAGAGGGCCCTGATATAATAGATCCTGTCTTTCCGGAAGTATCCAGGGGTCGGCTATTGACAGCTTCCTCAACCAGGCAAATCAGACTCTTCTCGGCCAAAACTGTGCTATTAGAATTACTGTTGCTTGCTCCCCCCTGATCTTCTGGATCACTCTGGGCAATAGGCTGATGGGAGGGAAAGCATAGACTAGGCCTTTCCCCCATGGCTGTGAGAGAGCATCTGTGCCCATCGACTGATCCTTCCTGCTCAGAGAAAAGAACCTTTCGCACTTCCTGTTCTCCGCCGAAGTGAAAAGATCTATCGTGGGACATCCCCATAGGGCCTCTATTTGATGAAAAACTTCCTCGTTCAGACACCAATTGGCTTGACTGAATCTGTGTCTGCTGAGAAAGTCCGCCTGGTGATTCTCTGAGCCCTTCAAATGAACCGCAGAAAGAGAAAGGGCTTTCCCCTGTATTAGTAAGAAGATCCTGGATGCTAGTTGCATTAGTTGAGGGGATCTTGTTCCCCCTTGCTTGTTTATATAGGCTACCACCGAGGCATTGTCGGATAAGATCCTGACATGTCGTTGAGGCAAAGATGGGAGACTTTCCTTTAACGCACACAGGACTGCCCTTAATTCCCTGGCATTTTGGGACTGAGCACTCTGGGATTTTGACCAAGGGCCTTGGAAAAAAAATCTAAAACTGAATGGGCCCCCCATCCCCAAGGGCTTGCGTCGGTGGTCATTATTAATGGGTCCTTCCTCAACCACTCTACTCCCTGACTGAGGTTCTGAATATTTAGCCACCAGGCTAGGGACCGGGTTACTGACCCCGGGATTACGATCTTGCTATCCAGGGACAGCAACCTCCCGTCCCATTTGGACAAAATGTGCCACTGAAGAATTCTGGACCTGAATTGGGCCCACCTCACAGCAGGAATACAAGCCGTCATCAGACCCAGAATAGACATTGCTTTTCTTAAGGAAACTTCTGTGGTTTTGCTGAAAGACCTGATCTTCTGCTGAATAACTTTCTTCTTGTCTGCCGGAAGATGAGATTTCTGTGTCTGAGAATCTAATAGAATGCCTAGAAAAACGCATTTGGAGGTTGGAATCAGGGACGATTTGTCCCAATTTATTAACCAGCCCAGGCTCATCAGGATCTCCAGAACCTTCTGTATCTGAGATGTCAATAGTTCTGGGGACTACCCTCTCAAGAGAAGGTCGTCCAGCTATGAAATTATAATGACGTCTGACCTTCTTATTTCCGCCATTAGCTTTGTGAAGAGCCTCGGCACCTGCGATACCCCGAAGGGAAGTGCTCTGAACTGTAAATGGACAATTGCTTCTCCCATCCTCACCGCTACCCTCAGGTATCTGAGACAATGGATGAATAGGCACATGATAGTAGGCATCTTTTATATCTATTGAGGCCATGACGCAGTTGGGGAACAGATGGAGGACCGTGGAGGAGATTGATTCCATCCTGAATTTCTGGTAGGACAGATATTGGTTGAGACCTTTCAAATTTATTATCAGTCTGAACGAACCGTTGGGCTTGGGAACCAGAAATAGGGTTGAATAAAAACCTTCCCCTTGTTCGTTTTTTGGGACTGGAACAAGGACTGCCTTTTTCAGGAGGCTGTTTATTTCTTCCAAAAGTGCTGCCTGTTTTGGAGAATTTTGGTTTAGAGAAGTCATTTTGAATGTCCTGGGTGGTAACCTTTTGAAGTCTAGGCAGTAGCCCTCCTCTATAATACCCCTTACCCAGGTGCTTGCGGTAATATTTTGCCAGGCTAGAGAAAGCAAAGAAAGACGACCGCCTACCTGGGGCCTGGCGTCATTGTTGAGTGGAACTAGAAGTTTGAGGTCTGGGTTTAAACAGCACACTTTTTGATTTATCGGATCTCCATTCCTTTTTTTCTTCTGATCCCCGAATCCTTTCCTTCTCTCATTATTCCAAAATGGCTTCCCTTGCTTAGGAAAGGACTGTGCTAGAAAACCTTTTTCCTTATCGGAAGCCTTATCTAAAATATCGTCTAGGGCCGACCCAAACAAAATTTCCCTGGCAAGGGAGGGCACAAAGTTTAGACTTCAACGCCACATCGCCCTTCCACCGAAAGGACCTTCTGGCTGAGTTGGACAGTGCGGCCGCTCTAGCGGAAAGCCTCAATGCATCCGCGGAGGCATTGGAGATAAAGTCCACTGCACTGGACATGGTTGGTATAGCCTCCAGAAGCTGATCCCTAGGGGTCTTGTTTTCTATATGATACTCCAGCCAGACCTTTAGTGACATCTCTATCTCTATCATCTCACAGGTCTTATACAGTCTATTAAAAGCATCTAAGTATCCCCCCTGTCTACCTTATAAATACCGAAAAATGAAGTTTTATAACCTGCCTGTCTCGTCACCAATCTGCCCGAAGGGCGGTGTTTAATCTCAAATTGCGCCCAGCCAGCTGCTCCCAACTGCCGTTCTGAAGCCCCACCCAGCTCCTCAATATTCACTTCGCTGGGCAGCGGCTACAACTCTCCCCAGTCAAGAGCCTGCGCATGGGCAATTGAATCCTCTTGGCATCATCCTCATCTAATCTTCTGCGCTTGTGCCCGGCCGTGGTTACATCGCGCCTGCGGAGGATCTTGACTGGGGAGAGTTGTAGCTGCCACCCAGCAAAGTGAATATTGATGAGCTGGGCGGGGCTTCAGAACGGCAGTTGGGAGCAGCTGGCTGGGCGCAATTTGAGATTAAACGCCTCCCCTTGGGCAGATTGGTGACGAGACAGGCAGGTTATAAAACTTCATTTTTCGGTATTTATAAGGTGGACAGGGGGGATACTTAGATGCTTTTAATAGACTGTATAAGACCTGTAATGTCATATATATATATATATAACCAAATATACTGATTTGGCCTGTCAGTGTCCCTTTAAGTATGAATTAGCCCTTTTGTCCATGGGATCTTTAAGGGAGAGCTGACTTTTTATTTCCCTTCGCTACAGGGGCATCTACTCTCGGAACCTCCTGCCAGGCTGACACTTCCTGATCGTCAAAGGGATATTTTCTCTTGACCGCTCCGGGAATAAAGAATTGTCAGGCTTCTCCCATTCACGTTTAATTAAGTCTTTGATACAGTCCTGAATGGGGAACACCCTAGACTTTCTGGGCTTTAGGCTCTCAAACATAAGTTCTGGTCTAGACCTGGACGCCTTTTCTTCCTCCAACTCCATCGTGGATTTAACCGCTTTTAATAATAGATCCGTATCTTCTGCTCTGAACAATGGCTTCCCTGTCAAATCCTCAGAGGAAGAATCTGAATCTGCAATGGCGCCTTCCTCCGAATCAGACTGAATAGTATCCTCCACTACCGTCTGAGCCTTCCTATGTTTGGATGAGCTAGGAATTGATTTTTTTAAGTTCTTCCACAGAAGAACGAACTTCATTTTTAACTAACTCCTGGATACTCTGCAATAAAGATGGCGACTCGTCCGCCACTAACTTATCCAGACATGGTTGGCAACATCTTTTGGGGTAAGATGGGGCCAACTTCCGTTTGCAAATTCCACATTCCTTAAATCTTGTTTTATGTGTGGCCTTTCTAGGGGCTTCTTTAACCTGCATATAAGAAAATAGCCTAATTAGTCTAACCCTGCCATAATCAACTCCCCTAAGGGAGATGGCGGGGGTTAACCCCTCTTACCCCAGGAGTACCGTGCTGGTTTCAGAAGGCTGCTCCTGCTTTTCAATGCGCAGTTGTCCTTCCCCTTCATCCTGCATGATGTCTGCACGAGGGGGCAAATGGAGGGCAGAACTGGCCGTCTGGTCGGTATTGCCCGCTTCTGAAAACCTCCATGATGGCTGGCCGGCGTTTCCTTTTCAAATGGGCCGCGCAACGCCTGGCATGTTTGCTCCTCCCCTTCCGGCCGGTGGACCGCATGCGTCACTTCCAGCGCGACGCGCACGCTCCGACTCGGCCTGCCTCCATGAGAGGAGCCTAGCTTCGCCGGCTAGGCAGGGATCTGAGGCAGCTACAGGCACCCCCCCATGGCTGAAAGGAAGAAAGAAATGCCGGGCTTCTCAGCGGCTCCTAGTGGAGACTTACGCTGACAGGTACCTCCACTAGGTCTCAATTTAACCCTAGAGGTCCTGCAGCCCAAGGATAGACCTGGAAAGAAATCCTCCTGTCCCTGGACAGGAAACAGGAAAGAACTGAGTGGCAGAAGGCAATGGACCAATTTAAGGATCTGGGAAGTTCCCGTTTCCTGTCCGGAGGGGGGAGGATCTCTCACAGGTGCTGTCATGGGGCGTAATGGAAACCCGGAATTAGACTTACCGGTAATTCAGTTTCCATGAAATCACCATGACGGCCACAAGGAGATTGACCCATGACCCCTGTGGGGGCAGGAAACAGAGAAGAGGTTAAATTGCCCCCTCCCACCACCACACCTCAGTGTTCCAAAGATATCAAGTGCCAGAAGTGTCCTAGTATTTCCCAGTATTACGCCATACCAGAAAATACCGGTGAAAAGAACTTCGAACAAAAGAAAGGGAGGGAATATATGGGCCGTCATGGTGATTTCATGGAAACTGAATTACCGGTAAGTCTAATTCCGGTTTTCCCATATCACCATGACGGCCACAAGGAGAGTTAAAAAATAATTTTATATGGGTGGGGGCAACCGCTTGGAGAACCTTCTGACCAAAGGAGAGGCCAGAGGTTCCAGATAAATCCAAACGGTAATGTTTCACAAATGTGTGAATACTAGACCAGGAGGCGGCCCTGCATATATCATCCAGGGAGGCCCCTGCTCTTTCAGCAAAAGTAGTGGAGACAGCTCTGGTAGAGTGAGCTCTAATATTGGAAGGAGGATCCAGATTCTGATTCTTATAACATATGGTAATAGTGTCTTTAATCCATCTTGCAGTGGAGGATTTTGAGACCCTGGATCCCTTATTCCTTCCAGCAAATTGGACAAGCAGGCTGTCAGACTTCCTGAAGTCCCTAGTGGCTTCTAAGTATCTAAGGACTGTACACCTAACATCAAGGAAATTAAATTTCTCTTCCTCCTGATCCTTGGGATTGTTGAAAAAGGATGGAAGGAGGATCTCCTGGCCTCTGTTGCGGTCTGAGGCTACCTTTGGCAGGAAACCTGGGTCTATTTTAAGCACAATCTTATCCTCAGTGATGGTAAGGTATGGTTCCCTAATAGAGAGCTTGAATCTCTCCTAGTCTCTTGGCAGAGGTAATTGCTATAAGAAAAGCAGTTTTGAATGAAAGCAATTTAATTGAACAATTCTCCAATGGCTCAAATGGGGAACACATAAGGTTGTTGAGAACTAAATTTAAGTCCCAGGTTGGGCTGCGGGATCTTAGCGTGGGTCTAAGTCTACGGGCAGCTTATATGAATCGTTTGATCCATCTATGGTCTGCCAGGTCGGTGTCAAAGAAGGCGCTTAATGCTGAAATTTGAACTTTTAAAAGGTGGATGGAGAGAGGCCCATGTCCAGACCTTTTTGTAGAAATTCCAGAATTTTCTGGATATTAGGCCCTACAAAATTTGGATTCTCTTCATCCGACCATGAACAGAATCTCTTCCAGATCTTCAGGTATATCACGGAAGTTACTTTTTCCTAGAACATCTCAGGGTGGCTATAACCTGGTCTGACAGCCCCCGAGACTTTAAGAGGGAGACCTCAGGATCCAAGCCGTGAGCTTCAGGAACTCCGGATGAGGATGTAGCAAAGGACCCTGGTATAGGATGTCCCCTCTGAGTGGGAGTCTCACTGGTTCGTCTATTGTTAGCTTCAAGAGAGGAGCGAACCAACTTCTCTTCGGCCAGAACGGAGCGATCAATATTACTGTGGTTCTCCCCCTCCTGAATTTTCTGAATGACCCTCGGGATGAGAGGCAATGGAGGGAATGCGTACCCTAGATCCCAGCACCATTTTAGGGAGAAGGCATCTATTCTCCAGGGATGATCTCCAGCATTTAGGGAGCAGAATGTTTGTACTTTCGTATTTCTCCTTGATGCGAACAGGTCTATTGTAGGAAGCCCCCATCTTTGGGTTAGCATATTGAAGACCTCTGGATTCAGTGCCCACTCTGTATGATCTACCACTTGTCTGCTCAAAAAGTCCACTTCTAGATTCTGGGATCCCTTCAGGTGCATTGCCGAGATGGATTTTAGTTCTTTTTCTGCAAAGGAGAAGATTTCCTCTGAGATACTCTGGAGTCTCCTTGATCGAGTACCTCCCTGATGTTTCAAGTAGGAGACCACGGTCACGTTGTCTGATAGGACTTTCACATGCTGATTTCTTATCAATTGTCTGGCGGAGAGTAGGGCTTCTCTTACCGCATACAGCTCCCTGAAATTTGAAGATTGGGCAGATATCAGATGCTTCCACGTTCCTTGGAAATAGGCTGTCGATTTTCGCTCCCCAACCGGATTGGCTGGCATCCGTGAAGATGGTAATTGACGGCGCTTTGATCCATGGGACTCCCTGGGAAAGATTCCTCTCCTTCATCCACCATGAGAGGGATCCCTTTACTGATCCTGGAATTGGGAGCTTGGAGTCCAGAGAGCCCTTCTTCTTGTTCCAGTGGGACAATAGCCAGTTCTGTATCACTCGACAGTGAGCCTGTGCCCACTCGACAGAAGGTATGCAGGAGGTTAGGAGGCCGAGTAGGCTCATTGCTTCCCTCACTAAGCATCCTTTCCGGCGTTGGAAGTGCCTCACCTTGTTTATCAGGGACTGGATCTTGCTCTGTGGAAGGAAGGTTGACTGAGTTACGGAGTCTAGAGTAACTCCCAGGAACGTCACCTTCTCGGATGGAACCAACATTGACTTGGATTCGTTCACTATCCATCCTAGTTGAGACAGGCGGGACAGAAATATTTCCAAGTCCGACAGCAGGAGTTCTTTTGAGTCTGCTATAATTAGAAAGTCGTCCAGATATGGTACTATAATTAACCCCTCCTGCCTGAGTGGGGCTATCATTTCTATCACAAGTTTGGTGAAAAGCCTTGGAGCGGCTGAAATCCCGAAGGGTAGTGCTATGAATTGGAAATGACGAATCCGATTGGAAGGGTCTAGGATAGCAAACCTTAGAAACCTCTGGTGATCTGGGTGAATGGGGACGTGCAGATAGGCGTCCTTCAGGTCGACCAAGCACATAAAGCTAGGAGCATTTATCTATGGCTCTGAGAGACTCCATCTTTAACTTCCTGTAAAGAATAAACTTGTTCAGTTGTTTCAAGTTTATGATGGTCCAGAAGTCTCCTTCCTTTTTCCTTACTAAAAATAGGGTTGAATAGTACCCTCGACCTCTTTGAGACGCGGGAACTGGGATTACTGCACCCTTCTTCACCAAGTCCTGGACTCCTTGGAAAATATTTAGGTTGGAGAATCTGGTAGGCATCTTTGTGACGACAAATCTTGGAGGGGGGAGAGAGGTGAACTCGATCCTGTAACCTTGCCGAATGATATCCAAGGCCCAAGGATTTCTTGATGTTAGTGACCATGGACCCAGGAAATCCTTCAGTCTCCCCCCTACAATGGCGTCATTGTTTGTCCTCGAATTTGGATTGGGGCTTGAGAAGTAAGCCTCTTCCTCTACCCCCTTTGGGATAAGACCAGCGGCCTGACTTGCCTTTCCCTCTAACAGTCTTGTTTTTTCCACCGTAAGACCGAAAGGACTGGTTCTTTCTAAAGGACCTTTCCTCAGGGAATCCCTTTTTCTTGTCGGCCGCTTTCTCAAGAATCTAGTCTAGGAGCGGCCCGAATACATATTCTCCTGAAAAGGGGATAGATATTAACTTTTGTTTAGAAATTCTATCGCCCGACCAAGATTTCATCCACAAAGTCCGACGAGCCGCATTGGAAAGCCCTGCCTCCTTAGCACAGAATCTAATAGATTCAGCCGATGCATCTGCCAGGAACCCCGTAGCTGATTTAAGTAGCGGGATGGACTGCAAGATTTCTTCCCTGGAGGTCTTACTGCTTAGGTGGTTCTCAAGCTCTCCTAACCATAAGTACATAGACCTGGCGACAGACGTTGCTGTGATGTCCTTAAAAGGGCATCTGCCTTCCGCTCCATAGCATCTTTCAATTGGGTGGCATCCTCAAACGGCAGGGTAGTTTTTTTTGTTAACTTTCGCCACCTGCACGTCTACTTTAGGGGTCTCGTCGAACAACTTAGACTGAGAGGGGTCGAACAATAGTCGATTTTTAAATTCTTTGGAAATCCCCAATCGTTTTTCTGGTTCCGACCATTCCTCCAGAATCATTTGTCTAATGTGTTCGTTTATGGGAAAGACCTTGGATTTTTTCACCTTGAGTCCCCCAAACATTTCGTCCTGAATGGATAAGGACCTAGGGGTTTCTTCAACCCCCATTGTCGCTCTGACTGCCTTTAATAAGTCACTAATCTCCTCTGAGGAAAAATAAAATTTCCTATTATTTTCGTATATTTCTCCTTCAGAGAGAGAGATCATCCTCCCACTGCGTGGAAGTAGAAGCTTTATCGCCAGCATCCTCGGATCCAGAGGTAATGATCCTAGAACGCAGACACTTGCGAGAGGGCTCGTCCTGGGGATCAGACGGAGCAACTCTAGCGGCCCTGATTTCTTCCTGAACCACAGATCTGATATTCTCCATAAGGGACGATTGTTCCTGCTGGATCACATCAGAAATCGGTAGTTAGTCTTACCGGTAACGTTCTTTCCAGGAGTCCAACATGACAGCACATGGGAGGATGTCCAATCCAATCACTGTTGGGACAGGAAGTGAAACAGATTAAAAGCCCCCCCCCATCCCTCCAATCTCCAGTGTCTTCTAAATTACTACACCGGATGGATGCAACACAATTTTATTACTAATATGATAAGCAATGTTAACATCACACTGAATCACATAATAGGGAGGGAATTAGTAGTGCTGTCATGTTGGACTCCTGGAAAGAACGTTACCGGTAAGACTAACTACCGATTTCCAGGACGTCCCCCATGACAGCACATGGGAGAGTTACCAACTTAGCCATCAGGGAGGGACCACAGCCTGTAGAACCTTACGCCCAAAGGAAAGCTGACGATTGGACGGTAGGTTCAACCTGTAATGTTTACAAAAGGTGTTATAACTTGTCCAGGTGGCTGCCTGACAAATCTGATCTATAGAGGCGTTCGCCTTCTCCGCCCAGGAAGCTGCGACTGCCCTAGTAGAATGTGCTCTGATAGAGATAGGACAGGGACTATCCTGAAGACGATATGCTTCCACAATTGTTGACTTGATCCACTGTGTCAGAGTCCTTCTAGTCACTTTCTTCCCTCTTCCTGCTCTACCAGATTGTACAAAGAGGTTTGAGTCCTTCCTATCAGGATCTGTTCGGCGAAGGTATTCAAGGACTGCCCGACGGACGTCCAGGCAATGGAATTTCTCCTCTTCCGGATCTCTAGGAGAGGCGTAAAAAGAAGGTAAGAATATTTCTTGTTCCCTATGGAAAGTAGAGACGACTTTAGGGAGGAACGCTGGGTCTAACTGAAGAATTATTCGATCCGGGCAGACTCTTAAGAAAGGTTCCTTCATGGATAAGGCCTGAAATTCACCAATTCTGCGTGCTGAAGTGATGGCTACCAAGAAGGCCGTCTTCCAGGAGAGCAATTTTAATGGAATGGTGTCCAAGGGTTCAAAGGGCATCTTACAGAGGGCATCTAGAACTATAGATAAGTCCCAAGGAGGAACAGTCTGTCTCAGAGTGGGTTTTAGTCTGGATATAGCCTTTACGAACCTCTTTATCCAACGATGTTCTGCTAGTGGGTAGTCCAGGAAGGATGATAAGGCAGATATCTGCACCTTGATCGCGCTAGGGCGTAGCCCTAGGTCAAAGCCTCTCTGTAGGAAGTCAAGAATCTGCGCGATGGAAGGAGTTGATCTGGATGGATGTATATCAGCCAACCAGGAATTAAATCTGTTCCAGATCTTCCTATATATAGCATTTGTAACTGGTTTCCTACTTTTTTGTAGTGTGGAGATTACAGCATGTGACAAGCCCTGCCTGCTCAGCATTCTCCTTTCAGGATCCAGGCTTTCAGATTCCACTTTTCCAGATCCGGGTGGAGAAGGGACCCCTGAGTGAGAAGGTCCGGCTGCAGAGGGAGGGATATTGGTTCTTCTACCTTTAGCCTGTCTAACAGGGGATACCAGCTCCTCTTCGGCCAGGCTGGGCCTATGAAAATGAACTTCCCCGAGCTCTCGCTGATCTTCCTCAAGGTGGCCGGGATAAGCGCGATTGGCGGGAAGGCGTAAGCTAGATCCATGTCCCATGATTTTGACATGGCATCTATCCCCAGAGGATCCCCGCTGGGATCTAGGGAAAAGAACTGAGACGCCTGGGTGTTTTCCTTGGAGGCTAGGAGATCCACCTGGGGGTACCCCCATTTCCTGCAGATCTGGTGAAAGACTTGCCTGTTCAGCATCCATTCTCCCGGATGGAATCTTCTTCTGCTCAGGTAGTCTGCTGTAACATTGTCCTTCCCTCTGATATGGAGGGCTGAGATAGATAGGATATTTTCCTGTGCCCAAAGGAAGATTTTTTCTGCGACCTCCTGAAGGCCTGGGTTCTGAGTTCCCCCTTGATGCCTTATATAGCAGACTGTAGTTATATTGTCTGACAGAACTTGAACGTGGTTCCCTTTTAAGAGAAGTTCTGCTGCTTGGAGAGACCTTAGTACCACCATTAATTCTCTTACGTTTGAGGAGCGCTGACTCTCTGCCAGGGACCATGAACCCTGAAAGAGATGATCCCCAGCCGGTCATGCTGGCATCGGTCACCACCATCAAACAAGGTCTTCTCAACCAGTGAACCCCTCTCTGTAAGTTGTCGGGAGTTATCCACCAGTTCAAGGACTCCTTTATGGACATTGGGATCCTGATCTTCCTGTCTAGAGACCTCTGGTCTTTGTCCCACTTGGTGAGGACTAGACCCTGAAGTGGCCTTGAGTGGATCTGGGCCCACTGGACCATCTGTATACAGGATGTCATCAGGCCTAGTATCCGCATAGCCTCTCTGATGGAGCAGAGGTTTTTCCTTTGGAAGGAGGATATTTCTTCTATGAAGGCGTCGCGTTTTGAACCTGGAAGGAAGGACATCTGTCTCTGGGAGTCCAGAAGGGTGCCTAGAAAGATCTTCCTTTCGCTCATGCAAAGATCTGATTTCTCTAGGTTGATAATCCAGCCTAAGTCCTGTAGAACCCGTAACGTCGTCTGCAGATGGTTCCGCAGAAGGACCTCTGAGGATGCTGTCAGGAGGAAGTCGTCTAAGTACGGGACTATTGTTATTTCCTGTTGTCTCAGGAACGCCATTATCTCTACTATTAGTTTCGTAAAGATGCGTGGGGCACTTGAAATCCCAAATGGAAGACATTGGAACTGGAAGTGATGCACTATGCCATCTAACGTCACCGCGAACCTGAGGAACTGATGATGGCTTGGATGAATGGGGACATGATAGTAGGCATCTTTGAGATCGATGGTGCACATCAATGCCCCTGCTGGAATCAGTGGAACCGTTGAACGTATTGACTCAATCTTGAATCTGAAATATTGGATCCAATTGTTCAGGAACTTCAGGTTTATGATAGTTCTTAGTGAACCGTCTGTTTTTTTTACCCAGAACAGTTTGGAGTAGTGGCCTCTGCCCTGTTGGGGTCTTGGAACAGGAACTATTGCTTCCATTGCGCAAAGCTTCTCCAAGTCCTGAACCATCTGGTTCTTTAGAGACGGAGACTGGGGAGTGGTAACACAGCATCTCTGAGGGGGAGGACGACAGAACTCTATCTTGTACCCCTCTCGAACCGTCTGAAGTACCCAGGGGTTCTGAGTTACTAAAGGCCACTGATGACTGAAGAACCGAAGTCTCCCCCCCTCAGGTCTGGCGTCATTTACTCTGGTAAGAGGAAGTGTTGGGTTTGAGAAGGAACCCCCTCCCCTTCCCACCTTTGGGGTAGCTCCACCTGCCCGATTTGCCTTTCCCTCTACCTGGAAAATTCTGTGACTGACCCTGGCCTGAATCCCTCCGAAAGGACTGAGTCTTCTTAGACCTCTCTTCCGGAAAGCCCTTTTTCCAGGACGTCCCCCATGACAGCACATGGGAGGATGTCCAATCCAATCACTGTTGGGACAGGAAGTGAAACAGATTAAAAGCCCCCCCCATCCCTCCAATCTCCAGTGTCTTCCTGTCCCTACTGGGATAGGAGTGAAGCAGTCATAGTACTAAGAATCGGGTGCTTACCTAGGCACCAGGGGGCCAGGTCGGGTCGGGGGTCCGGTACTCCCCTCTCAGGCCAGGTCGGGCGGCGTCCCGTACGGCCCCGCTAGCTCCCCCTCCGGGGGTTCTCTAGCTTGTCCCGACCTGCCTGGGACGGCGGCAGGCGGGACGCTGATGCCGCTTCTCCTCCGGGAGCTCTGGGCTCAGCGGCGCGCTCCGAACGGCGTCGTCGTCGCATCATCATGACGTCACTTCCGGGTCAGCCGGAAACAAGATGGCGGCGCCCAGCACAAGCGCTGGAGGCCTGGAAGCCCGGCCTCGCGCTCAGGGGTTGACTCCCTCCCCCCGGGGGGGTTGAGTTCCCCTTATAAGAACGGAGCAGCGCGGCAGCAGAGGTGGAGGTAAGCCCCAGTGGGGAAGTTGTGAGCGGCGGTGTGTTTTGCTTAGCCACCATGGAGCCCCAAGCGTCAGCTAAATCCGAGATTGTGCCTGACCCCTCTGCTGCAGCCCATGTAAGTGCCCTTATCCTTATACCCTGGTGTACTCTCCCCAGTCATTTAGCACGGTTTCTCGGATTTCTTCCTAGGATAAAAAGAGTTCTGGGCAGTCGGCTTCCCAAGACCCCAGAAGGAAACCGAAAAAGTGTGCGACTTGCGGGGAAAAGATGCACATATCCTACAAGAAGCAGCTATGTGCTGATTGCATTGCCAGGTTAATGAAGGAGGAGCAGCCGTCCTTTCTCACAGAACTTAGGAATATCGTTCGTGAAGAAGTACAGGCTACGGTTTCTTCTCTAAACCCTCCGCCACCTCCTTCTCAACCTGACTCCCCTCCCCCCAAAAAAAGGAGGACTCAGGAGGACTCTGATTTTGATAATCAGGAAGTCTCGGACGGAGAGATTGAGGGACGACACCATCTCTGCTTCCGGCTCTTCAGACCACCCTAAAAGATTTTTATTCTCTACTGAAGACCTAGACGCCCTCCTCCATGCGGTTAGAGATACCATGCAAGTAGAGGAAGCTAGCCCTCCCATATCCGTTCAGGACGAGATGTTTGGGGGGTTAGGGGCAAAAAAGACTCGCCTATTCCCAGTAAACTCCCATCTGAAGGAAATAATTCTGGAGGAATGGAAGGAGGCCGAAAAGAAGCTAGTCATGCCTAGGGAATTTAAAAATCGGCTGATTTTTAATCCTGAGGATACTAAACTATGGGATGAGATTCCCAGGATTGACATTCAGGTGGCGAAGGTCACAAAAAAGACCACCATCCCCTTCGAAGATTCCTCAAACTTAAAGGACCCTATGGATAGGAAGGCGGAGGGACTACTTAAGAAGGCCTGGGAGTGTTCATCTGCTCTTATTAATGCCAACATTACTGCCACCTCGGTAGCCAGGTCTATGGGGTTATGGCTGAATCAGCTAGAGAACCACCTTAGACTAAAAACCCCAAGGGAGGACATTCTAGAATCCATTCCCCTTCTTAAGATGGCTACGGCCTACCTGGCGGACTCTTCGGCCGAATCCATCAGGATCTCAGCTAGAAACAGCACACTGGCGAATTCGGCTAGAAGGGCCCTTTGGCTAAGAAGTTGGTCAGGGGATGTAGCGTCTAAGAATAAACTTTGTTCGATCCCTTTCTCAGGTTCGCACGTGTTTGGCCCAGTCCTAGATACAATCCTTGAGAGTGCCGCGGACAGGAAAAAAGGCTTTCCGGAAGAGAGGTCTAAGAAGACTCAGTCCTTTCGGAGGGATTCAGGCCAGGGACAGTCACAGAATTTTTCGAGTAGAGGGAAAGGCAAATCGGGCAGGTGGAGCTACCCCAAAGGGGGGAAGGGGAGGGGGTTCCTTCTCAAACCCAACACTTCCTCTTACCAGAATAAATGACGCCAGACCAGTGGGGGGGAGACTTCGGTTCTTCAGTCATCAATGGCCTTTAGTAACTCAGAACCCCTGGGTACTTCAGACGGTACGAGAGGGGTACAAAATAGAGTTCGGTCGTCCTCCCCCTCAGAGATTCTGTGTTACCACTCCCCAGTCTCCGTCTCTAAAGAACCAGATGGTTCAGGACTTGGAGAAACTTTGCGCAATGGAAGCAATAGTTCCTGTTCCAAGACCCCAACAGGGCAGAGGTCACTACTCCAAACTGTTCTGGGTAAAAAAACCAGACGGTTCACTAAGAACTATCATAAACCTGAAGTTCCTGAACAGATGGATCCAATATTTCAGGTTCAAGATGGAGTCAATACGTTCAACGGTTCCACTGATTCCAGCAGGGGCATTGATGTGCACCATCGATCTCAAAGATGCCTACTATCATGTCCCCATACATCCAAGCCATCATCAGTTCCTCAGGTTCGCGGTGACGTTAGACGGCATAGTGCATCACTTCCAGTTCCAATGTCTTCCATTCGGGATTTCAAGTGCTCCACGCATCTTTACGAAACTAATAGTAGAGATAATGGCGTTCCTGAGACAACAGGGAATAACAATAGTCCCGTACTTGGACGACTTCCTCCTGACAGCATCCTCAGAGGTCCTTCTGCGGAACCATCTGCAGACAACGTTACGGGTTCTACAAGATTTAGGCTGGATTATCAACCTAGAGAAATCAGATCTTTGCATGAGCGAAAGGAAGATCTTTCTAGGCACCCTTCTGGACTCCCAGAGACAGATGTCCTTCCTTCCAGATTCAAAGCGCGACGCTTTCATAGAAGAAATATCCTCCTTCCAAAGAAAAAACCTCTGCTCCATCAGAGAGGCTATGCGGATACTAGGCCTGATGACATCCTGTATACAGATGGTCCAGTGGGCCCAGATCCACTCAAGGCCACTTCAGGGTCTAGTC
This sequence comes from Bufo gargarizans, assembly GCF_014858855.1. Classification (NCBI taxonomy): domain Eukaryota; kingdom Metazoa; phylum Chordata; class Amphibia; order Anura; family Bufonidae; genus Bufo; species Bufo gargarizans. Next base: position 291,999,803 of record NC_058085.1, on the reverse strand, counting down.
CTCACCAAGTGGGACAAAGACCAGAGGTCTCTAGACAAAAAGATCAGGATCCCAATGTCCATAAAAGAGTCCTTGAACTGGTGGATAACTCCCGGCAACCTACAGAGAGGGGTTCACTGGTTGAGAAGACCTTGTTTGACGGTGGTGACCGATGCCAGCATGACCGGCTGGGGTTCACATATAGAAGACCATCTCTTTCAGGGTTCATGGTCCCTGGCAGAGAGTCAGCGTTCCTCAAACGTAAGGGAATTAACGGCGGTACTAAGGTCTCTCCAAGCAGCAGAACTTCTCTTAAAAGGGAACCACGTTCAAGTTCTGTCAGACAATATAACTACAGTCTGCTATATAAGGCATCAAGGGGGAACTCAGAACCCAGGCCTTCAGGAGGTCGCAGAAAAAATCTTCCTTTGGGCACAGGAAAATATCCTATCTATCTCAGCCCTCCATATCAGAGGGAAGGACAATGCTACAGCAGACTACCTGAGCAGAAGAAGATTCCATCCGGGAGAATGGATGCTGAACAGGCAAGTCTTTCACCAGATCTGCAGGAAATGGGGGTACCCCCAGGTGGATCTCCTAGCCTCCAAAGAAAACGCCCAGGCGTCTCAGTTCTTTTCCCTAGATCCCAGCGGGGATCCTCTGGGGATAGATGCCATGTCAAAACCATGGGACATGGATTTAGCTTATGCCTTCCCGCCAATCCCGCTTATCCCGGCCACCTTGAGGAAGATCAGCGAGAGCTCGGGGAAGTTCATTTTCATAGGCCCAGCCTGGCCGAAGAGGAGCTGGTATCCCCTGTTAGACAGGCTAAAGGTAGAAGAACCAATATCACTCCCTCTGAAGCCGGACCTTCTCACTCAGGGGTCCCTTCTCCACCCGGATCTGGAAAAGTGGAATCTGAGAGCCTGGATCCTGAAAGGAGAATGCTGAGCAGGCAGGGCTTGTCACATGCTGTAATCTCCACTCTTCAAAAAAGTAGGAAACCAGTGACAAATGCTATATATAGGAAGATCTGGAACAGATTTAATTCCTGGTTGGCTGATACACATCTGTCCAGATCAACTCCTTCCATCGCGCAGATTCTTGACTTCCTACAGAAGGGCTTTGACCTAGGGCTACGCCCTAGCACGATCAAGGTGCAGATATCAGCCTTATCATCCTTCCTGGACTACCCACTAGCAGAGCATCGTTGGATAAAGAGGTTCGTAAAGGCTATATCCAGACTAAAACCCACTCTGAGACAGACCGTTCCTCCTTGGGACTTGTCTATAGTTCTAGATACCCTCTGTAAGATGCCCTTTGAACCCTTGGACACCATTCCGTTAAAATTGCTCTCCTGGAAGACGGCCTTCTTGGTAGCCATCACTTCAGCACGCAGAATTGGTGAACTTCAGGCCTTATCCATGAAGGAACCTTTCTTAAGAGTCTGCCCGGATCGAATTATTCTTCAGTTAGACCCAGCATTCCTCCCTAAAGTCGTCTCTACATTCCATAGGGAACAAGAAATATTCTTACCTTCTTTTTACGCCTCTCCTAGAGATCCGGAAGAGGAGAAATTCCACTGCCTGGACGTCCGTCGGGCAGTCCTTGAATACCTTCGCCGAACAGAGCCTGATAGGAAGGACTCAAACCTCTTTGTTCAATTTGGTAAAGCAGGAAGAGGGAAGAAGGTGACTAGAAGGACTCTGACACAGTGGATCAAGTCAACAATTATGGAAGCATATCGTCTTCAGGATAGTCCCTGTCCTATCTCTATCAGGGCACATTCTACTAGGGCAGTCGCAGCTTCCTGGGCGGAGAAGGCGAACGCCTCTATAGATCAGATTTGTCAGGCTGCCACCTGGACAAGTTATAACACCTTTTGTAGACATTACAGGTTGAACCTACCGTCCAATCGTCAGCTTTCCTTTGGGCGTAAGGTTCTACAGGCTGTGGTCCCTCCCTGATGGCTAAGTTGGTAACTCTCCCATGTGCTGTCATGGGGGACGTCCTGGAAATCGGTAGTTAGTCTTACCGGTAACGTTCTTTCCAGGAGTCCAACATGACAGCACTACTTATTCCCTCCCTAATATGTGATTCAGTGTGATGTTAACATTGCTTATCATATTAGTAATAAAATTGTGTTGCATCCATCCGGTGTAGTAATTTAGAAGACACTGGAGATTGGAGGGATGGGGGGGGCTTTTAATCTGTTTCACTTCCTGTCCCAACAGTGATTGGATTGGACATCCTCCCATGTGCTGTCATGTTGGACTCCTGGAAAGAACGTTACCGGTAAGACTAACTACCGATTTTCTGTCCGCGGCACTCTCAAGGATTGTATCTAGGACAGGGCCAAACACATGTGAACCTGAGAAAGGGATTGAACAAAGTTTATTCTTTGACGCTACATCCCCTGACCAACTTCTTAGCCAAAGGGCCCTTCTAGCTGAATTCGCCAGGGTGCTGTTTCTAGCTGAAATCCTGATGGATTCGGCCGAGGAGTCCGCCAGGTAGGCCGTAGCCATCTTAAGAAGGGGAATAGATTCTAGAATGTCTTCCCTTGGGGTTTTTAGTCTAAGGTGGTTCTCTAGCTGATTCAGCCATAACCCCATAGACCTGGCTACCGAGGTGGCAGTAATGTTGGCGTTAATAAGAGCAGATGAACACTCCCAGGCCTTCTTAAGTAGCCCCTCCGCCTTCCTATCCATAGGGTCTTTTAAGTTTGAGGAATCTTCGAAGGGGATGGTGGTCTTCTTTGTGACCTTCGCCACCTGAATGTCTATCCTGGGAACTTCGTCCCATAGTTTAGTATCCTCAGGATTAAAAATCAGCCGATTTTTAAATTCCCTAGGCATAACTAGCTTCTTTTCGGCCTCCTTCCATTCCTCCAGAATTATCTCCTTCAGATGGGAGTTTACTGGGAATAGGCGAGTCTTTTTTGCCCCTAACCCCCCAAACATCTCGTCCTGAACGGATATGGGAGGGCTAGCTTCCTCTACTTGCATGGTATCTCTAACCGCATGGAGGAGGGCGTCTAAGTCCTCAGTAGAAAATAAAAATCTTTTAGGGTGGTCTGAAGAGCCGGAAGCAGAGATGGTGTCGTCTTCAATCTCTCCGTCCGAGACTTCCTGATTATCAGAATCAGAGTCCTCCTGAGTCCTCCTTCTTTTTGGGGGAGGGGAGTCAGGTTGAGAAGGAGGTGGCGGAGGGTTTAGGGAAGAAACCGTAGCCTGTACTTCTTCACGAACGATATTCCTAAGTTCTGTGAGAAAGGACGGCTGCTCCTCCTTCATTAACCTGGCAATGCAATCGGCACATAGCTGCTTCTTGTAAGATATATGCATCTTTTCCCCACAAGTTGCACACTTTCTCGGTTTCCTTCTGGGGTCCTGAGAAGACGACTGCCCAGAACTCTTTTTATCCTAGAAAAAAATCCGAGAAACCACGCTCAATGACTGGGGAGAGTACACCAGGGTATAAGGACAAAGACACTTACATGAGCTGCAGCAGAGGGGTCAGACGCAATCTCAGATTTGGCTGACGCTTGGGGCTCCATGGTGGCTAAGCAAACACACAGCCGCTCAACTTCCCCACTGGGGCTTACCTCCACCTCTGCTGCCGCGCTGCTCCGTTCTTATAAGGGGAACTCAACCCCCCCCCGGGGGGAGGGAGTCACCCCTGAGCGCGAGGCCGGGCTTCCAGGCCTCCAGCGCTTGTGCTGGGCGCCGCCATCTTGTTTCCGGCTGACCCGGAAGTGACGTCATGATGCGACGACGACGCCGTTGGGGGCGCGCCGCTGAGCCGAGAGCTCCCGGAGGAGAAGCGGCATCAGCGTCCCGCCTGCCGCCGTCCCAGGCAGGTCGGGACAAGCTAGAGAACCCCCGGAGGGGGAGCTAGCGGGGCCGTACGGGACGCCGCCCGACCTGGCCTGAGAGGGGAGTACCGGAACCCCCGACCCGACCTGGCCCCCTGGTGCCTAGGTAAGCACCCGATTCTTAAAACGATAACCTGCTTCACCCTCATCCCAGTAGGGACAGGAAGACACTGGAGATTGGAGGGATGGGGGGGGCTTTTAATCTGTTTCACTTCCTGTCCCAACAGTGATTGGATTGGACATCCTCCCATGTGCTGTCATGGGGGACGTCCTGGAAATACACGCTTTACAAAGCTTCTTTCCATATTCGTCAGGCAGTCTTAGCACAAGAGATGCAGCAAGGAGATTTTTTAAACTTTTTTTGCGCCTCTTTAGCCTGAAACAGATATGGAATAGAGGCATCAGAAATAGGCCTAGTAAAAATACAGTGCCATAAGAAAAGCGGACCCCCAGAGGGATACTTACAGGAGGCAGAGAGGGAGCATCAAGCTCCATAACGGTTTGTACCTCAGGACCTGACATATTCTGAAGCAAAGTGCAATTGCAGTACACAGACCTCAGATCAGCGTTCCTATGGCCGTCCCGCCTTTTATTCAAACTGCTCTGTCCTCCTGCGCTTTACTTCCGGGTTGCGTCCCAGACCGAACCCGGAAGTGACGTCACCAACGTCAGCGTGCGCACACGCCGGCCGCCACCAGCCCGACCCACAGGGGAGGAGGAGGAGGAAGATTGCGGCCCGGGAGCAGGCTCCAGACCAGCCGGAGCGAGTCCTCCCGATATCCCCCAGCCCAGCATAAGCACGCAGCCGCCGGCGGACTGGGGGAGCTCCGATGAGCTTCAGGTAACCAGGAGACCGTCCTCAGACCCTCCTGGAGAAGAAAAAAATAAAAAAGGAGACAATTTCCTATCTTCATCTCCCTGCCGACCGCAGGGAGACTCTTCTCTGACCCTGGCCACAGTGGGGACAGGAACACTGAGGTGTGGTGGTGGGAGGGGGCAATTTAACCTCTTCTCTTTCCTGCCCCCACAGAGGTCATGGGTCAATCTCCTTGTGGCCGTCATGGTGATGATATGGGAAAATAGCATTCTTTAATACAGAATGCTTAGTAGGTGATGAATTGAGGGTTAAAAAAATTAATAATTAACTCACCTCCTCCTCTTGATCATGTAGCTGCCGGTCTCTTCTTACTACTTTAGTCATGAGCTGCCGGCTAAAGGACCTGTGGTGACATCACATGGTCGATCACTGTGGTGATGGACCATGTGATCTGACGTCACCACAGGTCCTTTAGCCGGCAGCTCATGACTAAAGTAGTAAGAAGAGACCGGCAGCTACGCAATCAAGAGGAGAAGGAGAGTTAATTTTTTTAACCCTCAATTGACCACCTACTAAGCATTCTGTATTAAAGAATGCTATTATTTTCCCTTATAACCATGTTATAAGGGAAAACATCTACACAACACCAAACCCAAACCTGAACTTCGGTGTAGAAGTTCAGGTCTGGGTACCACAGTCAGTTTTTTATCACGCGCGTGCAAAACGCATTGCACCCGCGCGATAAAAACTGAACGCAATCGCATTTAAAACTGACTGCAATTGGGTACCTACTCGCACTCCGCAGTACAACCGGGACGCATCCTGAACAAATCCGTCACGCCCATGTGAACCCAGCCTAACTGAACTCACAGCATCTTCAATCTGATGATACTTGGATTTTGGGTTAGTTAAACCTGTCGTTGACCATGAGATACACACAAGGAATATGGACAGATAACAGCCAGAGCACAGATGTGCAAATTCCAGCCTTAGGTCACCAAGCCCCTCGCTCACCCTTACAATAGAACAATTCTAACAGTGGACTAGTTGCAGCAATTTAATTTCATTATCAAATATGATCTACTTATCACATCAACAGCGCTAGTGAGGCCAGTCACAGCAATTGTTAAAACATTTATTAAAATATAAGTGTAAAACAGTCAAAGGCAAAACAGGAGGTTTGATGGAGCTCTAGATCTGATCTAGCACTGAGCATTGTGTAACCATTAATAACAGTACGTTCTGTACAATATACCGTAAAGTTATAGGAAGCACAAGTCTGCATGAAAGAATGGTTTATACCATTTGAGTCCAATTGAAATCCACATTCCACAAGCAGTTCTTATGGTTTCTTGAGTAGTCCTTTATCCCATGTGGACAGTAATTTGCTCAGATGATGGGAGTGGGAAAAGTCTATGAAATATTTGATATGACTCAGCCGGATTTTACCTTCTTCTATTCTTCTAGAGATAAACCACACAAGGTCCATAGCTGCAGACAGCTGTTTATTGTCCAATTTAGCACTTTTCAAAGTGGAGACAATCCTTCTCTGCACCAAGGAAAAAGCTTTATAGGTCTCAAAATCCATCAGTTTTGTGGCAGCTTCTCCAGTCTTATGAATGGCTTCCAAAAGTTCTCGGTTGTGCTGGGCAGGATCTGGGGAGATGTATACAAATCAGCCATTTGAAACTTGTATTAAATACATTGTCCCATAAAACCAGCACCTGTATCTAAATAGGCAAGTTTTATAACCAGTGAGTTATTCAATAAAATGCATCTGTATATTGCCACCTGCTGTTTATTCCTATTTCTCTGTCCACATATGCTCAATTCCAGCCTTCAACTGCCTCCCAAGCAGGGGTGCACCTAGTCTTTCTGCTGCCTGAGGCGAAAATTGAAATAGAGCTCCACCCCCACAACCTAATCTCTTCCCTCCTAACATTACGTATATGACTACAGAACATACAGGGTAACAGTTCCACATACCCCTTACATCCAGTGATGTCTCCTTTGATGTAGAAGTTTTTTCTGCATCTTCTCGTTTCAGACCAGACCACCATTTTTCAGCCATTTATTTGTCTCTGCATTTTGACAAAAAGTTTACTACTTTTCCATCATCTTCCCATCTTCTGGACAAATCATCCTATCACCCCCAATACTGTGCCACTGTGCTCCCCAATATTATACTGCAGAAACAGATAAACCCCCTGATAATACTAGTACCATGCAGATAGTGCCCTTCAATAATTATTGGCACACAGTGTCCTAAAATAACTGCGCCCAGCAAATAGTGCCCTGATACTAATAGTGTAAACAACCTCCCCAAAAATAATTGTGGTAAGCTGATACTGTGCCAAGGTGCCCACCACAGTAATAGTGCTCCCCAAAGTTCCACCAATAGTAATAATTCTCTGCTAGAGCACACATGGTAGTAATAGTGCTCCTACAGTGCCCCCAACATGTCCCCAGTATGCCCTAGAAGTAATAATGCTCCCATAGTGCCCATACTAGTAATCATGTCCCCCATAGACCCACAGTAGTAAAAAAAAAAAACACCATAATGCCCCCAGTAGTAATTCTCCTTATAATGTGCCAGTGCAAAAAGACCACCTTTTAATGCCCCAATTGAGCTAATGTCCCCCTAAGTGCCAGTATACAATACCCCTATATAGTGCTCCAGTAGATGCCCTCAGTGTCCCCCATAATATGCAAGTATAAAATACCCCTTAGTACTCCTCTCCCCCTTCCCCATAGTACCCACCATAATGTGTCCCAGTATAAAATGCCCCTATACAGAGCCGCCCATATAAAATACGCCTTTGTGGCCTCAGTAGATGCCCCCAATAGTGTTCCTCTCCCCCCATATAAAATTCCCTTTGTGGTTTCAATAGATGCCCCCCCCCCCAATCATGTGCCAGTAAGAAGTACCCCCACGGCTCTCCTCTCCTCTATTATACAAAGAAAAAAAAGAAAAAACCCACATACCGTATTTTTCGCTTTATAAGACGCACTTATTTCCCCCCAAAACAGGGGGGAAAATGACAGTGCGTCTTATAAAACGATGGTTGACTTTTTTACAGGGCTGAGACTGATATATCGCCGGCCGCTATGCTGCACAGTGTGGCTAGCGATACATCAGTCACAGTGTGGGGAGGGAGGAGGGGCTGGAGGCAAGTCACAGCGGGGCCCGGTGCAGTCACTGTATTACACCAGGCCCCGCGCACAGAAGTCTTTGTATGCAAAATCTTTCATTAATCCTTTATACCGTAAATCGCTCTCCTTTTGATAAACTTTACTAGCCTAATCGCCTGCATCACTACTCACTATGAATACAGCGTGCGGTCCGGCCGGCGTGTGACTGACGTCACGCTCCTCCCACTTCATTAATGAAGCAGGATGAAGTCATGCGCCAGAGGGACCGCACGCTACATTCATAGTGAGTACTGATGCAGGCGATTAGGCTAGTTTATCAATAGGAGAGCGATGGATTCAGGAATAATGAAAGATTTTACATACAAAGACTTCTGTCCGCGGGGCCCGGTGTAATACAGTGACTGCACCGGGCCCCGCTGTGACTTGCCTCCAGCCCCTCCTCCCTCCCCGCACTGTGACTGATGCATCACCGGCCACACTGTGCAGCATAGCGGCCGGCGATATATCAGTGTCAGCTAGTTTATCAAAAGGAGAGCGATTGATTCTATTTTACATACAAAGAATAAAGTACTGTAATGCTGTGAAACAGAGCCATGAGGGGAACCAGCATAAGATGCTATGTGTGTGTCACCCACGCATAGCATCTTATGCTGGCCCCCCTCATAGCCCTATGTTTCACAGCACACATCCCCCATAACAGTGCATCATCAATAGATCCCCCCCATAACAGTGCATCATCCCCAGACCATTAGTTCAAAATCCACCAAAAGCACACCTTTTGGTTCAAAATAATTTTTTTCTTATTTTCCTCTTCAAAAACCTAGGTGCGTCTTATAATCAGGTGCGTCTTATAAAGCGAAAAATACGGTACTTTCCTCCAATCAGGCTGCCAGCAATGCAGGCCTCTTCCTGCCTGTGTCCCGTGCTATACGGTCATTGCGCCGCCTGCATCGGCCTCCGATAGGCTGCAGGCCTAGTGCATGCAGCCTATCAGAGGAACGGGGAAGGGGAAGGGAGACCCCATCTGTTTTGCTGTCCTGAGGACAGGGATAAAGATGACTATGGAGTTGAGTGCTTCCACAATGAAAGCGCTCATCTCCCTGTGTCCTGCGCCCCCCCACTTGTCACCAGGGCCATGTCACCTGAGGCGATCACCTCACCTTGCCTAATTGGCAGTGCAGCCCTGCTCCCAAGCTGTGATCAAGAAAGCTGCAGCAGAAAGGACACGTCCCTGAGCTGCCAGCTTGCTAAATCTAGCAGAGCAATTAGCACAATGATTGGGGAGATCTCTGGATCCATGTGAGGTACAGGGCTGGTTCTAGCTTTGTTAGCAAGATAGGGTCATGGATTATAGATTCATTTTTTTACATTAATCATACAATAACTTCTTTAGATGGGGTTTTCAAGGAGTAAAATTTTGATTACCTATCCTCAGGATAAGGCCTCATGCACACGAACATATTTTGTTTTCTTTTTTTGCGGATAGAATGCAGACCTATTCATTTCAATGGGTCTGAAATGAAAAAAATATATAATGCGGACAGTACACGGTGTGCTATCGGCATCCGTATGGCCGGTCTGTAGCCCCGCAAAAAATAAATAAAAAACATGTCCTATTCTTGTCCGTTTTAGACATTGTTACTAGTGTTGAGCGAACTTGTGTTTTAAGTTCGACGTCTAAAGTTCAGGTTATCGAAGAATCGCGGTATGGATTCTAAATTCTGTTATGGTCCGTGGTATGGAACCTGTCACCTGGATTTTAGGTATAGAGCTGAGGACATGGGCTGCTAGATCGCCGCTAGCACATCCGCAATATCCAGTCCCCATAGCTCTGTGTGCTTTTATGGTCATAAAAACGATTTTATATATATGTAAATGAGGCTACTTACGTTTCCGGAGCCCATCCACGCCCACTGTGAAGGAACCCAGCACCGCTCCGCATACTCCGAATCTCCTCCTTGCTCACCGACGTCACTAAGCTAGAGCGCCGTAATCTCCCGATACGAGAGCTAGCGTATGCGCAGTGTCGGCATAGTGTTCCTTAGCCTAAGACATCAATATCTGACTGGTGGGGGCCATTTGAAGAGGCCTCCTCACTCCTTATCAAGCACAGCGTTGTATAGTGGTTGATATTGCAGACCACGGCTCTTCCACAGAATGGGACTGAGCTGCATACTGTAGGTCATGTGACCGATGAACGGGATGTCACTGACCTGAGAGGTCACAGCCTTTTCAAACTGTGCTGAAAAAGGACGCCCACAGATTATATATTTTACTCCTGAAAAACTCACCTACATCCCACAGGTATTCTTACAAAGTACTATTCAGTCTTCTTCCCTCATTTCAAAGAGGACCATAGCAGGCCCGATTCCATTTATGTGCATGTCAGTTGAGCCCTCTTCACACGTCAGTGTTTTGGTCAGTTCCATCAGTGATTGTCAGCCAAAAACCAGGCATGAAGCCTACACACCTGGTTTTGGCTCAAAATCACTGATAGAAATCACTGAACGAACACTGACTGAGAATAATGCCTTAAAGGGATTGTCCAGTGATAGTATATTGGGGACCTATCCTCTAGCTTGTAGAAGTGGTGCAGTGCAACTACAACGGCCTGTCCCAGTCACTTGAATCAAACAGTGACGAGGACACAGCAAATGCCATGGCGTCAATCAGCTGATTGGAAGGGATGCTGGGAGTCAGACCCCCACTGATCCGATTGATGCCCATCCAGAGGCTAGGTCATCAATACACAAGCACTGCACACCCCTTTAAAAGGGTGTCAAATGCACCCGTGTTTATTGGGTCACCTCAGTAACAGATATAGGGTGTTCAGAGGTAGCAGTTCCTCATGTCTGAGGAGACAATGTTTCACATTATATTCTGCTCCTGTATTACTGTATACTTTGTGAATTGTGCCTCTGATTTTTAATGGGGGGGGGGGGGGGTCACACATTGGAGGAAGAGGGATTTATTAATCTTTTGATGCCACAAATGGGTTATTAAAACATTGCACATCATGGCACACACACACCATGTTTGCACCATAATGAGACTTTGAGCTGCTCCTCACTTTTCTAAAGTTGTGAGAAGAGGGCTTAGCTGGAAGAGACAAACGCCCACGAAACACCAGAAACTGGCGCAAGTCATAGCTGAGGTCTATGTCAGCATCTGGCTGGAGTAGATTAGAGGGTCAGAGCACAGAGGGACAGAAATGCACCTAATTAGGCATCTGCCAGGCAATACATTTAGCACCCATTACTCCTGTGCAGAGGAATCAAGACTGGCGAATGGGAACGCTAGTCTTGATAAGTGTCCCTCACGAGTAGCTGCCATTTCCTATGGAGCAGCTTATGAGATACACAGAAATATCTATGGCAGCCTATTGCACCAGAAATGTAAAGTTTTCAGCCAATCTGCAGAATTCCCACAGACTATTGCAACCAATGTTGAGCAATTAATACAACCAGCAAAAGCTGCAACAAAGATGGTCAGGACCAACCTGCCAGCATCTGACCACCTGGGAGTCTACTCACCATTCTGAACTGCTGAGACCAACACCAGAACCCACACAACACCTCCCAGCCAAACCATTGTCTCCTAAGCATTACCTCCAGCATCTGCAAGAAGGGGTATTTATGGTCTCCTGATTACCTGCTGCTCAGATGGAGGTGATGTTGACAGGTGAGCGTTTAACCCTTGACTAGAACATCAGACATGCTTTCAAGATACGAACACAAGGCAGTATTTTGGTCAGTATTCTGAATCAGTATTTGAAAGCCAAAACTAGAGGCTCATGCACACGGCCGTTGCCCGACCATGGCCGTATTGCAGCCTGCATACATCGGGTCCGAAATACACGGGCACCGGCCGCTTGCATCTCGCATCACAGATCACGGACCCATTCACTTGAATGGGTCCGCAATCCGGGAGATGCGGAACGGAGGCACGGATCGGAAGCACTACAGACTGCTTCCACGGGTTTACTCTACTTGCTTCCATACTGCAAAAAAGTAGTGCATGCACTACTTTTTGCGGTGCGGAATATCGGATGCGACCCGGCCAGCACACGGTCGTGTGCATGAGATTTAAGAGTGGGTCCACAACACGGAAGAGGTGCAAATCTATGCATTATATTTCTTCTGTGTTTCTGTTCCATTCCTGGTTTCAGTTTACAAATGCAATGCAAAATACTGCATGAAATACAGGTACTGTCCTGTGAATGAGGCCTCCATGTTATTCTATGGAGCTAGTCACACAAAAATTAATTGAATTTATATCGTGGCTCACCCGACTAGACATTTATATGACAGTATGATGGACGGACAATAGCAGAATTCTCCAATAAAAGTCAATGGAAGCTAAAGATTGTTTATATCTACAGTATATAATTATTCATCCATATTAGAGTATATTCAATATGGTCAAACGTATTGATAACAGTACTGATGGACATATAGTACAGAGCTTAGGCTAAATTCACAAATGCAGTTTTTGATGCAGTAGTTCTTGATGAAGTTGCTTAGTCAAAGCAAGGAGTGGACCTATAGGAAATAAAAAGAAAGTCTTAGGCCCCTTTCACACTGGCGAGATTTCCGTGCAGGTGCAATGCATGAGGTGAACGCATTCCACCCGCACTGAATCCGGACCCATTAATTTCTATGGGGCTGTGCACATGAGCGGTGATTTTTTACGCATCACTTGAGCGGTGCGTGAAAATCGCAGCATGCTCCTCTTTGTGCGTTTTTCACGTAACGCAGGCCCCATAGAAATGAATGGGGTTGTGGGAAAATCGCAAGCATCCGCAAGCAAGTGCGGATGCGGTGTGATTTTCACGCACGGTTGCTAGGAGACGATCGGGATGGGGACCCGATCATTATTATTTTCCCTTATAACATGGTTATAAGGGAAAACAATAGCATTCTGAATACAGAATGCTAAGTAAAATAGGGCTGGAGGGGTAAAAAAATAATAATATTTTAACTCACCTTAATCCACTTGTTCTCACAGCCGGCATGTCTTCTTTCTTCAGGACCTGGGTAAAGGACCTGTGGTAACGTCACTGCGCTCATCACATGGTCCATCACATGATCCATCACCATGGTGATCGATCGTGTGAATGACCATGTGATGAGCGTAGTGACGTCATCAAAGGTCCTTTACCTCACAGATGAAGACAGAAGAGGTGCCGGCTGCGCGAACAAGTGGATTAAGGCAAGTTAAAATATTTTTTTATTTTTTTAAACCCCTCCAGCGCTATTTTACTATGCATTCTGTATTCAGAATGCTATTATTTTCCCTTATAACCATGTTATAAGGAAAAATAATACAATCTACACAACCTTGAACCCAAACCTGAACTTCTGTGAAGAAGTTCGGGTCTGGGTACCACAGTCGGTTTTTTATCACGTGCGTACAAAACGCATTGCACCCGCGCGATAAGAACTGAACAATGGAACACAATCGCAGTCAAAACTGACTGCAATTGCGTACCTACTCGCGCGGGTTTGCCGCAATGCAACGGGACGCATCCGGACATAATCCGGACACGCTCGTGTGAAAGAGGGCTTAGGGCTGTTTCACATGAGCAAGTCCATTGCAGGAATCAGGCTCAGTGTGTGAGTGTGATCCTCTGTTCTGGACCCGCAGGAGCACACAGCATTATCATGATTTATAATGCTGTGTGTCTCTGCTTGACCTTACTTCTAGACCCGCCAAAAAAATAGAACATGTCCTATTGTCCGTTTCGCGGACAAGGATAGACATTGTTACAATGGATCCGCAAAAAAAAAAACAGATGCAATTTGCAGACCACAAAACACATACGGTCGTGTGCATGTAGCCTCATACTGACATAAAACTGTCACTATGATTCTGTAGCAAAAAGGTCATGCAGAGGCACATAGCCTCAATAATTCTGTGCGTTCCTGCAAGTCCAGAACGGAGGATCACGCTCACACAGGGAGCATGATTCCTGCAATGGACTCGCTTGTGTGAAACAGCCCTTAGGGTAGATTCAGACATAGCAGTTGGGCCTCCGTTCTTGCCATGCAAAAATTAAATTCAGTTTAACTGCAAATTTTCACGATTTTGTGTTTTAAATGAGCATCACCTGTGCTAGCTGCGGTACAGCGGCCATTAACAGTAAAACCACATTCTTAGATAAATTGTGGGGCAAACCAAGACTAAGGGCTTGTTCACACGACTGTTGGTGTCCCGTATCCGTATTGCAGACTGCATTTGTGGATCCGCAATACACGGGCACCGTACCGTTGTCATTCCGCATCACGGATGCGGACCCATTAATTTCAATGGGTCCGCAAATCCGGAGATGTGGAACGGGAGCACGGAACGAAACACTACGGAAGCACTACGGAGTGCTTTCTGGGGTTCCGTTACGTGCCTCCGCACCGCAAAAAGATAAAATGTGCTCTATCTTTTTGCGGAATGGAGGGATCGCAGACCCATTGAAGTGAATGGGTCTGCGATCACCATGCACCTGCCCCACGGAAGGTGCCCGTGCATTGCGGACCGCAATTTGCGGTCCACAGCACAGGCATAGGCTTTACACGGTCATGTGAACGAGTCCTAAGACTACTATCGCATCTGCGTTTTTGATTTCCAGTTTTGAGATCTGACATGGGATCTCAAAACCACAGCAAAATGCTTCCGTTATAATAATACAACCATCTGCATCCATTCAGAACAGATCTGGTATTTTATCGAAGATGAAGAAACCAGATCCGGCACTAAAACCACTGTAATGCCTCATTCGCACGTCAGTGTTTCGGTCAGTGATTTCCATCAGTGATAGCCAAAACCAGGTGCGGCTCTAAACACAGAACAGGTGCAGATCTTTTCCTTATACCTTATCTCTGGAGGGTCCACTCCTGGTTTTGGCTCACAATCAGGGTCCATTCACACGTCAGTATTTTTACCTTTCCAGATAAACGTTCCTGTTTTTTGCGGATCCGAAAATCTGGATGACATGAGGATGCTTTTAGCATGTCTTCCGCATTTTTGACGGATCCATTGACTAGAATGGGATGACGGAACGCAAAATCGGACAAATAGTAGGACAGGGTATATTTTTTTCCTGGATCCGAATAAACGGAACCCACGGAACGGAACGGAACGGAATCACGGAATCGGAGAGCACCATGAGTGCTGTCTGATTATTTTCAGATTCCATTGAAAATTAATGGATCCGCATAACGTTCCGTTTTTAATCGGAACGGATGCGGAACACCAAAACGGACGTGTGAATGGACCCTCACTGATGGAAATCACTGACCAAACACTGACATGTGAATGAGGCATAAGGCTTAAGTCGGTGAATGCTGTATCCGTTTTTTATCGTGTCCGAAAAAACATGATATGGCATCATTGATTGCCTTGTTTTTTGTCCGGATCTACAGTAGCTTCTTCAGTTTCCCATGCTTGCAACAATTTTGGGTCTGGCATGGGAATGCAACAAACCGAAACGGAATGCATTATGGCGCACTCCGTTCCGGTTAGTTCAGTTTTGTCCCCATTGACAATGAAAGCTGTATTTTGTTATAAGGTGGTCTGCACAGTACAATATACACAGCCTCTCTATTGCACTCTGTATTACTGCCTGACATTAATAAGACTGAGCCATATTCATGGAGCCCGTACATTGGTACTAGTCCCTGCAGGTCGGTGTACTGTACCTATCCTGTATGCAGCACCACGTTAATCTCCACTAAATATGCCCTTCTGTAATATGGAGTGTGATGGAGCATGTCACAATTACATACAGAAATCAACATAAAAAATAACAGTACAGCAATGCTTCACAAAGCCTTAAAGTAAGGGCTCATTCACACGAACCTATGTGTTCCGTTACGTGCATTGGGGCCGCAATTTGCGGTCCCCAATGCACAGAGAATGTTCGTGAGGCCTCCGGGACAGATCCAGACCCATTCAACTTGAATGGGTCCGCATCCCTCCGTTCCGCAAAAAGATAGGACATTTTCTATCTTTTTGCGGAACAGAAGCACGGAACGGAACCCCACGGAAGCACTACGGCGTGCACTACAGATTTTGGGACCCATTCACTCCGGATGTGGAATGCCCGTGTATTGCGGATCGGCATGTGCAGTCCACAATACGGCAACGGAACACCTACGGTCGTGTGAATGAGTCCTAAATGTGCTACCAAAAATTATCTGCCAGTTAAAACCAAACAGCGACACGTATACTTTGTTTCTAATTTGTTTTTATTTATTTAATACGTTTTATTTATTTCTATTTCCTTAACATGAATATAGAGGCGGCCATCTTGCCTGAGCTGTTCTTAACAGCATTTAGAAAGCATTAAGAAAATTGGTTCACAGCAGCCACATGGGACATAGACACAATGGAAAGGACCTCATTGACTTATATGGGAGAGTTTTCTAGGCATGCTCTGAGACCTGTGCAGAGGTCATTGTACAAGGAAAGAATAGATAAGCTTTCACAATCACCTATTGTGAATGGTTTATCCTGTCTTATCTATTCACAGAGGTGATATCATTACAGGCAGGTTTGGAATGACAAATAAGCAGGTAACTGCAGAAAAGTGATCTGTACAGACCAAGAAATGGCGTCTATTATTAGGCTTAGTGGTCAGTACCTGTAGGATTTTATGTTTTTTGTTTAAATATAGATATTGACGTGGACAATTAAAAATAGCATCATCAAAAATTATTTACATTTTTTTAAGGACGTATGTAAATTATGCATAACTTCAAAATACAGTTAACAAAAACATAGCACACCCAGATAGAAATGTTGGATTTCTGCAAAACTCAGCATGCAGTTATATCTCATGCAGATATGTAAATTATTACAGGTGTGGTCTGATTAGACTCTGGGTCCTGCCACAAGAGGACATAAAAGTGCTTCTCCCACTGCCCTATAAAAAGGTTCTCAGAAGCTACTTGCAAACTGTTGACTGTTATACATGCCTTTATGATGCATTTGAAGATATTTTGCCCAGTTGACAGACTTTTACAGAGGGCCCTTCCTTGGACTGAGAGAAGCAGGATGGTTGTTTCAATGAACTGCCTGTCATCTAATCCATACTGACCTAGCTGTTAGGAGGTGTTAGGAGCAGTGGTTACTGGAGGGGACGTACTGTACACACTGCAAACAGGCTCTGGACGGCCCATACAGACCAGTAGTAGAGAGGATGGTTTGAGCTGCCGACAAGCACAAGCAGCTCCTACAGTTTAATTGTCCACCATTGTTTAGCTTCGTAACACACTCATGTCTCTGGCTGGACTTTTTCCAGATGCTTAGCAAATTTTGGTATCACAGCACCCATTACATATCCTGCTATTGACAACCAGCCACTGTCGCCTTCCTTTGCAGTTGTGCTGTGAACGGGAAACTTGGACTGCTATGGACTAGAACTGTATCAACTTTCATCAGGTTCAAGTATGGAGGCCTCGTGAGTGCTTCAATCCTTCCTTTGCTGTGTAGTACTAGTGACACATTGCCCTAACTGCTGGTGCAGCAAGCCCCTGAGGAGTGGACCCTGAGCAGAAAATGGGAATGATAATAGCTCTAAGGATGATGTGTTATGGTGTACTCCCTCTGGCCTTCGCTCCTTGTGGTCGGTGCATTGAAGGAGGGGCACCCTGTGTTCCCTCTGGGCCCTCCCTGTAGCTTTGAGTCTCCATGTCTTTTGGTAGTTTGCCCTTAATATTAAACGTCAGTGTGGTGGGGCAATGCAGGGCTTGAAATGGTGCTATGACCAGCCTGTGGTGTTAGGAGATTCTTTACTTTGCATAAAATAGGAGTTGGAGTATATCCAGCAATTATCTGTACACAATGCAAATTCTTCCCAGATGTCCAAGCATAAGCTAAGCAAATAGTTGACAGCAATAGCCCTCTGATTATTATTTCCCTTGCTAAAGTGTCTGGGACTAGGATCTCTGGTTAACAACTGCAATCTGGCAACCATAGCTGTAGTGTTCACTTATCTGAAGTGTAGATGGTGTCTTAACAGGTTACCCCTTTCAAGCAGCAGGGAATCGAATGCTTTATGCTGGGTTACTTTGCTCGGTTACCACACTGTAGCCATGCAAATCCGCCTTCAGATATTTCTTTATTTCATCCCCTGGAGCTTGTTGAGTTACCAAAGGCTCATGTGCTTGAAGATGGAGTCTGGGGGAGAGAAGCACATGAAGATTGCTCCTTACCTCCTCCTTCTCTAAAGTAAGGGTTCACATTCGGAGGCCATTTGGCCAGACACTTCCCCATGTTGTTGGACCTTTGGAAGGAAGTATACTTACCTGCTCCCCCGCCACTGGGTTCTGTTTCCATCGGTCACTGACACTCTCCGGTCCTGTGTGTCAACATCTCTTTAGTGGTGGTCACGCATGCTGAAGTGACATGTCCTCCATGCATCACACTGATTGAAGTGTTGCATGGGGGAGTATCACCAGTTACTGGTTATTACAGAGCTGGCAAAATACTTAAAAAATAGGGAAACAAGGAAACCATGCAATTGTTTTTTTTTTTATTTGCTTGAAACTTGTATTCCCAAGATCATGTGATTATAAATAATGTATATATGGAGTATATTATATGTTTCATTCTATTCACATGACTTTGTATTTTTGACCTCAGTGGAAGTGACATGACATGTAATCTATTTGCTATAATTCATTCTATGTTCCGGCTTCTTTGTTTCTACCTTTAATGTACAATCCCTACCCCTATTAGAGAACACATAACAGGAAGCTATCCTATTCCCCTACATATGATGATTCTTTAGCCTGAGGACGTAAATGCAGAAGACTCATCAGATTACCTCCTCACAATATACAATAATACAGGAGTCGTCTTCTCTGCATATTCAATCCCAAAGGCAATTTCCCAGCAATTTAAACACTGAAACCCCATGACAGAGTCATTCTGTCTAATCTCCTTCATCATCTACTGACCTGTTATAAATAAATCCATGACATTTCTCGTGCTAGTTCTCTTGGGGAGCCTTGGCTTGGTGATATCCCAAGAACTGGAAGAACCAATTGGGGGTAAGTTAATGTTCCTAATACAGAAGTTGCTTTCTTAAAGATATGCTAGATGTCAACTAATATTTTTTCAATGAATGCATTACTTATTATTTATTCACTATTATTTTTGTGTTTATTACATGATGCACAGTTTAGATGTTGCAGATTGTATTTTTAAAAGAATTGAATGTTTTTATATGAATCATTCAATGGTGGACAAGAAATGCCCTCAGTCTCCAAAAAGAGGTTCTGCAGCAGGTGAAATGGAATAATGCACCTCAGCAGTCTGTAGGTGCAATTTATAGTGACCAAATTCCTTGATGATTAGTAATAGTCTTATAGTTTAAAGTAGAGGGGGCATCATTCCATATACTATGCAGCAACATAAAGAACAGTTTCTTAATATAATATTATTACTGGGGTATTTCCATTTCTCTTATTGCCTTTCTAATAAAACACACGGGGGCAGATTTATCAAAGAATTGTTTGAAATCTCCTGCGCTGCCAGAGGATGCGCCTAATTAATGGTGAGGTGGAGGACTCCTTCAGCAGACTGCTCACCAGAATTGTAGTGTTGCTGTAGATTTCTGTCTTCATTTGCCCCCAAAAACTGGCGCAAATAAAATGTGCCGGGGCCATTTGCTCCATCCTCGTCATGCCCTCTTTTCTAAAAGTGGCGAGGGTGGCGTAAAGTGACAGAATTTGTTGCAGGTGGCATTTGAAAAGTGGTGCACCAAGATGAAAAATCTCCTTCATTGGGTTTTGAGTAAATTCTAGTCCGTAAAACATAGGCTGTTGAATACATTTCATGAGTCTACAAGGTGAGTCCTTGTGATGTTTGCTCAGAGGATGAAATAGCTTTATTTACAAGACCACATAAAACCATATTTTATTTTTTGGGTTTGCCAATACTCAAAAAATATTTTTAAAAACATCTGGTAGGGAAGCAAAACAGGTGTTACTTGCTCCAATATACTTACACATGTGCAGCCACCTTTCTAATTTTTTATGGTTGCCACTGATAGGTTGAAACACCAGAGGTGACCTAGAGGTATGATCAGTACTTTTTGGAGTTGGTATTACCCATTGGAAAACCATAAACTTTGGGGTTCATTTATCCACCTGAAATAC
This sequence comes from Bufo gargarizans, assembly GCF_014858855.1. Lineage (NCBI taxonomy): Eukaryota > Metazoa > Chordata > Amphibia > Anura > Bufonidae > Bufo > Bufo gargarizans. The sequence goes on along the minus strand of NC_058085.1, from coordinate 291,979,819 downwards.
TCCTAAATTAGGCGTATTTCAGGCACAGATTGCAATTGCTTGTCGCGCCCCAATCTGCGACTTCTCCCCCACTCACGTCAGGTCTTAAATTGTGGGCGTGGTGTGGGTGGGGAAGGGGATGGGCCAGGATGCCCGTCTTGTTTCTAATTTTCTACGCCTGTTTTAGGCGTAGAAAAAGATCTGAATGTAAGACAGCTACTGTAGGAAGCACATTGCTGCATCTTAAGCCACATTCCCTTGACAAGTAAGAAAACCAAAACAGCTATACCATGGATTATTCTTTTGGGCATATTCATTTACTGTAAATAAATTTGCTTAAATAAGGCTCCTTTCACACTAGCGTTCGCTGGTCCGCTCGTGAGCTCCGTTTGAAGGAGCTCACGAGCGGACCCGAACGCAGCCGTCCAGCCCTGATGCAGTCTGAATGGAGCGGATCCGCTCAGACTGCATCAGTCTGGCGGCGTTCAGCCTCCGCTCCGCTCGCCTCCGCACGGACAGGCGGACAGCTGAACGCTGCTTGCAGCGTTCGGGTGTCTGCCTGGCCGTGCGGAGGCGTGCGGATCCGTTCGGATCCGTCCAGACTTACAATGTAAGTCAATGGGGACGGATCCGTTTGAAGATGCCACAATGTGGCTCAATCTTCAAGCGGATCCGTCCCCCATTGACTTTACATTGAAAGTCTGGACGGATCCGTCCGAGGCTATTTTCACACTTAGCTTTTTTTTTGCCATTTTAATGCAGACGGATCCGTTCTGAATGGAGCCTCCGTCTGCATTATTATGAGCGGATCCGTTCAGAACGGATCCGCCCGAACGCTAGTGTGAAAGTAGCCTAAATGTGTCACATGGCTCATATTTACCAGTGTGTCTGAGACAAAAGTCTAAAAACACTTGATGCACCAAATTGAGTCAAATTGCACCAAATGACACCACTTTTTAGGGCCTGTGTTCCAGAATTGGGAGCAAAATATGACAGTTTTCAGACACAGCAACAATCTTGCACTGATATTTCTACGTATCACTTGATGTATTCCGCCATGGGATTCAGAAATTATTCCTTTGTTCAGTAGCACATTTCAACCCTTTTTCTCAAGGTGATGAAAATGTAAGAAAGCCAGGTGGATGTCCTGAATCAACAGGGGAAGGTTTTGTCTCCTCTGTGTGCTCTGGTCTATGTGAAAATAAAGAGAGTTGTACAACGCAAGCGTGCACCACCGACTACCCACTGTGACGGAAGCCTAAAATGCTGTGAGACAAGATGTGGGACAGAATGTCTCCCACCAGTCTTTAGTAAGTATCTGCCACTAGTATAAATGTCCCCGCTATGGTTGTGAGATAATAAGATAATCAATGTCCAAAGGCAACAAATATTTTAGCTCTCTAAAGGGCCCTTTAGACAGGCCAAAAATCCACCAGATAATTGCTAATGTTATATCTAGAGACTGCCTAGTACTTGATCCTGTTTAGCACTGCATCGGGAAGTATCAAATATCAAACCAATATCCATAATACAAGAAGTCCTAAGAGTTGCTATTCTGATCTTTAGAGTTTCTCTATTGTATTATTTAATCATGAAGGAAAGAGGGCTTGTTTCGGCCTGTCCTAGCCTTATTCAACTGATGATCCGTTGAAAAAGGCTAGGAGGGCCCAAAACACATTCCTGTACTTTCTTGATGGAATATTACAATAAAAAAACTCTAAAGATCAGAATAGCGACTGCAGAGATTATCGCTAATGAGTGATAGGAATGCTCGTTAGCAATTATCTGGCCATGTAAAGGTGCCGCTGATTACCCCATCTATATATAAGCGAAACACTTGTTCATCGGGTAATTGGATAGTTTGCGCAGGCACCTAAATCTTCGCAGCACGCTGAGGCTGGCAAACAATGAGTCTGTATGGAGATGAGCAATGGCATTAGAAATCACTCCTTCCCATACTGTGGAGGAGATCGCTGCAAATGCAGCGGTTTCTTTCACTGACGAGCAGGAGCTTACTGGGAAAGAATGCTTCCTTCCCAACAATCACCTGCTGAATTGCCTAGTGTAAAGGGACCTTAACTCTGTCTATTCCATTGTTCTTATTCTCAATCTATGTACTATTTAAAGGGGTTCTCCGGGAATTAAGAAAATAAAAATACGTAAATATTACTTTATTATAAATATATTCTAAAATACCTTTCTTTAGTTATAATGGCTCGTTTTGTCTAGGGAGAAATGATTAGGAAAAACAAAATGGCCGCTGTCCTATTAGGGCACACAAAGCCTGTCCTAATCACACAGCAGGACAAGTTAATTCATAACACTGAGATAAAAAGCTGCCTTATCCACCTCTCCTACTTGTCAGGGATTATGATCCTGAATACAGATGAGAATATCTTCAGCTGAATCTCTGTAGGAATAGAGCTCATGAGGAGACATCAAGTACAGAGAGGACGGACAGGACAGACTGTGGTAATGGAGACTGCACAAAAGTGCTGCTGCTTATTAGCCACATCTGCTCATAAACTCCATTCCTACAGATAATCAGCTGAAGATCATATTAAACTGTATTTAGGATCATAATCCCTGACAAGCAGAGCAGAGAGGAGGATGAGGCAGCTATTTAACTCGGTGTTGTGAAGTAACTTGTCCTCTTGTGTGATTAGGACAGGTTTTGTGTGTACTAATAGGACAGCGGCCGTTTTGTTTTTCCTAATGATTGCTCCCCAGACAAAACAAGCCATTAAGGTATTTGGGAATATATTTATAACAAAGTAATATTTAAGTATTTTCATTTTCTTAATTCCCAGAGAACCTCTTTAGGGCAGAATTAGATTGACCCAGACCCCTGGACTGTTGATGACACCATGCTTGGTGCAAGGACAGTACTTTATTTGAAAACCTCAGTTGACTTACTGTCAGCTTTGCTAGAGCAGAATTTGGGCATAAGGACACTCATTTCCAATCTGTTTGTTTATACCATATGTCAGCCCAAATATAGCCTGGTATTGATGGATGTAATGGTCTGAGGATATCTTAAGGTACCCATACTCTAATGAGCCTGATGCCCCCAATTCCCGTTATTATCTGTTTGGTGAGAGATCGGAGCTCGACATACACCTTAAATTGTCAGCCAAGTCTGATGGGTTTGGCAATTTTTAAAAAATTAGAAAGCTTGAAAAATATTTTTGGGTAAATAAAACTTTTTTTGCTACTGTCATATTAATGACTAATGTTTATGTAAGATGACTATATGGCATTTACTAATATATAGCCTTTATAGCCTATTCTATGCTGTTTGCTATATGCAAGATATGTCCCCTTGTTAGGCAATATCTAACACACTTTTTAATGTTCCAGTTCTACGCATGAGGCACTGCATTTTCTTGCATAAAATACTCATTGAGCTAAGTTAATTTCCCCCATTGGGTTAAAATACTGACAAAAAGACGAAGTCCGATATTCCGTAAATAGAAATGTGAAAAATTAAAACATCTCTAGTTGGAATTTGTGTTTTATTTGCTCCACAGGAAACCCATGTCAAAATGACTTAGACTGCCCTTGGACACTGAATTGCTGTAATGGTATCTGTGACAGTGACTGTGTATCAGCACTGAAATCCTAGCCTTTAGTGGCTTTTCCATCCTGTAAGTATTAAAAAATTTAGGAAATTTCATGCACACAGTCATATTATAGTACCATGCAAGCCGTAAGTTATGCATTGCTCTAACAGAGCTCATGTGCGGTCATATTTTACTCTTGAATGCCTCCAATGTATCTTGTTCCATGTTCAGTAGGATGCTGTTTTAGGGCTCATGTACATGAAAATACAGTATCTGTTTGCTTTCCACATCCATGTGTTCGTTCTGCAAAATGCTACAGACTCATTAAAGACACTGGGTCAGTAGAAAATGCGGATGGTATACTTATTTTGCAGATCTGCGATTTGCAGACCGCAAAATACATTTGGCAGTGTGTATGAGCTCTTACAGAGAGATTATTTCCTAGAAGTGCAGAGATAGAGCCACAGGGGCATGCGTGTGAGTGAGTGGCTGGATGGGTGTAGTAGTAGTTGTGGTACTCACGGTTCTGATGCACCCTGGGCCGACATGCAGTTATGGGAGGGGCACACCTTTCTTCTCTTCAGGGCAAGCTCCTGTTCTGGCATTCTCCAGCCTGATGCCAATTGAGGTGCCCTTGGTGTTGGTAGTTTTGAGGTGCAAGCCAGGGTCTGTGAGGTGCAAGGCAGGGTCCATGATGACAACTTTGGAGGCAATTGTGCAGCAGAACAGTTCTTTACAGAAGAATTCAAATACAAACAGATCAGTGCAGTTATTTTGCAGGCAGTAGACCAGCAGTTGTTACACACAATGCACTTTACGCAGATGTTACAGGTTTCACGACTGCATAGGTAGTTCATAGGCCAAAGTGTCTCTTTAAAGTATCTTCCTTACTATCTGCTTCACCAGCTGACTCTGACTCTGCATCCAGATGTGGGGTGCATATTTGAAACAATACAATGGAATCAAAGGGCAATCACCTCACAGCAGACAAACTCTTCTGCACCTTTTTTAAACAGGTCGCTGTTCTTACAGTACACTTCCACAAAATCCATCTTGGAATGTGGAGATTCTCACAGTGGTCCAAACTGTTATTTGGTATGCTCAGGTCAGGCACTGGAGACAACTCCTGGACAAGGATGCTGTAGAGTCCTTTTAGACAGGTTTTCTCTACAAGGCTTTCTCTACACCTCCTTTTCGATATTTGGTTTATTTCTGTAGATGATCCAGCCCAGCTCTGTATTGATCTGGGTCCAGGCTGACTCCTTCTTCTATTGAGGCTAAGGTCAGACTAATCTATGATTGCTTAGTTCTCTCAGGCCCACTCAAGAATGTTCCTCTCTCTATATATCTAGGAGGTGACACCAACCCCATCTAGTGGTGGCTATGGATGTTGGCTTTCAATACCTTATGCATTCCAAATACAGTAAATGCATGTTTCACATAGAAATACATTGTTTTGTACTTTGTACTGCAACTCTGGAGCAGGAAGCTGCAATAGCATTGATTTTGTGCGACAATATCTCTGCTTTATGGTGCCGTAAGCTTTGGTGCCTATGGTTCTATAGTCTGGAGGTATAAAAACTCCATGTGACACTGGACAAGATCTGTACCCATGGAGATTTTTGAAAAAGCCACAGTAAATATAAATTAATCACAGGAGACAAATAGCAATCCAATGACTTTAAAAAAATAAATAAAAATAAAAGATATATATATATATATATATATATATATATATATAAAAGTTCAGATCACCCTTCCTTTACCTACAAAGAAAAGAAAGAATAAAAAAAAATCATAGGCATTACTGTATCTGAAAATGCCTGTAATATAAAAATATTTATCCCATATAGCAAATGACTTAGTGGAAAAGCAAAAATTCCAAATGGTTAATTTGCCATTTTTTCCGCACTTCACCACCTCAACATTTTTTATTAAAAGTGATCAAAAAGCCATATGCACCCTAAAATGGTATCACTGAAAAGAACAGATTGCCCCACAAAAAAAATGAGCCCTGACACAGTTCTGTAGGCATAACTATAAAAAGTTGCAATGGCAATAAAAAGAAAAACACAAGAGCACAAGTCAGTTTTACTGCATAGCAAACTCTGTAAAAACAAAACCCAAAAAAATGGTGGCGTTTTTTTCCAATTCTACCCCATTTGAAATTGTTTTCAGTTTCCCACTACAACCTATGTGTTATAAATGTTGCCATTAGAAACTACAACTAGTCACGCCAAAAACAAGCCCTCATACAAAATTTATGAAAGTTATGGTTCCAATAAGGCAACAAGAATGCAAAAACTGAAAATTGTACAGGGTGGAAAAGGTGAATGGATTGCAGGGCCATTAAAACACACTGTAATTGTCCATGTAAACTTGCGGAAGATCCAGGAATCATTGAAACGGGACCAGTAGGGATGAGTAAGGTGAGTATTACTTATTGTATTGTTTTTAAAAGCATTCTCAGCATTTTTAAAATTGAAATTACTGGACAACCCCCTTAAATCAGTCAATTGCACCATGTGTAGCCCAGTTGACTAAGTTTAGCTTAGAGCCTATAGTATTATATTCAGCTCCTTCCCTTATTCTCCCCTACCATGCTCTGCTCTATTCTACATTTCTTTTATTTGTTCTAAATAAATATTACTTTTGCACATGGTACTAGCCGTTATTTAGCTGTAACAAACTTAATGAGTGGATACAGGAGTTTAATTGTACGGCTTATTGAACAGCTTGATTCATATATGATGATAATGAAGTGCATAATATTACTTCACTGTATCTCTTTTTCTTCAAAACCCAATAAAATAATTTTAAAATAAATAAATAGCCACAGGAGTAGTTGAAACTTGAAATATTTCCCCCCCCAATCATACTATCGAGGATCATCAAAGTAATAACTGGCTTACCTTCTCTCTACATCAAGCAGTTTTACAAGTTCTGGGGTTTTAGGGTCCTATTACAAATCTGACATTGACAATAAGAGTGGCATTCGATGATATACAATTCGATTACTGCTCGATTAAAAGTGAATGGGGGTAAATGATCGTTAATATAATTGTTCTTCCCCTATTCACTTTTCATATTGTTGGCAGCACATATTTACACAAAATGAGGCTCTGAGGGTAAAAATGCAAACACCCAACAAATGAGCAGAGCACTTGTCTGTCGGGCAACACCTTTAGGCCTCATGCTCACGAACGTATTTTCTTTCTGTGTCCGTTCAGTTTTGTTTGCGGACCAAATACGGAACCATTCATTTCAATGGGTCTGCAAAAAAAACTTGAGCTACTCTGTGTGTATTCCGTTTCCCTATGTCCGTATTTCCATTCCACAAAACGGACAAGGGTAGTACTGTTCTATCAGGGGCCAGCTGTTCCGTTCCGCAAAATACGGAATGCACAAGGACGTCAACCATATTTTTTGCGGATCCGTTTTTTGCAGACCACAAAATACATACGGTCGTGTGCATGAGGCCTTACAAGGACTAATTATCTAGGAATGTTTCTTTCTGAAAAATTTACCTGATTCCTAGCCCATATAAAAGGGCTCTTATGCCTTTGTTTCTTTGACAAAACTATGCATTGCTTTTTAACAATGTTGGTGATATGATTATGAGAGACTTTCATTTTTGTTTTATTTCTACTTTTAGATAAAGAATTATCCTAAATCCTTTTGGGCCGTCACTTCAAGTATAAAAGACTTTCCAAAACCTAAATAAATAATTTGCAATAAAAATATATAATTCGTGTTTGTGGTTTATTAGATTGTATATGCCTGTGTTTATCACTGGTGAATTTTGAAGCACAGAAAATGACAGAAAAATACTTTAATATGTGTTTTGTCATATTTTTTGCACAAATGAAAATTTATATACCTTATCTTGATGGCAACAACACATCTCAAAAGATTTGGGACAGGGCCATGTGTACCATAGTCTGTAAATTGGGGGATACTATTCCTCCCTGGGTAGAGTGCCTTAACTGGCGTGTGGAGGCTTATAGGCCATACATGCTCATCTAGAATTCTGGAAAAGCATATGTAAATGAGCTCTAACAAGCTCTGCCTATAATGCCACCAGATGTAAGGCAGCTGTCCTATAAGTCAATGTTCAACCCTTTAACTAGGCCTTGAGACATGACTTGGATAATAAATAATCGAGTAACTCATGTAAGGATAGCTGTTTTGGGGTCATTGCTCCTCATCAATGCAGAGGCGAGAGTAATGGCTTAGTTGGGTGAGAGGCCTAAGTCAGGATTTGGGGGGTACTATCTCGCCTTAATCAGCGAGAGAAGACTTATAGGCCATACATGCTCCACTGGAATTCTGGGAAGAAAGGAATACAAATTAGCTCTAAACAAGCACAGCCTCTAATGGCACCAGATCAGAGGCGACTCTAGACTTTGTGAGGCCTTAGGTGAAACTTGAGGCCCCCACGAACACAATATATGCATGCTTGCAGCACATAGTACAGGGCAGGGACATGCACAGACATTTTGAAGGGCAGGGGCTTAACTAAAAAAAACGGGCACTTGTCATAATTTCAAAAAATGACTGCCCACATACATGATACAACATCGTCTGCCCACATACATGATGCCACATGGAGGGGCACTTCCAGATTGTTTTGTGGTGGCAGACAGAAAATAATGTGGTGCTTATAGAACAGACTACACAGTGTAGCGGTATACTGTATATTGTGTGGCACAGTGTAGAGGTATACTGTATATTGTGTGGCACAGTGTAGAGGTATACTGTATATTGTGTGGCACAGTGTAGAGGTATACTGTATATTGTGGGGCACAGTCCAGAGGTATACTGTATATTGTGTGGCACAGTGTAGAGGTATACTGTATATTGTGTGGCACAGTGTAGGCTATATGTGTATAACATAAACATGTTTCACATGAACACTTACATTTGGCTTGGCCCTTGGGGATCTCGGACACCACTTCAACACTTTGGCCGGGGGCTCGGCGGAGCTGATGTGTTTTATCCTAATGAGAAAGATTTCATAATAAGGATTTGGAGAAGGGGCAGATGGATAGCAGAGCAGGGAGAGGCTGGTGCTGCTACTAGGGGGTCATACCATGGGGGAGTAATAAAGCCCACCATAATGCCTCCCCAGTAGTAATAATTCTCCTTATAATAGACAGTGCAAAAAATACCCCCTTGTAATGCCCCCAGTTGATCTAATGTTTCCATAGTGTCTCCCATAATGTGCCAGTATAAAATACCTTTCTATAGTGCCCCCAGTAAATGTTCCCAAAATGCTCCTCTGCCGCCTTCCTCCTAGTGCCCCCATAATGTACCAGTATAAAATGCCCCTATATAGTGCCCCAGTAGATGCCCTCAGTGTCCCCTATAATTTGCAAGCATAAAAGACCCCTTCTTGGTGCCCCCGGAGATGACCCCATAGTACTCCTCTCCCCCCTTCCCCATAGTGCCCACCATAATGTGTCCCAGTATAAAATTCGACTGTACAGAGCTCTCTATATAACATACCCCTACTTTGTGGCCTCAGTAGATGTCCCTATAGTGCCCCCCAATAATGTGCCAGCAAGAAGTGCCCCCATAGTGCCACCTAATAATGTGCCAGTAAAAAGTGCCCCCAATGATGCCCACCGGCCTTAATGTCACATTACTCCCCCTCCATCCATGTCACATTTCTCCCTCTCCATGACACATCACCCCTTCCTTTTTACATCACCCCCTTCGTGTCACATTTCTCCTTCCCCCCATCCAAGGCATGGCAGCACTCCCCCCCAATGGCACATTTCTCCCCCTCCATGGGCCTGGCAGCAGCACATCCTACCCCCACGGTGCATTTCTCCCCCAACCCCTTCGTGATGGCACAGAGACTGGCACCAGTAAGTTATTATCATCATGACTCCTCTGAGTCATGACTCACTGCTAACAGCCTGTTGCTGGCAGCTGCAGGCAGCAGGCCCTAAGGTAAGGTTCACAGTATAGCCAGCCAGTAGCCAGCAGGCAATGGGTGTGTGTGTGTGTGTGGGGGGGGGCAGCCTGCCTGCCTGCTGTGCTGTTTTTGACTGCTGGCTGCTGCTGTGACCCTACCAGGAGTGGGCACTGGGCAGGGCAGCAGCAGTAAGACACACACACAGACACCTTGGCAGGGCTTCGGGTACTACTGTCTGTCACTGTGGGTGGCAGCCAGACACGGACACTGAGGTGAGGGCCCTGGCTCCTTCTCCCCAGCTGCGTGGCTGTGCTGCACTCTGAGGGCGGGGCTGGCAACGTTGCGTTCAGAAGACTTGCCTGTGCAGTGGCACGCTCCGAGCCCCAGCAGCCACTGCTCTCTTAAAGAGGCAGAGAGGGGCTCAGAACGGCTGGGCCGCTGCGGCTCTTATTAGTCCGCTTAGGCCACGGAAGCCAATAATAATTTGTACTTGCGGCGTTGTCGGGTGTGGGTGGGAGCCAGAGCGAGGCCCCCACCAGCGTGAGGCCTTAGGCGGCCAGATGTAAGGCAGCTGTCCTATAACTTGTCAATGTTAAACCCTAAACTAGGCCTTGAGACATGACTTAGATAATAAATAAGCCAGCATCTTATCTGCAGACAGCTGTTTTGATGCAGTTTGTTGGACGCAGTTTTTTGCAGTTTTGGTGAACATGTGCCCAACTTTGCTTCTGAGAGACTCTTCTTCTCTAACATACTCTTTGACTTCGTAGCAAATTGCTACTCCAGTTGTTTTTTTTTTTTATCAATACCACTTAGGCCTTATTCACAACTACTGATGAAAAACTGACTAAATAATGACTGGGTGAAAGCGGCCTAATCCATTATATTTGCTTCCTTGAGCTCCATAGGTGGGGAGATGGTTAAATTCTATTTTAGTACATGCTAGCTATCACAGCAATCAACAAGTAAATGCTATTTAAGTGTAACCTTTAATTGATTCGTTAAAAGTACATTCCCCACCCAAAAGTATATCTATAGAGTCCAATAAAAACTACTTTAATACACAATGGCTGGTCCAGAATAATTGCAGGAGTTATTATATATATAGGTGGAAAGCTCATTCCTTTGGACATAGCACCTGAGCCAACAGACTGGTGCCGCCAAATCTCCTTTTCTGCTATATATATATATATATATATATATATATATAATATAAAAGTACACAGGACTCTTATGATGGGGCTATGGTGCCTACAGGCATCCGGATTGTCATTGCTAACAGTTCAGCTGTAAATATGATTACTTGACACCTCTTGATTCAATTTGAGAAGTAGGACTGTGACAGTCTAGCACAGTTATGGCTAACCTTGGCACTCCAGCTGTGGTGAAACTACGACTCCCAGCATGCTCCATTTGTTTCTATAGAGGTATGAGAGCAGCCAAGCAAGGGGGGCATCGTGGGAGTTGTAGTTTTACCACAGCTGGAGTGCCAAGGTTAGCCACTGGAGTGCCAAGGTTAGCCAAAACTGGTCTAGCACATCCAGTCTTGTGACAATCCTTCCCTGCCTCTTTTGTGTTCCTGGACTTCCTCTGCCTACAAGTGGAACACTCTTGGTGGCTAATCCTTGCAGATCCCTGACATAACCCTGCAATGAACATCAAACTTTACTGTCCCAATGCATTTCCTCGGTGGTAGATATTCTGGATCTTCAGAGGACCAAAGATAGATGCATGAATTGATAATAAGATGCTGGCAACCTCTGCTGTCTGGGTTGGTGTTCAATCTGTCCAGTGTTCCCATAAAAATCTACCTCTTTTCTCCACATCTCCTCAATTTTCTGTATTGTGCATACCATTTTGGACTGCACAATGCTATTCTTCTCCTCACCTTCCCTCCACACTTCCTGTCTCACACAGTAATCAAATGAGTTCCAGTGTGGCAGAGACAGACATTCCACTTCTATAAACTGAAACTGCAAACACCCTACATCCCCCTTATGATATTCGAGAACAAACCTTATGATGGCAGTGTTCCTTTTATGGACAATGTCCCCAAGATGGTCTCCAATCCTCCGTCTTAGTTCTCGTTTCATCTTGCCCACATAATTTAATGGCCAATTGCATGTACACAAAGACACCACAACACTGGACTTGCAATTTGCAAACTCTTATGGTGTATTGTTGGCAATTTTTACTAGTAAAAAATAAAATATAGCCCCCACATCTAAACATTCCATGTGGTTTATGATCAAGCCACATTCCTTCCCCTTTTAGCCTTTGGTACATACTATCCACCAAGTGGTCTCTAAAGTATCTGATCTTGCTAAATTTTACTGTGGGGTATGGGGCTATGGCAACCTTTATATCTGGATTCATTTTTCCCAATATTTGAGGACGATGTTCGTGACTCTACTGTTCTGATTGTCAAATATGTCAGTCATTTAAATTACTCCCTTCTTTGTTTCATTCCTTGTCTTTAGATTGTAATAATGAGTCCCTATTTAGGGAGAGAGAACCCCTCTGCGGATTTCCTCTGGGTATCCCCTCTGTAGGATTCTCTCCCTAAGATCCCTTGCTTGATTCATAAAAGTGGATACGCTGAACAGTTTCTTATTATTCTCATATATTGTTCCTTTGGGATCACTCTTTTTAAAAGTTAGAGGATAATGACTCTACCAACGTCGAAAACTGTTAGTAGCTGTAGGTTTACAATAAACCTCAGTTTGTATACCATCATCCTGTTTGAAAATCGCAACATCCAAAAATGTGATCCTTTATGTCGGCAGATGAAATGAGAATTTTGATGACAGAAGATTGGGACCATCTTGGGGACATTGTCCATTAAAGGGACACTGCTATGGTAAGGTATGTTCTGGAATATCATAAGGGGGATGCATGGTGTTTTTTGTTTCAGGTTATACAGTAGAAGTGGTACATCCGTTTCCCAAAAAAGGGGATTGGGATAGACGAATCCTCCAAGAAGTAGCCTAATGGATTTACAAGTTGAAGACTGTGAATTCACTGAACAGCTTACATTTGGTTGCTTTATCTAAAGTATGCCTTCTTGTAGCCATTCATTTGTTTTGATCTAATGGTCCTTTGGAAATTTGTTTATATTGGACCTGTCCATTGATATATGAAAAGAGAAGGGGATTTGGGGAAATCAGTATCATATTTTGATTGTCCGTTTATCTCCGATACCACACTTCTTTAGTTTGGGACATATGTATATATTAATACCTTGTCTATACTAATATTCCTTATATCGCCTGCCCCCCTCCTACTTTATATACCAGGAGTCTCTCCCACCCTTGTAAAAAGTGTAAATGGGAGTAATAACAAAAAAACTGAAGGAAACGATCCATCCCAGCTGTGATTGATACCTGTATCTGCATCCCTTCCTGTTATGATACATACCTGTAACTGCATAGGTTTTCCCCTGTATAGCAGAAGGGTGAAATGACTATTCAGGAAGTGAGATGCTTTCCATGCTGGAACGCAATAGTAAGGGCGCAGGACCGGAAGTCATATAGACATACTTTTGTGTGCGGAATGTATTTTTAATGAACCAATTAAAGGTTACATTTTAATAGGATTTATTTTTTGATTACTGATCAGTGTCAGACTGAAGTACTTAGGGCCCACCAGTGTAACTGATTCTGGGGGCCCACCTTAGGGCTCCTTCACACAACTTATTTTTTTCCCATGTCTGTACCGTTCAATTTACTTCAATGGGGCCGCCCCCCACCCAAAAAAAATGACTCCGTGTGCATTCCGTGGGTGTACAGGTGAAACTCGAAAAATTAGAATTTCGTGCAACATTCATTTATTTAGGTAATGCAGTAGTGAAACTAACATATGAGATAGACTCATTACATGCAAAGCGAGATATTTCAAGCCTTAATTTGTTATAATTTGGATGATTATGGCTAGGGATGAGCGAACTCGAACTGTATAGTTCGGGTTCGTACCGAATTTTGGGGTGTCCGTGACACGGACCCGAACCCGGACATTTTCGTAAAAGTCCGGGTTCGGGTTCGGTGTTTGTCGCTTTCTTGGCGCTTTTGTGACGCTTTCTTGGCGCTTTTTGAAAGGCTGCAAAGCAGCCAATCAACAAGCGTCATACTACTTGCCCCAAGAGGCCGTCACAGCCATGCCTACTATTGGCATGGCTGTGATTGGCCAGAGCACCATGTGACCCAGCCTCTATTTAAGCTGGAGTCACATAGCGCCGCCCGTCACTCTGCTCTGATTAGCGTAGGGAGAGGTTGCGGCTGCGACAGTAGGGCGAGATTAGGCAGATTAACTCCTCCAAAGGACTTGATTAATCGATCGATCTGCAGCTGTGCATCATTGAGCTGCTGAAATTCAAATGCTCACTGTTTTTAGGCTGCCCAGACCGTTTGTCAGTCACTTTTTTCTGGGGTGATCGGCGGCCATTTTGTGTCTTGTGCGGTGCTGCGACCAAGTGCATCCAAGCTGCGACCAAGTGCATTTAACCCTCAATGGTGTGGTTGTTTTTTGGCTAAAGCCTACATCAGGGTGAAGCTGTCACACCAAGTGCATTTAACCAGCAATAGTCTGTTTATTTTTTGGCCATATACTAAATCAGGGGCAAGCTGCGCCTGTCACCAAGTGCATTTAACCCTCAATGGTGTGGTTGTTTTTTGGCTAAGGCCTACATCAGGGTGAAGCTGTCACACCAAGTGCATTTAACCAGCAATAGTCTGTTAATTTTTTGGCCATATACTAAATCAGGGGCAAGCTGCGCCCGTCACCAAGTGCATTTAACCAGCAATAGTCTGTTAATTATTTGGCCATATACTAAATCAGGGGCAAGCTGCGCCCGTCACCAAGTGCATTTAACCAGCAATAGTCTGTTCATTTTTTGGCCATATACTACATCAGGGACAAGCTGCGCCTGTCACCAAGTGCATTTAACCCTCAATGGTGTGGTTGTTTTTTGGCTAAAGCCTACATCAGGGTGAAGCTGTCACACCAAGTGCATTTAACCAGCAATAGTCTGTTAGATTTTTGGCCATATACTATTATCAGGGGCAAGCTGCGCCCGTCACCAAGTGCATTTAACCCTCAGTAGTGTGGTTGGTCAAGCTGTCACACCAAGTGCATTTAACCAGCAATAGTCTGTTCATTTTTTGGCCATATACTACATCAGAGGCAAGCTGCGCCTGTCACCAAGTGCATTTAACCCTCAGTAGTGTGGTTGGTCAAGCTGTCACACCAAGTGCATTTAACCAGCAATAGTCTGTTCATTTTTTGGCCATATACTACATCAGAGGCAAGCTGCGCCTGTCACCAAGTGCATTTAACCCTCAATGGTGTGGTTGTTTTTTGGCTAAAGCCTACATCAGGGTGAAGCTGTCACACCAAGTGCATTTAACCAGCAATAGTCTGTTCATTTTTTGGCCATATACTACATCAGGGGCAAGCTGCGCCCGTCACCAAGTGCATTTAACCCTCAGTAGTGTGGTTGGTCAAGCTGTCACACCAAGTGCATTTAACCAGCAATAGTGTGGTTATTTTTTGGCCATATCCCAGTCTAATTCTGTCACTAAATCCATACCGGTCACCCAGCGCCTAAATACTAGGCCTCAAATTTATATCCCGCTAAATCTGTCGTTACCGCTGTACTGTTGTGGCTGGGCAAGTTATTTAGTGTCCGTCAAAGCACATTTTTTGTTCAGGGTTGAAATACAATTCCCAATTTAGCAATTTCATAATTTAGTGGTTTCTGCTATATCAGAGCTATTTGAAATCTATCCCTAAAAGGGTATATAATATTCAAGGTGCACATAGGGTCATTCAGAATAACTTCACACACGCTACTGTGCATTTCCAAGTCTAATTCTGTCACTAAATCCATACCGGTCACCCAGCGCCTAAATACTAGGCCTCAAATTTATATCCCGCTACATCTGTCGTTACCGCTGTACTGTTGTGGCTGGGCAAGTTATTTAGTGTCCGTCAAAGCACATTTTTTGTTCTGGGTTGAAATACAATTCCCAATTTAGCAATTTCATAATTTAGTGGTTTCTGCTATATCAGAGCTATTTGAAATCTATCCCTAAAAGGGTATATAATATTCAAGGTGCACATAGGGTCATTCAGAATAACTTCACACACACGCTACTGTGCATTTCCAAGTCTAATTCTGTCACTAAATCCATACCGGTCACCCAGCGCCTAAATACTAGGCCTCAAATTTATATCCCGCCAAATCTGTCGTTACCGCTGTCCTGTTGTGGATGGGCAAGTTATTTAGTGTCCATCAAAGCACATTTTTTGTTCTGGGTTGAAATACAATTCCCAATTTAGCAATTTCATAATTTAGTGGTTTCTGCTATATCAGAGCTATTTGAAATCTATCCCTAAAAGGGTATATAATATTCAAGGTGCACATAGGGTCATTCAGAATAACTTCACACACACGCTACTGTGCATTTCCAAGTCTAATTCTGTCACTAAATCCATACCGGTCACCCAGCGCCTAAATACTAGGCCTCAAATTTATATCCCGCTGAATTTGAATACAATACATTGGGCCAAATAATATTTTTGTTGTTGTGGTGAACCATAACAATGAGGAAAACATCTAGTAAGGGACGCGGACGTGGACATGGTCGTGGTGGTGTTAGTGGACCCTCTGGTGCTGGGAGAGGACGTGGCCGTTCTGCCACATCCACACGTCCTAGTGTACCAACTACCTCAGGTCCCAGTAGCCGCCAGAATTTACAGCGATATATGGTGGGGCCCAATGCCGTTCTAAGGATGGTAAGGCCTGAGCAGGTACAGGCATTAGTCAATTGGGTGGCCGACAGTGGATCCAGCACGTTCACATTATCTCCCACCCAGTCTTCTGCAGAAAGCGCACAGATGGCGCCTGAAAACCAACCCCATCAGTCTGTCACATCACCCCCATGCATACCAGGGAAACTGTCTCAGCCTCAAGTTATGCAGCAGTCTCTTATGCTGTTTGAAGACTCCGCTGGCAGGGTTTCCCAAGGGCATCCACCTAGCCCTTCCCCAGCGGTGAAAGACATAGAATGCACTGACGCACAACCACTTATGTTTCCTGATGATGAGGACATGGGAATACCACCTCAGCATGTCTCTGATGATGACGAAACACAGGTGCCAACTGCTGCGTCTTTCTGCAGTGTGCAGACTGAACAGGAGGTCAGGGATCAAGACTGGGTGGAAGACGATGCAGGGGACGATGAGGTCCTAGAC
Organism: Bufo gargarizans; assembly: GCF_014858855.1. NCBI lineage: Eukaryota > Metazoa > Chordata > Amphibia > Anura > Bufonidae > Bufo > Bufo gargarizans. Next base: position 291,963,103 of record NC_058085.1, on the reverse strand, counting down.
CCCACATGGAATGAAGGTCGTGCCACTGACTTTCACAGTTCGGAGGAAGAGGCAGTGGTGAGACCGAGCCAACAGCGTAGCAAAAGAGGGAGCAGTTGGCAAAAGCAGAACACCCGCCGCCAAGAGACTCCGCCTGCTACTGACCGCCGCCATCTGGGACCGAGCACCCCAAAGGCAGCTTCAAGGAGTTCCCTGGCATGGCACTTCTTCAAACAATGTGCTGACGACAAGACCCGAGTGGTTTGCACGCTGTGCCATCAGAGCCTGAAGCAAGGCATTAACGTTCTGAACCTGAGCACAACCTGCATGACCAGGCACCTGCATGCAAAGCATGAACTGCAGTGGAGTAAACACCTTAAAACCAAGGAAGTCACTCAGGCTCCCCCTGCTACCTCTTCTGCTGCTGCCGCCTCGGCCTCTTCCTCTGCCTCTGGAGGAACGTTGGCACCTGCCGCCCAGTAAACAGGGGATGTACCACCAACACCACCATCACCTCCGTCACCAAGCGTCTCAACCATGTCACACGGCAGCGTTCAGCTCTCCATCTCACAAACATTTGAGAGAAAGCGTAAATTCCCACCTAGCCACCCTCGATCCCTGGCCCTGAATGCCAGCATTTCTAAACTACTGGCCTATGAAATGCTGTCATTTAGGCTGGTGGACACAGACAGCTTCAAACAGCTCATGTCGCTTGCTGTCCCACAGTATGTTGTTCCCAGCCGCCACTACTTCTCCAAGAGAGCCGTGCCTTCCCTGCACAACCAAGTATCCGATAAAATCAAGTGTGCACTGCGCAACGCCATCTGTAGCAAGGTCCACCTAACCACAGATACGTGGACCAGTAAGCACGGCCAGGGACGCTATATCTCCCTAACTGCACACTGGGTAAATGTAGTGGCAGCTGGGCCCCAGGCGGAGAGCTGTTTAGCGCACGTCCTTCCGCCGCCAAGGATCGCAGGGCAACATTCTTTGCCTCCTGTTGCCACCTCCTCCTTCTCGGCTTCCTCCTCCTCTTCTTCCACCTGCTCATCCAGTCAGCCACACACCTTCACCACCAACTTCAGCACAGCCCGGGGTAAACGTCAGCAGGCCATTCTGAAACTCATATGTTTGGGGGACAGGCCCCACACCGCACAGGAGTTGTGGCGGGGTATAGAACAACAGACCGACGAGTGGTTGCTGCCGGTGAGCCTCAAGCCCGGCCTGGTGGTGTGTGATAATGGGCGAAATCTCGTTGCAGCTCTGGGACTAGCCAATTTGACGCACATCCCTTGCTTGGCGCATGTGCTGAATTTGGTGGTGCAGAAGTTCATTCACAACTACCCCGACATGTCAGAGCTGCTGCATAAAGTGCGGGCCGTCTGTTCGCACTTCCGGCGTTCACATCCTGCTGCTGCTCGCCTGTCTGCGCTACAGCGTAACTTGCGCCTTCCCGCTCACCGCCTCATATGCGACGTGCCCACCAGGTGGAACTCCACCTTGCACATGCTGGACAGACTGTGCGAGCAGCAGCAGGCCATAGTGGAGTTTCAGCTGCAGCACGCACGGGTCAGTCGCACTACAGAACAGCACCACTTCACCACCAATGACTGGGCCTCCATGCGAGACCTGTGTGCCCTGTTGCGCTGTTTCGAGTACTCCACCAACATGGCCAGTGGCGATGACGCCGTTATCAGCGTTACAATACCACTTCTATGTCTCCTTGAGAAAACACTTAGGGCGATGATGGAAGATGAGGTGGCCCAGGAGGAGGAGGAGGAAGAGGGGTCATTTTTAGCACTTTCAGGCCAGTCTCTTCGAAGTGACTCAGAGGGAGGTTTTTGGCAACAGCAGAGGCCAGGTACAAATGTGGCCAGACAGGGCCCACTACTGGAGGACGAGGAGGACGAGGATGAGGTGGAGGAGGATGAGGATGAAGCATGGTCACAGTGGGGTGGCACCCAACGCAGCTCGGGTCCATCACTGGTGTGTGGCTGGGGGGAAAGGCAGGACGATGACGATACGCCTCCCACAGAGGACAGCTTGTCCTTACCCCTGGGCAGCCTGGCACACATGAGCGACTACATGCTGCAGTGCCTGTGCAACGACAGCAGAGTTGCCCACATTTTAACCTGTGCGGACTACTGGGTTGCCACCCTGCTGGATCCACGCTACAAAGACAATGTGCCCACCTTACTTCCTGCACTGGAGCGTGATAGGAAGATGCGCGAGTACAAGCGCACGTTGGTAGACGCGCTACTGAGAGCATTCCCAAATGTCACAGGGGAACAAGTGGAAGCCCAAGGCCAAGGTAGAGGAGGAGCAAGAGGTCGCCAAGGCAGCTGTGTCACGGCCAGCTCCTCTGAGGGCAGGGTTAGCATGGCAGAGATGTGGAAAACTTTTGTCAACACGCCACAGCTAACTGCACCCCCACCTGATACGCAACGAGTTAGCAGGAGGCAACATTTCACTAACATGGTGGAACAGTACGTGTGCACACCCCTCCACGTACTGACTGATGGTTCGGCCCCATTCAACTTCTGGGTCTCTAAATTGTCCACGTGGCCAGAGCTAGCCTTTTATGCCTTGGAGGTGCTGGCCTGCCCGGCGGCCAGCGTTTTGTCTGAACGTGTATTCAGCACGGCAGGGGGCGTCATTACAGACAAACGCAGCCGCCTGTCTACAGCCAATGTGGACAAGCTGACGTTCATAAAAATGAACCAGGCATGGATCCCACAGGCCCTGTCCGTCCCTTGTCCAGATTAGACATTAACTACCTCCCCTTAACCATATATTATTGGACTCCAGGGCACTTCCTCATTCAATCCTATTTTTATTTTCATTTTACCATTATATTGCGAGGCTACCCAAAGTTGAATGAACCTCTCCTCTGTCTGGGTGCCGGGGCCTAAATATATGCCAATGGACTGTTCCAATGTTGGGTGACGTGAAGCCTGATTCTCTGCTATGACATGCACACTAATTCTCTGCTGACATGAAGCCAGATTGTCTGTTACGGGACCTCTCTCCTCTGCCTGGGTGCTGGGCCTAAATTTATGAAAATGGACTGTTGCAGTGGTGGCTGACGTGAAGCCTGATTTTCTGCTATGACATGCAGACTGATTCTCTGCTGACATGAAGCCAGATTCTCTGTTACGGGACCTCTCTCCTCTGTCTGTGTGCTGGGCCTAAATATATGACAATGGACTGTTGCAGTGGTGGCTGACGTGAAGCCTCATTCTCTGCTATGACATGCAGACTAATTCTCTGCTGACGTGAAGCCAGATTGTCTGTTACGGGACCTCTCTCCTCTGCCTGTGTGCTGGGCCTAAATATATGCCAATGGACTGTTGCAGTGGTGGCTGACGTGAAGCCTCATTCTCTGCTATGACATGCAGACTAATTCTCTGCTGACGTGAAGCCAGATTGTCTGTTACGGGACCTCTCTCCTCTGCCTGGGTGCTGGGCCTAAATTTATGAAAATGGACTCTTACAGTGCTGGGTGACGTGAAGCCTGATTTTCTGCTATGACATGCAGACTGATTCTCTGCTGACATGAAGCCAGATCCTCTGTTACGGGACCTCTCTCCTCTGCCTGTGTGCTGGGCCTAAATATATGCCAATGGACTGTTGCAGTGGTGGCTGATGTGAAGCCTCATTCTCTGCTATGACATGCAGACTAATTCTCTGCTGACATGAAGCCAGATTGTCTGTTACGGGACCTCTCTCCTCTGCCTGGGTGCTGGGCCTAAATTTATGAAAATGGACTGTTGCAGTGGTGGGTGACGTGAAGCCTGATTCTCTGCTATGACATGAAGACTGATTCTCTGCTGACATGAAGCCAGATCCTCTGTTACGGGACCTCTCTCCTCTGCCTGTGTGCTGGGCCTAAATATATGCCAATGGACTGTTGCAGTGGTGGCTGACGTGAAGCCTCATTCTCTGCTATGACATGCAGACTAATTCTCTGCTGACATGAAGCTGTCAAGGAACCATGAACCAGACGTACAACAAGAGATAAGTGGAAATAAGAAGGCTTTATTGAAAATCAAGCTGTAAGCAAAAGTCCAAACGGATGGCTAAACCGAAGCAGGGTCTTGCGTAGACAGAGGTCAGGAACCAGAAGGGTAGTCAGACGAAGCCTGGATCAGGAACCAGCAGGGTAGTCAGACGAAGCCAGGATCAGGAACCAACGGGGTAGTCAGACGAGGCCAGGATCAGGAACCAGAAGCAGCAGCAGTCTTAGAAGCATGTGAACACAGGAGGACCAAGCAAGGAACTGAAGCCACAGACCTCCTATATATATGAGCTAGGCATCCAGCTCCTCCCAGTGGGAAGGAGAAGCCGCAGGGTGGGAGGCTACAAGAAACCCAGAAACCAAGATGGCCGCCAGCACATGTCAAATGAAGGAGAACAGTAAGAAGGTAAGACCATGACAGTACCTCCCCCTCAAGGGCCCCTCCTCCGCGGAGTAAGGAACGGTTTCTGAGGGAAGCGTGTGTGGAAGGCTCGGAGCAAAGCAGGAGCATGGACATCTGCGGAGGGAACCCAGGAACGCTCCTCTGGACCATAACCACGCCAATGGACCAAAAACTACAACCGACCGCGGACCAGGCGTGAGTCCAGGATATTGCTCACCTCATATTCCTCACGATTGCCCACTTGGACCGGACGGGGCCGAGGAACCGAGGAAGTGAAACGATTACACACCAATGGCTTCAACAGGGAGACATGAAACACGTTGGAGATCCGCATGCCAGGAGGAAGCGCAAGGGCATAGGCTACCGGGTTTACCCTGCGAAGCACTCGGAAGGGACCAACAAAGCGAGGCGCCAGCTTGGGAGTGGGCACTCGAAGGTTGAGGTTGCGGGTGGACAACCATACACGGTCTCCGACCTGGTAGGAAGGAGTGGGCGCTCGTCTGCGATCAGCCTGGAGTCTCTGGCGCTGCGCAGAGACCTCAAGGGACCTCTGGATCTGTACCCAAGAAGCACGTAGGACGGAAAGGTGATCCTCCACAGCCGGAATATCCTGGGGAGAGAATACCTCCGGTAACACGGCAGGTTGGAACCCATAATTGGCCATGAAGGGAGACGTCCCAGAGGAAGAGTTCACCGCCGTGTTCCTGGCAAACTCAGCCCAAGGCAGGAGGTCAACCCAATTGTCTTGGTGATCGGAGACATAGCAACGAAGGAATTGCTCCAAGGCCTGATTGGATCGTTCTGCGGCCCCATTGGACTGAGGGTGGTAGGCCGAGGAGAAAGAGAGATGAATCCCCAACTGGGAGCAAAAGGCGCGCCAGAACCTGGACACAAACTGACTCCCCCGATCCGACACAATCTCCTTGGGCAAACCGTGCAACCGGAAAACCTCCCTGGCGAAAATCGTGGCCAACTCTTGTGCAGAGGGTAACTTCTTGAGAGGAACACAGTGGCACATCTTGGAAAACCGATCCACAATCATGAGAATGACCGTATGGCCTCGGGATGCAGGGAGGTCCACAATGAAATCCATACCCAGGTGTGACCATGGGCGCTCCCCGGTGGCTATGGGTTGCAAAAGGCCCAACGGAAGGTGCCGAGGGGACTTACTCTGGGCACAAACGGAGCATGCCGCTATATATGCGGCGATGTCGGAACGTAGAGAAGGCCACCAGAACAGACGTGAAACAGCCCAGGACAGCTGATTCTTTCCAGGATGCCCTGCGGCCTTGGAGTTATCGTAGGTTCGCAACAACCGAGTGCGCAACTCCTCAGGCACAAAACACCTGCCGTTGGGTCTCCCAGAGGGAGCACCAGATTGAGCCGCCAAAATCTGCTCACCCAGGGGAGAGGTCAGGCTGGTGCGAATGGCGGCCAGGATCTGATTCGGAGGTATGACCGAAGTCGGAATCGACTCCTCCCCGGACAGCTCGGAGTACTGCCGTGATAAGGCATCCGCTCTGATGTTCTTGGAACCGGGTAGGTAGGAGACCACGTAATTAAAACGTGACAAGAACAGAGCCCATCTGGCCTGACGTGGTGTCAATCTCTTGGCCTCAGAAAGGTAGGTCAGATTCTTGTGGTCCGTCAGGATGAGAACCGGAACCACCGAACCCTCGAGCAAGTGCCTCCATTCTTTAAGGGCCTGCACGATGGCCAATAACTCCCTGTCACCAATCTGATAGTTGCACTCCGCGGAAGACAGTTTCCGGGAGTAAAACCCACAAGGAAGCAGAGGACCCTCTGGTGTTCTACGCTGAGACAGAAGGGCGCCTACTCCCGTCTCAGACGCGTCCACCTCGAGGACAAAGGGCAACCCAGGGTTGGGATGCGACAGAATTCGGAGCCGACACAAAGGCGGACTTTAGAGCCTCAAAAGCTCGGATGGCCTCGAGCGGCCAGACCTGGAAATTACTGCCCTTCCTGGTCAGATCCGTGAGAGGCTTGGCTAGCATAGAAAAGTCCCTGATGAACTTCCGATAATAATTGGCGAAGCCCAAAAAGCGCTGCAGGGCACGGAGACCACTGGGCTGGGGCCACTGTAAGACAGCCGAATCCTTCTCAGGATCCATGGAGAACCCCTCAGCGGAAATGATGTAACCTAAGAAGTTTACCTGGGATCGGTGAAATTCGCATTTCTCAAGCTTACCGAACAGCCTGTTCTCTCGTAACCGTTGCAACACTCGTCTGACATCCATAATGTGTGCCTCCATGGATTCAGAATATACCAAGATGTCATCCAAATAGACCACCACACACTGCTGCAACAGGTCACGGAAAACATCGTTGATGAATTCCTGGAAGACTGCGGGCGCATTGCACAACCCAAAGGGCATAACCAAGGATTCATAATGACCGGTCCTGGTGTTAAACGCGGTCTTCCACTCATCGCCCGCCTTGATCCTTACCAGGTTATATGCCGCCCTCAGGTCGAGTTTGGTAAAGACCGTGGCCCCTTTGAGGCGATCGAACAGCTTGGAAATCAAGGGTATCGGGTAAGCGTTCTTGATCGTGATGCGATTGAGACCCCTGTAATCGATGCAAGGCCTCAACTCACCGCCCTTCTTTTTCACAAAGAAAAATCCAGCCCCTGCCGGGGACGAGGATTTGCGAATGTGTCCGCGTGAAAGCGCCTCCCTCACGTACTCCTCCATGGCCTCATTCTCCGCTACCGACAGTGGATAGACTTTGCCACGAGGAGGTGTCACGGACGGTGTACAGGAAATAAGGCAAAGCAACATGTATGAACGACTCGCTGGATCCGAAAACTAAGGAACCAAGGGAGACCCCTGCAGAAGACCTGGCACTTTCCCTGGCTGCTCAGCCTATGCAAAGATCCGAATGGTGGAGGTTTGCATATCCACGAACCTTGACTATAAAGCCCTGAGCACCCTACAATAGTGAGGGGACACGACCACCGGCTCCCTACACAAGATACGGAGGGAGTCAGGGTCACCTGGGATCCAGCAAACAGATATTAACAGATAAAGGTACACTTAGCTTTGAAGCAAACAGGAGGACAGATCAGCGTGCACACACACTCCAGGAAGAAGTATAAGCCACTCAGAAAAGCCTTCTGGGGAAGAATTTAAAGGGAAGCAATAAGTCCAACACATAACAGCTGAGAGAGGCTGACGAGAGGAGGAGCTGAATACCACAACACAGAAACTCAAGGAGGAGGTTCTGAAAGGCCTCTGTCAGAGCTTCTCAGCTGTCTGGTTGTGACAGTACCCCTCCCTCTACGAGTGGACTCCGGACACTCAGAACCCACCTTCTCAGGATGGGACCTATGGAAAGCCCTGATGAGACGAGAGGCCTTAATGTCCGTCACTGGGACCCACATCCTCTACTCAGGACCATACCCCTCCCACTGAACAAGGTACTGAAGAGAACCGCGGACAAGACGAGAATCCACAATCCTAGATACCTGAAATTCAAGATTCCCATCAACCATAATCGGAGGAGGAGGCAAAGGCGAGGGTACAATGGGTTGAACATAAGGTTTCAATAAGGACTTATGAAAAACATTATGGATCTTCCAAGTCTGAGGAAGATCAAGACGGTATGCAACAGGATTGATGACAGACAGGATTTTGTAAGGCCCAATAAACCTAGGACCCAACTTCCAGGAGGGAACCTTCAATTTGATATTCTTGGTAGACAACCACACCAGATCACCAACATTCAGGTCCGGACCAAACACACGTCTCTTATCAGCCACACGCTTATATCTCTCACTCATGCTCTTTAGATTATCTTGAATCTTTTGCCAAATAGATGACAAAGACGAGGAGAATCTGTCCTCATCAGGTAAACCAGAAGACCCCTCTCCCGAGAAAGTCCCAAACTGTGGATGAAACCCATATGCACCAAAAAATGGTGACTTATCAGAGGACTCCTGACGACGGTTATTTAAAGCAAACTCAGCAAGGGACAAAAAAGAACACCAATCCTCTTGATTCTCCGCCACAAAACAACGCAGATATGTCTCCAGATTCTGATTGACGCGCTCTGTCTGGCCATTCGACTGCGGGTGGAAAGCAGAAGAGAATGACAACCGAACCCCCAAGCGAGAACAGAAAGCCTTCCAGAATCTGGAAACAAACTGCGTGCCCCTATCAGAGACTATGTCTGAAGGAATACCGTGCAATTTGACAATGTGATCAACAAATGCCTGCGCCAGCGTCTTAGCATTGGGCAAACCAGGAAAAGGGATGAAATGCACCATTTTGCTAAAACGGTCCACCACCACCAGAATCACAGTCTTCCCCGAGGAACGAGGCAGGTCCGTGATAAAGTCCATGGACAGATGTGTCCAAGGACGGGAAGGAATGGGTAAGGGAAGGAGAGGACCTGATGGCCGTGAATGAGGGACTTTGGCACGAGCGCAAGTCTCGCAGGCTGCCACAAAACCCTCAACCGACTTACGAAGCGCAGGCCACCAGAATCTCAGAGCGATGAGATCCAGTGTGGCTCTTACCCCCGGGTGCCCAGCAAGGACCGTATCGTGGTGTTCTTTAAAAATCTTGTGTCTTAAAGCGAGAGGCACAAACAACCTCCCAGGAGGACAAAGATCAGGAGCCTCTGACTGGGCTGCCTGCACCTCTGCCTCCAATTCAGGAAAAAGAGCAGAGACCACCACACCTTCAGCCAAAATGGGACCCGGGTCTTCAAAATTCCCGCCTCCCGGAAAACAACGTGACAGGGCATCTGCCTTCACATTCTTAACTCCAGGGCGGAACGTGACAACAAAATTAAACCTAGAAAAGAACAACGACCATCTGGCCTGTCTCGGGTTCAGACGCTTGGCTGACTCCAAGTAGGCCAGATTTTTATGGTCAGTAAATACGGTAATAGGGTGTCTGGCTCCCTCTAGCCAATGGCGCCATTCCTCAAAAGCCAACTTGATGGCCAACAATTCCCTATCTCCCACATCGTAATTTCTCTCTGCGGAGGAGAGTTTTCTTGAGAAAAAGGCACACGGTCGCCAATTGGCAGGAGAGGAACCCTGAGACAAGACCGCCCCCACACCCACCTCAGAAGCATCAACCTCAACTATGAAGGGTAACGAAACATCAGGTTGCACCAAGATGGGAGCGGAAGCAAAACTCTCCTTGATATCAGAAAAAGCCTTACGCGCCTCTACTGACCAAGAAGAAAAATCTACCCCCTTTCTGGTCATATCAGTGAGTGGTTTAACAATAGAAGAATAATTCAAAATGAACTTCCTGTAATAATTGGCAAAGCCCAAAAAACGCATCAGCGCCTTTTGATTCTCAGGAAGCTCCCACTCAAGCACAGCGCGGACCTTCTCGGGGTCCATGCGAAAACCAGAAGCGGAGAGAAGAAACCCCAGAAATTGAATTTCTGGAACCGCAAACACACATTTTACCAGTTTTGCATATAATTTATTCTCCCGCAGGATGAGCAAGACCTGACGTAAATGTTCCTTATGAGTTTTGAAATCGGGAGAAAAAATCAAAATGTCATCCAAATACACCAATACAAATTTTCCCATCAAATGATAAAAAATGCTGTTCACGAAATGCTGAAAAACGGCTGGGGCATTCATCAAACCAAAAGGCATAACCAAATTCTCAAAATGGCCCTCAGGGGTATTGAAGGCCGTCTTCCATTCGTCCCCTTCTCTGACCCTGACCAGGTTGTATGCCCCTCTTAAATCTAATTTGGAAAAGACTTTAGCCCCAACAACCTGGTTAAATAGGTCCGGGATCAGAGGAAGCGGATAAGGGTCACGAATTGTGATATTGTTCAGCTCCCTGAAATCCAGACAAGGTCTTAAAGAACCATCTTTTTTCTTAACAAAGAAAAAACCAGCGGCAACAGGTGACTTTGAGGGTCGTATGTGTCCCTTTCTCAGACTCTCAGAGATATAAGCACGCATAGCGATCCTCTCAGGTTGGGAAAGATTGTATAAACGAGATTTAGGCAGCTTGGCGTCTGGGATGAGATTAATAGGGCAATCGTACTCCCTGTGCGGGGGCAAATCCTGAACTCCACTCTCAGAGAAGACATCCGAAAATTCAGAGAGAAAAGATGGTACAGTCTTAGTAGCAACCTCAGAAACAGATGTCATGAGGCAATTCTTTCTGCAAAAGTCACTCCAACCATTTATTTGCCTCGCTTGCCAATCAATGGTGGGGTTATGTTTAGTGAGCCAGGGTAGCCCCAACACTAGAGGAGTCGGCAAACCGCTAAGGACGAAACATGACACATCCTCAACATGAGCATCACTCACAATTAAACGGATATTGTGAACTATGCCCTTTAATGATTTCTGATGAAAGTGGAGCGGAATCGATAGCAAACACAGGAATATCCTTTCTCAAAGCGCACACCTGGAAACCATGAGTTATCGCAAAGTGATTATCAATGAGATTGACCGCTGCTCCACTATCCACAAAAATCTCACAAAAAATGTTCTTGCTCTCTAGCGCCACCCTAGCCGGCAGGACAAAACGGGAACTACAAGCAAACGGAAAACCTTCAATCTCCGCCTCAACCCTGCCAATAGTAACAGACGGAACATTTTTCAAAGATTTTTTCCTCTTTGTTTCTTTATTATATCCAGAGAACTGCCTGAATCTCCTAGAGGGACAAATATTTGCCAAATGATTAATACCTCCACAACAAAAACAAACCCTCCCATGCGGGCTGAATCTTCTATTGTCAGAAGCAATCAACCCCAGCTGCATGGGCTCCTGCTCAGAAGGGGCTGACAGCGACTGAGACCCCTGCGCAGAGAATGGGACCGCTGCACAGTCCTGGGACCGAGTATGACAGGAAGGAGAGATCTCTCCTCTCTCTCTAAGACGCCTGTCAATACGAACGGCCTGAGACATAGCAGAGTCCAAAGAAATAGGCCTTTCATGAAAGGCGAATGCATCTTTCAATCCCTCTGAAAGACCATGGCAAAATTGACTTCGGAGTGCAGCATCATTCCAACCAGTATCAGCTGCCCATCTCCGAAATTCTGAGCAGTATATTTCTGCGGATTGTTTACCCTGGCATAGGAGACGTAGTCTAGACTCCGCCAGAGCAATACGATCCGGATCATCATATATCTGACCCAGGGCTAAAAAGAATTCCTCCACTGAACGGAGGGGCCGTGCCCCCTCCGGCAGCGAAAAGGCCCAGGACTGAGCGTTACCCCTGAGCAGCGATATAATGATCCCCACCTTCCGTTCCTCATCACCAGAAGAATGGGGAAGAAGGCGAAAATGGAGTTTGCAAGCCTCTCTAAAACGCACAAAATTCTCACTACCCCCGGAGAACGTATCCGGGAGCGAGATCTTAGGCTCAGAGCAAACTCCATGAACGCCAGCTGAACCGGTCACTTGAAGCTGAGAAAAAGTCCTGCGGAGATCAGCTACCTCCAATGAAAGACCCTGAAGGCGTTCAGCCAAAAGTGAAACCGGATCCATGCTTGAGACGGTTATGGCGGCTTATAATGTCACGGACGGTGTACAGGAAATAAGGCAAAGCAACATGTATGAACAACTCGCTGGATCTGAAAACTAAGGAACCAAGGGAGACCCCTGCAGAAGACCTGGCACTTTCCCTGGCTGCTCAGCCTATGCAAAGATCCGAATGGTGGAGGTTTGCATATCCACGAACCTTGACTATAAAGCCCTGAGCACCCTACAATAGTGAGGGGACACGACCACCGGCTCCCTACACAAGATACGGAGGGAGTCAGGGTCACCTGGGATCCAGCAAACAGATATTAACAGATAAAGGTACACTTAGCTTTGAAGCAAACAGGAGGACAGATCAGCGTGCACACACACTCCAGGAAGAAGTATAAGCCGCTCAGAAAAGCCTTCTGGGGAAGAATTTAAAGGGAAGCAATAAGTCCAACACATAACAGCTGAGAGAGGCTGACGAGAGGAGGAGCTGAATACCACAACACAGAAACTCAAGGAGGAGGTTCTGAAAGGCCTCTGTCAGAGCTTCTCAGCTGTCTGGTTGTGACAGGAGGAACGGCACCAGATTGTAACTCTATGGCACAATCGTATGGGCGGTGCGGAGGTAGGGCAACCGTGCGCACCTTATCGAATACATCCCGGTACTCTTCGTATTCAGGAGGCAACAGAGAGTCCGAGGAAGTACACAGCAACTTGACAGGCCCATGGATGCAACTAGCCCCACACTGCGGTGACCACGAGAGGATCTCGGCCGATCTCCAATCGAAAGTCGGATTATGCTTCTGGAGCCAGGGGTACCCCAAGACCACCGAGTAGTGTGGAGACGAAATCACCTGGAGACAGACCGACTCTCTGTGAACGGCACCAATGGCTATCCCCACTGGAAGGGTCTCATGAGTCACGTGTGGCGGCAGAAGGGGTCTGCCGTCTATCGCCTCAAGAGCCAGTGGGGAACCTCGAGGCTGCAGAGGAATGGAATTGGCGGCAGCGAACACACTATCAATGAACAAACCACCAGCACCAGAGTCCACCAACGCCTGGGTCGTCACCGAGCCCCCGACCCAGGAGAGGACAACAGTGATCAGTGGTTTGTCAACACGGGAAACCGGGGACGAGGAGACTCCACTTAAGATCTGCCCCCGACAGGATCTCAGGTGCGAGCGTTTCCCGGACGGTTCGGACATGCCAACCGAAAATGCCCACCGAGACCACAGTACATGCATCGGCCCTCGCGTCTCCGGAGTACCCTCTCCCCCTCGGACAGGCGAGCAAACCCCAGCTGCATGGGTTCACCCCCAGACAAGTCATCCCCAGGAGGCGTGGGAGGAGAGGGAGGCACGGGTGGGACAGCAAACGTAGGCGCCAATCTGTTAGAAGACCTCCGCAGGCTCTCCTTAAAGGAAGGTCTCTCCCTGAGTCTGGTGTCAATCAAAATCAGGAAAGAAATAAGAGACTCGAGCTCCACTGGTAGGTCCTTAGCTGCAACCTCATCCTTCAAGGCATCCGAGAGACCATGAGAGAAAGCAGCGACCAGAGCCTCATTATTCCAGCCCACCTCTGCTGCCAGGGTACGAAACTCAATGGCGTATTCAGCTACGGATCGTGAACCCTGTCTGATGGACATAAGGAGCTTCGCAGCAGAGGCAGCACGAGCCGGCACATCGAATACCTTCCGAAGAGAAGCAACAAAACTGGAAAACTCGGCAACCACCGGATTGTTGTTCTCCCATAAAGGGCTGGCCCAGGCCAAGGCCTTGTCCGAGAGCAGCGAGATCAAGACCTTTGATCTCTCAGTAGGAAAGGCATGTGGAAGCAACTCGAAATAAATGCACACCTGGTTAAGGAAACCTCGGCACTGAGTTGGCTCTCCCCCAAAGTGCTGTGGAAGGGGGGCAGAACCGGTCATACCCCGAGACACCGCAGGCGCAGCAATAGGTGTCGGGGTAGACTCTGGCGCAACAACCGGAGCGGCAGTAGGAGCGGGCCCAGGAGCGACAACCGACCCATCGGCAACGGAAGCGAAATGAGCCGTGCGTTCAAGCAGGGTTTGCAACGCCACAGCGAACCGACCCAACAGGTGATCCTGCTGATCAAGTCTGGCAACCAGCGTAGGTAGCGAGGATGGCCCTGTACCGTCAAAATTCATGGCTTGGTCCTAATGTCAAGGAACCATGAACCAGACGTACAACAAGAGATAAGTGGAAATAAGAAGGCTTTATTAAAATCAAGCTGTAAGCAAAAGTCCAAACGGATGGCTAAACCGAAGCAGGGTCTTGCGTAGACAGAGGTCAGGAACCAGAAGGGTAGTCAGACGAAGCCTGGATCAGGAACCAGCAGGGTAGTCAGACGAAGCCAGGATCAGGAACCAACGGGGTAGTCAGACGAGGCCAGGATCAGGAACCAGAAGCAGCAGCAGTCTTAGAAGCATGTGAACACAGGAGGACCAAGCAAGGAACTGAAGCCACAGACCTCCTATATATATGAGCTAGGCATCCAGCTCCTCCCAGTGGGAAGGAGAAGCCGCAGGGTGGGAGGCTACAAGAAACCCAGAAACCAAGATGGCCGCCAGCACATGTCAAACGAAGGAGAACAGTAAGAAGGTAAGACCATGACAGAAGCCAGATTGTCTGTTACGGGACCTCTCTCCTCTGCCTGGGTGCTGGGCCTAAATATATGCCAATGGACTGTTGCAGTGGTGGCTGACGTGAAGCCTCATTCTCTGCTATGACATGCAGACTAATTCTCTGCTGACGTGAAGCCAGATCCTCTGTTACGGGACCTCTCTCCTCTGCCTGTGTGCTGGGCCTAAATTTATGCCAATGGACTGTTGCAGTGGTGGCTGATGTGAAGCCTCATTCTCGGCTATGACATGCAGACTAATTCTCTGCTGACATGAAGCCAGATTGTCTGTTACGGGACCTCTCTCCTCTGCCTGTGTGCTGGGCCTAAATTTATGAAAATTGACTGTTGCAGTGGTGGGTGACGTGAAGCCTGATTCTCTGCTATGACATGAAGACTGATTCTCTGCTGACATGAAGCCAGATTGTCTGTTACGGGACCTCTCTTCTCTGCCTGGGTGCCGGGGCCTAAATATCTGAGAATGGACTGTTCCAGTGGTGGGTGACGGGAAGCCAGATTCTCTGCTATGGGACCTCTCTCCAATTGATTTTGGTTAATTTTTATTTATTTCATTTTTATTTTAATTCATTTCCCTATCCACATTTGTTTGCAGGGGATTTACCTACATGTTGCTGCCTTTTGCAGCCCTCTAGCCCTTTCCTGGGCTGTTTTACAGCCGTTTTAGTGCCGAAAAGTTCGGGTCCCCATTGACTTCAATGGGGTTCGGCTTCGGGACGAAGTTCGGATCGGGTTCGGATCCCGAACCCGAACATTTCCGGGAAGTTCGGCCGAACTTCTCGAACCCGAACATCCAGGTGTTCGCTCAACTCTAATTTTGGCTTACAGCTTATGAAAACCCCAAAGTCACAATCTCAGGTCCCCTTTGCTCAGGGGGTATGGATTAATTAGCTGACTAGAGTGTGACACTTTGAGCCGAGAATATTCAACCTTTTCACAAAATTCTAATTTTAAATTGCAACTCCTTTTATGTTGCATTACTGAAATAAATGAACTTTTGCACGATATTCTAATTTTTTCGAGTTTCACCTTAATGTACACATGGCCGTTCTGCAAAATGATAGAACATGTCCTATTATTGTAGGCATTATAGACAAGGATGGGACTGTTCTATTAGAGGCCGGCTGTTCTGTTCCACATTATGTGGAATGCACACACCCGGTATCCAAGTTTTGCGGATCCACAGTTTGCGGACTGCAAAACATCCAACGGTCGTGTTCATGAACACTTACAGTGATAACAGAAATATTAAAGCTGAAGTATGATGGTAGACACTCACAGCAAAATGCACAAACATTCATGTGGCAGAATTTACATATATATGGATATTCTGCACTTAAGTCAGTCAGAAACAAGACACATGTGACACACAAGAAACTTATACATGGGTCACATACCACTAATGCATATGTCACATGCTGCACATACACCACTGATACATAGAGCATATATAGCACACACCAATGACACATAGGAAACACGCAACGCAAACACCAAGACATTTATGCCTAACCCTATTAAGTGTAGCACACTTTAAGGGGTTGTCTCACATCAGCAATTGGTATTTATCATGTAGAGAAAGTTAATACAAGGCACTTACTAATGTATTGTGATTGTCCATATTGACTCTTTCCATCACATTATACACAACACGTATCCATGGTTTTGACCACTCTGCAATCCAGGAGCAGTGGCCGTGCTTGCACGCTATAGGTAAAGGTATTGGCCTATGAGCATTTCCTGCTGTTTCCTATAGTGTGTGAGCACGGCCACCACTGCTGTATTACATGGTGGTAATAAACACTGATACATGCTGTGTATAATGTGATGGAAAGGAGGCAATATAGACAATCACAATACATTAGTAAGTGCCTTGTATTAACTGCATAATAAATGCCATTTACTGAAGTGAGACAAACCCTTTAACCCCTTTAAGCATAAATGTCTGCCACAAAATTTACCAAATCTTAACCTCCTCAAATTGCACATAATCTACAGTATATTTAAAAGGTTGTCCTCCCAAAATGAACTATTGCCTATCTACAGGATAGGTGATAAATATCAGATTGCTGGGGTCTGACTGCCAGAACACCCACTGATCATGAATAAAGGGGTCCTGAGACATTCAATTACATTACTGCCAATCTATGTACACAAGGGTCTTAAGACCACATTCCCTTGATCATGGAGGTCCCAGCAGTCAGACCCCCACCAATCAGACACTTATCACCTGTCGTGTCAGCTTTTGGACCTTTTCACATTCCGTATCCTTAAAGGTTTTCTTTGGGTGTAAAAAATATTCATCAAACTAAAATACAAATGCTTGCCTGTTAAAGGGCCTGTGTCCACTTTTCTAGTTATCTTGTATCCACAGGATCGGGATAACTAAGTGATCCATGGGGGTCTGAACGCTGGAGCCCCCACTGATCCACCTTCTTGATTGAGTGGCATGTCGAGCATATGCCCTACCTCTCCATCCATTCTCTATGAGGTCACTGTAGATGCTGGCTACTTCCAGTGGCCCCAAAGAGAATAAATGGAGCACCAGGGTGTATGTGTGGCCTGCCACACCATCAAAAAGGGGGAACAGGACTATTTTCTGGGATCAGTGGGGGTTGCAGAATCGGACCCCACAAATCATATAGTTATGCCCTATGGTGTGGAGAGGATCATTTGAAAACCTAGACAACCCCTTTAAATCCTCTCTCCACTCCACCACCAGTATCTCTTTATATGGCAGCAGTGATGTTGCCTGTAAATACGGAATATCATTACTACCGCCATGTAATCCATACGTGTCAATACTGGAGAATGTGATGCATTGTGCAGAATTTTTCAGTCATAAGTCCAACCCCCTTTGCAGGTCATAACCTTTAACAAAGCCCAATGCAAAGGTGCTAGAGGAGCAAAGTGAGCAAAGGGCACAAAGAGAGGGTCATAACTGAAACAGAGGCATTAGGGTCACCTGAGGCAGGTTAATAGTGGGGATCCTGGCAATATTAGAGGTGCATTTAGAGTGGAGGCATCTGGAGCTGGGGCGTTTATGGGATTGCACCTAAAACAGAGGCACTTGGGGACCTAGGGCAGTCCCCCTAATGCCACTCTGAACTCTGCAGAGAGCATCACACATACACAGATCTGAGTCTACTATAAACAAATCCCCTATTTCCCCCTTACAGTCTCCTACAGCTCACTACTGTCACACACCTGAGAATTCAACCCAGCACCGGAGAGGAGTCCTTCTCTCCAGCAACCACAGTTTTCTGACAGCAGGGAGTGAAGGAGGATGGCCAGACATGTTCTCTCCTCCTTCACTGCCAGCAGCCCGGGAAGTTTAAAAGATACTGCGCAGCCTCCTGTACAATTCATACCAGTAGGAGGCTGCTGTAATGGACGTTCCTGTGGCAAGTACCAGGAGATTGTAGAGACTGGAAACTCATGGGTTAAATTGACAAGTTCACTGTGGATCTTATTTTGTCTGTTTGGTGAATGCCACACCCCTTGCTTCAGGTGTTGCTTGTTGTTAACTTACCTTTCCCATAAGTAGCCGCTTCTCACTCTTGGAGGTGCGGCTTATAGATTTTCTTCCTGCCTTCTAACTAGCTGGTCAGTTGTACTCTGTGGTGCTTCTGGAGTTGCCAGTTTTCTACTTTCAGATAAGTCTTGTCTTTTCTTATTGTTTTGTGTTTGTTATATACCCTGTTGTTTGTATCTGGACCTGAGACAGATACTTCCATTCGCCCATCTGGGGAGGAATGGGTTGTCTCTGGTCCTAACCTCATTCCAGGGCATTATATGGATATAAGGCCCTAGTTATCCTGCATATGAATATTCCTACCTTCAAGGTCTATTGATATTGATAGGTAGTTAGGGCAAGGATAAGAGTTGTTTAAGAGGTGACTTGTTCCTTCCCTAGTTTCCAGGCCCAGTTACTGTTCCCCTTCCCTCCTGTGTTTAGTGTTGAGTTTTTTCCCCACACTGATCGTGACAGCTGCGCGATACTGCCACCTAGTGGCTACAATAATTATCTCTCCTGAGTAGAGTTGAGCGAACACCTGGATGTTCGGGTTCGAGAAGTTCGGCCGAACTTCCCGGAAATGTTCGGGTTCGGGATCCGAACCCGATCCGAACTTCGTCCCGAACCCGAACCCCATTGAAGTCAATGGGGACCCGAACTTTTCGGCACTAAAACGGCTGTAAAACAGCCCAGGAAAGGGCTAGAGGGCTGCAAAAGGCAGCAACATGTAGGTAAATCCCCTGCAAACAAATGTGGATAGGGAAATGAATTAAAATAAAAATTAAATAAATAAAAATTAACCAAAATCAATTGGAGAGAGGTCCCATAGGAGAGAATCTGGCTTCCCGTCACCCACCACTGAAACAGTCCATTCTCAGATATTTAGGCCCCGGCACCCAGGCAGAGGAGAGAGGTCCCATAACACAGAATCTGTCTTCATGTCAGCAGAGAATCAGTCTTCATGTCATAGCAGAGAATCAGGCTTCACGTCACCCACCACTGCAACAGTCAATTTTCATAAATTTAGGCCCAGCACCCAGGCAGAGGAGAGAGGTTCCGTAACAGACAATCTGGCTTCATGTCAGCAGAGAATTAGTCTGCATGTCATAGCAGAGAATGAGGCTTCACATCAGCCACCACTGCAACAGTCCATTGGCATATATTTAGGCCCAGCACACAGGCAGAGGAGAGAGGTCCCGTAACAGAGGATCTGGCTTCACGTCAGCAGAGAATTAGTCTGCATGTCATAGCAGAGAATGAGGCTTCACGTCAGCCACCATTGCAACAGTCCATTGGCATATATTTAGGCCCAGCACCCAGGCAGAGGAGAGAGGTCCCGTAACAAACAATCTGGCTTCATGTCAGCAGAGAATTAGTCTGCATGTCATAGCAGAGAATGAGGCTTCACGTCAGCCACCACTGCAACAGTCCATTGGCATATATTTAGGCCCAGCACACAGGCAGAGGAGAGAGGTCCCGTAACAGAGGATCTGGCTTCATGTCAGCAGAGAATCAGTCTTCATGTCATAGCAGAGAATCAGGCTTCACGTCACCCACCACTGCAACAGTCCATTTTCATAAATTTAGGCCCAGCACCCAGGCAGAGGAGAGAGGTCCCGTAACAGACAATCTGGCTTCATGTCAGCAGAGAATTAGTCTGCATGTCATAGCAGAGAATGAGGCTTCACATCAGCCACCACTGCAACAGTCCATTGGCATATATTTAGGCCCAGCACACAGGCAGAGGAGAGAGGTCCCGTAACAGAGGATCTGGCTTCATGTCAGCAGAGAATCAGTCTGCATGTCATAGCAGAAAATCAGGCTTCACGTCACCCAGCACTGTAAGAGTCCATTTTCATAAATTTAGGCCCAGCACCCAGGCAGAGGAGAGAGGTCCCGTAACAGACAATCTGGCTTCATGTCAGCAGAGAATTAGTCTGCATGTCATAGCAGAGAATGAGGCTTCACGTCAGCCACCACTGCAACAGTCCATTGGCATATATTTAGGCCCAGCACACAGGCAGAGGAGAGAGGTCCCGTAACAGACGATCTGGCTTCACGTCAGCAGAGAATTAGTCTGCATGTCATAGCAGAGAATGAGGCTTCACGTCAGCCACCACTGCAACAGTCCATTGGCATATATTTAGGCCCAGCACACAGGCAGAGGAGAGAGGTCCCGTAACAGAGGATCTGGCTTCATGTCAGCAGAGAATCAGTCTGCATGTCATAGCAGAAAATCAGGCTTCACGTCAGCCACCACTGCAACAGTCCATTGTCAGATATTTAGGCCCAGCACCCAGGCAGAGGAGAGAGGTCCCGTAACAGAGAATCTGTCTTCATGTCAGCAGAGAATTAGTCTGCATGTCATAGCAGAGAATCAGGCTTCACGTCACCCAACATTGGAACAGTCCATTGGCATATATTTAGGCCCCGGCACCCAGACAGAGGAGAGGTTCATTCAACTTTGGGTAGCCTCGCAATATAATGGTAAAATGAAAATAAAAATAGGATTGAATGAGGAAGTGCCCTGGAGTCCAATAATATATGGTTAAGGGGAGGTAGTTAATGTCTAATCTGGACAAGGGACGGACAGGTCCTGTGGGAACCATGCCTGGTTCATTTTTATGAACGTCAGCTTGTCCACATTGGCTGTAGACAGGCGGCTGCGTTTGTCTGTAATGACGCCCCCTGCCGTGCTGAATACACGTTCAGACAAAACGCTGGCCGCCGGGCAGGCCAGCACCTCCAAGGCATAAAAGGCTAGCTCTGGCCACGTGGACAATTTAGAGACCCAGAAGTTGAATGGGGCCGAACCATCAGTCAGTACGTGGAGGGGTGTGCACACGTACTGTTCCACCATGTTAGTGAAATCTTGCCTCCTGCTAACACGTTGCGTATCAGGTGGTGGTGCAGTTAGCTGTGGCGTGTTGACAAAAGTTTTCCACATCTCTGCCATGCTAACCCTGCCCTCAGAGGAGCTGGCCGTGACACAGCTGCCTTGGCGACCTCTTGCTCCTCCTCTGCCTTGGCCTTGGGCTTCCACTTGTTCCCCTGTGACATTTGGGAATGCTCTCAGTAGCGCGTCTACCAACGTGCGCTTGTACTCGCGCATCTTCCTATCACGCTCCAGTGCAGGAAGTAAGGTGGGCACATTGTCTTTGTAGCGTGGATCCAGCAGGGTGGCAACCCAGTAGTCCGCACAGGTTAAAATGTGGGCAACTCTGCTGTCGTTGCGCAGGCACTGCATCATGTAGTCGCTCATGTGTGCCAGGCTGCCCAGGGGTAAGGACAAGCTGTCCTCTGTGGGAGGCGTATCGTCATTGTCCTGCCTTTCCCCCCAGCCACGCACCAGTGATGGACCCGAGCTGCGTTGGGTGCCACCCCGCTGTGACCATGCTTCATCCTCACCCTCCTCCACCTCCTCCTCATCCTCGTCCTCCTCGTCCTCCAGTAGTGGGCCCTGTCTGGCCACATTTGTACCTGGCCTCTGCTGTTGCCAAAAACCTCCCTCTGAGTCACTTCGAAGAGACTGGCCTGAAAGTGCTAAAAATGACCCCTCTTCCTCCTCCTCCTCCTCCTCCTCCTGGGCCACCTCCTCTTCCATCATCGCCCTAAGTGTTTTCTCAAGGAGACATAGAAGTGGTATTGTAACGCTGATAACGGCGTCATCGCCACTGGCCATGTTGGTGGAGTACTCGAAACAGCGCAACAGGGCACACAGGTCTCGCATGGAGGCCCAGTCATTGGTGGTGAAGTGGTGCTGTTCTGTAGTGCGACTGACCCGTGCGTGCTGCAGCTGAAACTCCACTATGGCCTGCTGCTGCTCGCACAGTCTGTGCAGCATGTGCAAGGTGGAGTTCCACCTGGTGGGCACGTCGCATATGAGGCGGTGAGCGGGAAGGCCGAAGTTACGCTGTAGCGCAGACAGGCGAGCAGCAGCAGGATGTGAACGCTGGAAGCGCGAACAGACGGCCCGCACTTTATGCAGCAGCTCTGACATGTCGGGGTAGTTGTGAATGAACTTCTGCACCACCAAATTCAGCACATGCGCCAAGCAAGGGATGTGCGTCAAATTGGCTAGTCCCAGAGCTGCAACGAGATTTCGCCCATTATCACACACCACCAGGCCGGGCTTGAGGCTCACCGGCAGCAACCACTCGTCGGTCTGTTGTTCTATACCCCGCCACAACTCCTGTGCGGTGTGGGGCCTGTCCCCCAAACATATGAGTTTCAGAATGGCCTGCTGACGTTTACCCCGGGCTGTGCTGAAGTTGGTGGTGAAGGTGTGTGGCTGACTGGATGAGCAGGTGGAAGAAGAGGAGGAGGAAGCCGAGAAGGAGGAGGTGGCAACAGGAGGCAAAGAATGTTGCCCTGCGATCCTTGGCGGCGGAAGGACGTGCGCTAAACAGCTCTCCGCCTGGGGCCCAGCTGCCACTACATTTACCCAGTGTGCAGTTAGGGAGATATAGCGTCCCTGGCCGTGCTTACTGGTCCACGTATCTGTGGTTAGGTGGACCTTGCTACAGATGGCGTTGCGCAGTGCACACTTGATTTTATCGGATACTTGGTTGTGCAGGGAAGGCACGGCTCTCTTGGAGAAGTAGTGGCGGCTGGGAACAACATACTGTGGGACAGCAAGCGACATGAGCTGTTTGAAGCTGTCTGTGTCCACCAGCCTAAATGACAGCATTTCATAGGCCAGTAGTTTAGAAATGCTGGCATTCAGGGCCAGGGATCGAGGGTGGCTAGGTGGGAATTTACGCTTTCTCTCAAATGTTTGTGAGATGGAGAGCTGAACGCTGCCGTGTGACATGGTTGAGACGCTTGGTGACGGAGGTGGTGGTGGTGTTGGTGGTACATCCCCTGTTTGCTGGGCGGCAGGTGCCAACATTCCTCCAGAGGCAGAGGAAGAGGCCGAGGCGGCAGCAGCAGAAGAGGTAGCAGGGGGAGCCTGAGTGACTTCCTTGGTTTTAAGGTGTTTACTCCACTGCAGTTCATGCTTTGCATGCAGGTGCCTGGTCATGCAGGTTGTGCTCAGGTTCAGAACGTTAATGCCTCGCTTCAGGCTCTGATGGCACAGCGTGCAAACCACTCGGGTCTTGTCGTCAGCACATTGTTTGAAGAAGTGCCATGCCAGGGAACTCCTTGAAGCTGCCTTTGGGGTGCTCGGTCCCAGATGGCGGCGGTCAGTAGCAGGCGGAGTCTCTTGGCGGCGGGTGTTCTGCTTTTGCCAACTGCTCCCTCTTTTGCTACGCTGTTGGCTCGGTCTCACCACTGCCTCTTCCTCCGAACTGTGAAAGTCAGTGGCACGACCTTCATTCCATGTGGGGTCTAGGACCTCATCGTCCCCTGCATCGTCTTCCACCCAGTCTTGATCCCTGACCTCCTGTTCAGTCTGCACACTGCAGAAAGACGCAGCAGTTGGCACCTGTGTTTCGTCATCATCAGAGACATGCTGAGGTGGTATTCCCATGTCCTCATCATCAGGAAACATAAGTGGTTGTGCGTCAGTGCATTCTATGTCTTTCACCGCTGGGGAAGGGCTAGGTGGATGCCCTTGGGAAACCCTGCCAGCGGAGTCTTCAAACAGCATAAGAGACTGCTGCATAACTTGAGGCTGAGACAGTTTCCCTGGTATGCATGGGGGTGATGTGACAGACTGATGGGGTTGGTTTTCAGGCGCCATCTGTGCGCTTTCTGCAGAAGACTGGGTGGGAGATAATGTGAACGTGCTGGATCCACTGTCGGCCACCCAATTGACTAATGCCTGTACCTGCTCAGGCCTTACCATCCTTAGAACGGCATTGGGCCCCACCATATATCGCTGTAAATTCTGGCGGCTACTGGGACCTGAGGTAGTTGGTACACTAGGACGTGTGGATGTGGCAGAACGGCCACGTCCTCTCCCAGCACCAGAGGGTCCACTAACACCACCACGACCATGTCCACGTCCGCGTCCCTTACTAGATGTTTTCCTCATTGTTATGGTTCACCACAACAACAAAAATATTATTTGGCCCAATGTATTGTATTCAAATTCAGCGGGATATAAATTTGAGGCCTAGTATTTAGGCGCTGGGTGACCGGTATGGATTTAGTGACAGAATTAGACTTGGAAATGCACAGTAGCGTGTGTGTGAAGTTATTCTGAATGACCCTATGTGCACCTTGAATATTATATACCCTTTTAGGGATAGATTTCAAATAGCTCTGATATAGCAGAAACCACTAAATTATGAAATTGCTAAATTGGGAATTGTATTTCAACCCAGAACAAAAAATGTGCTTTGGCGGACACTAAATAACTTGCCCATCCACAACAGGACAGCGGTAACGACAGATTTGGCGGGATATAAATTTGAGGCCTAGTATTTAGGCGCTGGGTGACCGGTATGGATTTAGTGACAGAATTAGACTTGGAAATGCACAGTAGCGTGTGTGTGAAGTTATTCTGAATGACCCTATGTGCACCTTGAATATTATATACCCTTTTAGGGATAGATTTCAAATAGCTCTGATATAGCAGGAACCACTAAATTATGAAATTGCTAAATTGGGAATTGTATTTCAACCCAGAACAAAAACTGTGCTTTGACGGACACTAAATAACTTGCCCATCCACAACAGGACAGCGGTAACGACAGATTTGGCGGGATATAAATTTGAGGCCTAGTATTTAGGCGCTGGGTGACCGGTATGGATTTAGTGACAGAATTAGACTTGGAAATGCACAGTAGCGTGTGTGTGAAGTTATTCTGAATGACCCTATGTGCACCTTGAATATTATATACCCTTTTAGGGATAGATTTCAAATAGCTCTGATATAGCAGAATCCACTAAATTATGAAATTGCTAAATTGGGAATTGTATTTCAACCCAGAACAAAAAATGTGCTTTGACGGACACTAAATAACTTGCCCATCCACAACAGGACAGCGGTAACGACAGATTTGGCGGGATATAAATTTGAGGCCTAGTATTTAGGCGCTGGGTGACCGGTATGGATTTAGTGACAGAATTAGACTTGGAAATGCACAGTAGCGTGTGTGAAGTTATTCTGAATGACCCTATGTGCACCTTGAATATTATATACCCTTTTAGGGATAGATTTCAAATAGCTCTGATATAGCAGAAACCACTAAATTATGAAATTGCTAAATTGGGAATTGTATTTCAACCCAGAACAAAAAATGTGCTTTGACGGACACTATATAACTTGCCCAGCCACAACAGTACAGCGGTAACGACAGATGTAGCGGGATATAAATTTGAGGCCTAGTATTTAGGCGCTGGGTGACCGGTATGGATTTAGTGACAGAATTAGACTTGGAAATGCACAGTAGCGTGTGTGTGAAGTTATTCTGAATGACCCTATGTGCACCTTGAATATTATATACCCTTTTAGGGATAGATTTCAAATAGCTCTGATATAGCAGAAACCACTAAATTATGAAATTGCTAAATTGGGAATTGTATTTCAACCCTGAACAAAAAATGTGCTTTGACGGACACTAAATAACTTGCCCAGCCACAACAGTACAGCGGTAACGACAGATTTAGCGGGATATAAATTTGAGGCCTAGTATTTAGGCGCTGGGTGACCGGTATGGATTTAGTGACAGAATTAGACTGGGATATGGCCAAAAAATAACCACACTATTGCTGGTTAAATGCACTTGGTGTGACAGCTTGACCAACCACACTACTGAGGGTTAAATGCACTTGGTGACGGGCGCAGCTTGCCCCTGATGTAGTATATGGCCAAAAAATGAACAGACTATTGCTGGTTAAATGCACTTGGTGTGACAGCTTCACCCTGATGTAGGCTTTAGCCAAAAAACAACCACACCATTGAGGGTTAAATGCACTTGGTGACAGGCGCAGCTTGCCCCTGATGTAGTATATGGCCAAAAAATAAACAGACTATTGCTGGTTAAATGCACTTGGTGTGACAGCTTCACCCTGATGTAGGCTTTAGCCAAAAAACAACCACACCATTGAGGGTTAAATGCACTTGGTGACAGGCGCAGCTTGCCCCTGATGTAGTATATGGCCAAAAAATAAACAGACTATTTCTGGTTAAATGCACTTGGTGTGACAGCTTCACCCTGATGTAGGCTTTAGCCAAAAAACAACCACACCATTGAGGGTTAAATGCACTTGGTGACAGGCGCAGCTTGCCCCTGATGTAGTATATGGCCAAAAAATAAACAGACTATTGCTGGTTAAATGCACTTGGTGTGACAGCTTCACCCTGATGTAGGCTTTAGCCAAAAAACAACCACACCATTGAGGGTTAAATGCACTTGGTCGCAGCTTAGATGCACTTGGTCGCAGCACCGCACAAGACACAAAATGGCCGCCGATCACCCCAGAAAAAAGTGACTGACAAACGGTCTGGGCAGCCTAAAAACAGTGAGCATTTGAATTTCAGCAGCTCAATGATGCACAGCTGCAGATCGATCGATTAATCAAGTTCTTTGGAGGAGTTAATCTGCCTAATCTCGCCCTACTGTCGCAGCCGCAACCTCTCCCTACGCTAATCAGAGCAGAGTGACGGGCGGCGCTATGTGACTCCAGCTTAAATAGAGGATGGGTCACATGGTGCTCTGGCCAATCACAGCCATGCCAATAGTAGGCATGGCTGTGACGGCCTCTTGGGGCAAGTAGTATGACGCTTGTTGATTGGCTGCTTTGCAGCCTTTCAAAAAGCGCCAAGAAAGCGTCACAAAAGCGCCAAGAAAGCGACGAACACCGAACTCGAACCCGGACTTTTACGAAAATGTCCGGGTTCGGGTCCGTGTCACGGACACCCCAAAATTCGGTACGAACCCGAACTATACAGTTCGAGTTCGCTCATCCCTACTCCTGAGAAACAAGAGAAATAATTACTCCTCTGTCTTATCTCCGGGCACAGGAGACTGGGGGTCTACCGAGGAATCTCCCTCCTCCCCAGTGGGCCAGTCCAAGCCTGACTGTAATAGCTGATTTATACCCTTCTATGTTATCTGATGTACAGTATCGTGAAAGGTTTAGTACATGCTATTTGCAGTGTGACTATCTGCCCCAAAACACTGTAGAACATCAAGGCGTGAACACAGCTACCTGTGGACCTATACCTGCACTCCAGTGTGCCTTCTATGTTTTTTGTAATTTACTCATGCTTTTACCTCTTTCTTACATTGAAGATTATGTCATGGATGGAGAGATCAGGTGGGAGATCAAGTGTGAAAAAAATCACAAATTATGAACATTCACTTTGCATTTTCCTTAGTGATTACAGTTGACGTTTTGGTTTCCATTAATACTAGAAATGGCTTAGTCAATATAGCTAACCCTTTTTATAGGTGAAATTTTGTAAATGCACTAAAGTGGAAAATTATGTGCGATCTATTTTTGACAAGTTGTTAAAACTGTTTTAAAACCCATGGACACTAGCTGTAATTGGTGGGGAAGCTATGGCCAGTCATACATTTGTCCTGCAGTGGGTACTTAGCATTACATGTAGCCTATGTAATTAATTGACCAACTTGTGACACATACACGGGCCGGTTCCACCAAAGCAAGAGCTGCATTCTGCAAGCGGCTCTTTGCTTAGACTAACAGGAAGGAATCCAGATCAGGGAACCCCCTCTATGATGTGGTATGAAAGGAGTCTTATTAGCCATTTAGAGAGCATCATTTTCAAGATTTTCTCTAAGTGGTGTTCAAAGCTCTGATGGTGTTTATAGGTATCTATTGGCATTTTTCTTCCCAATCAGCCATGTTGATGTCTTAAGGGGGTGGGGGGGGGGGGGGGGTATTACTCAAAAGAAGGCAATAAGATGTAGGTACCTCATGTTATGATGGGACTGTTCAGCCGGAAGGCAGTTACCTTGCAATTATTGTTGGTGCATTTGTAGATGGCTATGACCATAGTGAATTCAGGTCATTTTAAAAGGATTGTCCGGTTTAACTCTATCTCCAAATACATGTACCCTATCAGGGGATTTTGAGTGAATATGTAAATGTGAGGTCAGGATAGGCAATAGGCCTAATGGAATAAAGGGGAAAAAAAAGAGTATGTAAACTGTAGGAACATATACTTACCAAAGCAGATTGGGGCCAATTGCTTGATCACAGAGTGATGTTGGAAGGACCATTATAAAGCCTGGGGCACAAGTATTGGCTGGCATCAAAGGCACGTAATATGGACTGGCCCTTTAATCCCTTCAGGACCTTGCGATTTTCCGTGAATTTGTTGTTTACTCCATGTCTTCCTGGAGCCATAATAAAGTAATTTTTTTCTTTGCATTGCCATATTCTGAGCTCCATAACTTTTTTATCAACGTCTACGTTGCTGTGTAAGTGCTCAATTTTTGTGTGATGATCTGTCATTTTTATTTATACCATTGTGAAATGTATATGCCTTTTTGATCCCTTCTTAAATTTTTAAATCAGCCATTTAATTTTTTCTTTTCTTTTACGGCATTCACTGCATGGGATGAATATATTTATATTTTAGTAGTACAGGTGTTTTTGGATATGGTGGTGCAAATTATCTTTTGTATTCATTTTTATTATGGGAAACGGAGGGGGTGTTTTAATTTTTATTTATTTATGTATTCATTGATTTATATTTTACTTTTTTTTATTACACTTTTAATAAGCCCCCTTAGGAACCTTTGAAATGTGATCCTTAGATAGCTTGTCTCTCAGGCTAAAATGAATTGATATTGCAGAGCAGGGGATTTGAGCTATTTTCCTATGAAGCATTCCCACCTCCAGGGCTTAATAGGAACTACTGCCACGGGCCTGGAATCTTCAGAGAAATCCAGGCTATTAGAAAGAATGACAGGCTTCCCCGATGTTTGTGTGGGGAAGCATTTTGGCCCTGGAAATGTAGTGTCCCACTAGGTAAATGTGGGCACTACACAAGGGTTAATATGGCCACGTTATTCTCCACCTCCTGTGGAACATGGTCATTGTATTTTATACGGTATTTTGTATTGCATTATAGTGTGTATTTTCCTGTTATCTCCTGTACCAGGCCTGTTAGGGGTAGTTCCTCCTCCTAGACAGTAGAGGGAGCTAGGGAACCCCCTAGTATATATAGTTAGGCCCAGACAGGAAAGAGTCAGTGCAGTATAGTCCAGGAGGCTAGTTAGTGCAGTCTAGCCTGCCTGAGTTTCCTGAGCAAAAGAAGCTCAGAAGTTGCATCCAGGGGAAGAGTTTGACTCCTGAGAAACCAAGTTCCTATAAAAGTACACTGCAGAGCTAAGTTTATTCCAGCCAAACAGAGAGTTGAAGGGCAGAAGGATATTCTACAGCAAGGAGACATGCACACACCTAAATAATTATTAGGAACACCTGTTCTATTTCTCATTAATGCGATTATCTAGTCAACCAATCACATGGCAGTTGCTTCAATGCATGTAGGGTTGTGGTCCTGGTCAAGACAATCTCCTGAACTCCAAACTGAATGTCAGAATGGGAAAGAAAGGTGGGCTACAACAGCAGAAGACCCTTCATCTCCACTACACATAGGAAAAAGAGGCTACAATTTGTACAAGCTCACCAAAATTGGACTGTTGAAGACTGGAAAAATGTTGCCTGGTCTGATGAGTCTCGATTTCTGTTGAGACATTCAAATGGTAGTGTCCGAATTTGGCGTAAACAGAATGAGAACATGTATCCATCATGCCTTGTTACCACTGTGCTGGTGGTGGTGGTGTAATGGTGTGGGGGATGTTTTCTGGGCAGACTTTAGGCCCCCTAGGGCCAATTGGCCATCGTTTAAATGCCACGGGCTACCTGAGCATTGTTTCTGAACATGTCCATCCCTTCATGACCACCATGTACCCATCCTCTGATGGCTACTTCCAGAAGGATAATGCACCATGTCACAAAGCTCAAATCATTTCAAATTGGTTTCTTGAACATGACAATGAGTTCACTGTACTAAAATGGCCCCCCACAGTCACCAGATCTTAACCCAATAGAGCATCTTTGGGATGTGGTGGAACGGGAGCTTCGTGCCCTGGATGTGCTTCCTTCAAATCTCCATCAACTGCAAGATGCTATCCTATCAATATGGGCCAACATTTCTAAAGAATGCTATCAGCACCTTGTTGAATCAATGCCACGTAGAATTAAGGCAGTTCTGAAGGTAAAAGGATGTCCAACACCGTATTAGTATGGTGTTCCTAATAATTCTTTAGGTGAGTGTATACTAGAGGAAGGTTT
This sequence comes from Bufo gargarizans, assembly GCF_014858855.1. NCBI lineage: Eukaryota > Metazoa > Chordata > Amphibia > Anura > Bufonidae > Bufo > Bufo gargarizans. Next base: position 291,932,816 of record NC_058085.1, on the reverse strand, counting down.
CCCTACCCAAGGATAAAGCCAGCAATAGGGCATACGGGCCTTGGAGAAAGCCAAACAGGAACTGAGGAGAAATACAGCCTGATCTGTAAGTGTAATTCCCTCTGAGTATCTTGCAATGACTTTGCCTGCCGTTTATATAAAGCCTGCCTGTTACAACCCTTTTACATGTGGAACTGACTAAAGACTGTATATTGTTGAATTGTTCAGTAAAAGGAAGTTCTAGTTCACAGCAACTTGTGTTCCTCAATTATTACTACAATAAATCAGTGTGCCACCATTACCGGCACTGGTGTCACGAACTTAAAGGGATCTTGCCACCGGCACATTAAACCTGCAACACCCAGGGCACCTCACCTACCACCCGGGCTGGTCCCTATACATAGAGAGTGCCCCAGAGGATCCCTGTGCCAGCCTCTCCATCACTGCTGTACGCCTGTACGCCGGTGTATAAAAAACTGTGAGTACCAAAAACACCCTTGGTTAGTAACTACCCCTGTGACCTCACTCTCGCTCACCCTGCAGGGCTGCGTACTGCAGAAGCGCAGAGCTTCTGGGAAAGCCACTTCAGATTTCATGGTTACAATTGACCATTGCATCTGAGGAGTTGCATTATTGCATATTACAGACATTAGCCCTAGGCATCTGCTCTTTAAAACTACAGTAACTTGGCAGCTATGAAACCCACTGCAACCTGCAAACAGGCACAGTTTTTAAGAACCAGACATCCACCATACATGTACAGTGGACGTCCGGAAAGGATTGAAAGGTTGGGCAGTAGTGCAAAGGGTTGACCCATGAACAGAGTGGTGCAATGCAAGAGGAGGATGAGGGCCAGGAGGAGAATGCTAGACAATCCGAAAAGGTTAGGTGGCAGGACTCGTGTGACAGGAGTACTCCATCTAGAAGCAGTATTTATTAGCCAGAATGCATTATAGCTATAAGGTGCCTAGATTCACAACCTGTGGTATGATTGTACCCCATGAGCATTACATTTCTTTAGGTATTAATTTAGGTGTTCTCATGATGTGCCTTTAATAGATGCAGCACAATTAAATTTCACCTGTACACTGTAAGGGTCCATTCACACATCCACAAATGGATCCGCATCCGTTCCGCAATATCGGGAACGGGTGTGGACCCATTCATTCTCTATGGGGCCGGAAGAGATGCAGATGCTCTCCACATTTCCGGAGCGCGGCCCCGAACTTCCAGGCCGCGGCTCTGCAAAAAAATAGAACATGTCCTATTCTTGTCCGCAATTGCAGACAAGAATATGCATTATATGGGGGGTGCCGGCCTGGTGTATTGCGGATCCGCAATACACTACGTATGTGTGAAAAGACCCTAAAATATATACTGCCAAAAAAATTCTGTATATGTGATAGAGACATGCGTGAGTGTGTGCAAGTCAAAGTGAACATGTGTGTAAAATCGTATTCAGATGGTCTTGATGGATCTATGTATTTTTTTATGTTTTTTTACAATAAAGATTTATTTTTCTTCTAACAAAGGCAAATGTTGTATTGGTGCAGTTACTGTATTAATGTAGTAATGTAGTACAGGTATCAGAAACCTCCAGCACTTCAGCTGTTCTGGAACTACAACCACAGATTCCTCCTTTCACTTCTATGGGAATTACAAGAAAATCCAAGTAAGTGTGCATACTGGGAGTTGTAGTTTCACAGCAGTTGGAGTGCTGAAGGTTGCTGATCCCTGATGTTGTAGGTGTTATATCATTTTAAAACTTTGAATGCTGAGATGAGTGGTAATGTATTCTTAGTTAATGTGTGGACACGTTACCACTGAGGCTCGTGATTAGCTGCAACTGTGCATGTGGCCCCGACAGTGCAGGGACCAGAGTACAGGGGAAAACCCTTTTTATGTGGTTGTCTGAGAGTTTTGAAAAACTTATGAGGAGCAGACAGACTTGTAAAAAACAACAACTTTTCTCACATGATAAAGATCCCTCAATTTCAGTGTTGTGGACTAGAAGTGATGACATCACATCTGTCATTTATGTGACAGCTCAGCCGATAACTGGCCTCTATGGTAACACATGCATGACTGGCACGTGACCACTGAGGCCAGTGATTGGCTTTGTGGTCATGTAAACGATGGATGTCACATCATCAGTTCTGGTTCAATTGGGATGGAAGCCCTGGGGCAGGACCCACAGCACTGGTACAGAGGCACCTTTGACAGGTGATTAAGGCTTTTTATTAAGCTTAAATAAAGTCACAAATGTATTGTAAAGTCACAAATCCAGTCAATTTGTGACTTTTCTACACCAAAAACTGGCATCTGGGCAATAATAAATCAAGGCATATGTGTGTATGGGGAGTGGGGGCTAATTTGCCTTTAACTGCCTAAGGCACCAAAATACCTTCTCCTGGCCCTGAGTAGTGATGTCCCGAACTATTCGCCGGCGAATAGTTCCCGACGAACATAGCTTGTTCGCATTCGCCGCTGCGGGCGAACATATGTGATGTTCGGTCCGCCCCCTATACATCATCATTGAGTAAACTTTGACCCTCCACCTCACAGTCAGCAGACACATTCCAGCCAATCAGCAGCAGACCCTCCCTCCCAGACCCTCCCACCTCCAGGACAGCATCCATTTTAGATTCATTCGGAAGTTGCATTCACAGTGAGAGGAGGGAGAGTGTAGCTGCTGCTGATTCAATAGGGAAAGCGTTAGCTAGGGCATTGTTCTGTGTCCACAGACTCATCTGCTGTAAGGACAGCGTCCTGACAGCACCCCAAAAAGCCCTTTTCAGGGCTGGTACATCAGTCTGCTTTTTTAATTTTTTTATATATATATATTGCAGTTGCCTGGCTGCCCGTGTGTGAGAGGCTGCAGGCTCAGCCATAGACAGCACTGTGTGCACTGCACACTATTCATACAGGGTGTGACAGAAATTACCTCGCAGATAAAAAAAAATTATATTTAATATTTTTCTGTGACATAATCACATTTGCAAGTCCGTGTGTGTCAGGTGCCCACACAGACTGTATTGTGGCCACTGGCTAAGTCTCCACTCATACCGTTACAGGGTGTCATTCACTCAAATACCTTGCAGATAAAAAAAATTTGATTTAAAATTTTTCTGTGATATAATCACATTTGCAAGCCCGTGTGTGTCAGGCCCACACAGACTGTACTGTGGCCACTGTCCACCACTTATATAGGGTGGCACAGTACCTTGCACGCATAGTATCATTTATCTAAAAAAAAAATGACAGGCAGAGGCAGGCGACCCCGCAGGGGCTGTTGTGGTCGTGGTGCTGTGATTTCCACTGGCCCTGGAATAATGCCCAGTGTTCAGAGGCCACGTACCCTGAACCCCAAAAATGTTGAGAAAATAGTTGACTGGCTTACACAGGACACCCAATCTTCAAAAGCTTCCGCTAAGAAACTTGACGCACCATCCTCCTCCAGCTCAGCTTTGGTCACCTGCTCTCAAGTTACCACTCTCCCGCCCGCCGCCACCACCACCACTACCACCACAGCCACCACAGCCGCTTCACTTGATCCCTCAGAGGAGTTATTTACACATCAGTTGGAAAAAATTAGTGATGCACAACCATTATTGCCAGGGGATGTAGATAACAGGGATATGTTTCAGTCAGGCAGCATTACACACATGGACGTACAGTGTGATGATGATGATGTTGTACCCGCTGCTGCTTCCTTTGCTGAAGTGTCAGATACAAGTGAAGTGGTTGATGATGATGATGTGTCCGTGGATGCCACTTGGGTGCCTACTCGAAGAGAAGAAGAAGAGGGGGAAAGTTCAGAAGCGGAGACAGAGAGAAGGAGGTGACGAGTTGGAAGGGGGAGGTTGTCGCAAGGAGCTAGTGGCACAGTCAGACAGCATGTATCGGCACCCGGGGTCAGCCAGACAGCACGCCAATCAACGCATGCTGTTGCCACCACCATAATGCCGTCATTGCAAAGCTCAGCAGTGTGGCATTTTTTTTGTGTGTCTGCCTCTGACAACAGCGATTGTCACAAATATTTAGACAGCACTCCTTAAGTGGTGATAATTAATGATTTTATTTCATGTCATTTCAGCCAGAATAGGTGGTATGTCAGTTGCAACGTTAATAATCGCCCTTCATCAGGCTGACAAGACATAATATACAAAAAGAAAAATTCATATGGTGGCCATCAAGATCAATAATACATGATAATATAAATAGGTGCACAAATAAATGATTATACAGCTAAAAATATATAACATGAAAAGAGGGCTATCTGGAGGTTTCATATGATAATATTACAGTCACATATTTAATACATATTCCAAAGAGCTAAATTATATTCAGTAGCACTGGGAGCAACTGTGCTAGGTACATAAGTGCTAATGCTGTGCGCGGTGTAAACTGCGGCCAAGAAGGATGGGATGGCCCCAGAGTATACTAGCACACAGAGACATCTATTGTGGCAATAAGTCATTTACTTTCTGTTATGGCAGCAAGCCATATAAATACTGGTATTAGCTGGCGGGGTAGTCAGGGCACACCTGCGGCAGAGAGCTGCCACCGGTTAGTCCCAAGTACCACACCACCCAACAAGACTGAGACAACATGAGACAGTGTATGAGAAAGAAACAAGAATAAAACTCCTAGGAGTGCATAATTAAAGATCTGAGGACACTTACAGTTCTGGAGGTGGAGCTTTAGAACACAACCCGGACGTGCACCCACCCTTGCCATTCTATGAAAAGAGTGCTGTGGCCTACTTACCTGTAAAGATCTGACAACAGCGATGCCATTTGCAACCTGTGCCAAAAGAAACTGAGTCGTGGGAAATCCAAAACCCACCTAGGTACAACTGCTTTTCGAAGGCACATGATCGCACATCACAAACGCCTATGGGATCAACACATGATGACGAGTAGAAGCAGCACACAAGCTCAAAGCCACCATCCTCCTCCTGGTCCAGCATCTTCAGCCACGTCAACCACTGCTGTCCTCCTTGCCCCCTCTTAACTACCCGCCACTCCGCCTCTCACCTTCAGCAGTTCCATCTCATCTGCCCACAGTCAGGTGTCTGTAAAGGAAATGTTTGAGCGTAAGAAGCCAATGTCACAGAGTCACCCCCTTGCCTGGCGTCTGACAGCTGGCTTGACGGAACTCTTAGCCCGCCAGCTTTTACCATACCAGCTGGTGGAGTCTGAGGCCTTCAAAACATTTGTCACTATTGGGGCACCACAGTGGAAGGTACCCAGACAAATTTTTTTTTTCAAATAAGGCAATCCCAAACCTCTACTCAGTGATTGAAAAGGAAGTCATGGCATCTCTGGCATACAGTGTTGGGGCAAGGGTCCATCTGACCACTGATACCTGGTCTGCAAAGCACGGTCAGGGCAGGTATATCACCTACACTGCGCATTGGGTCAACCTGCTGATGGCTGCCAAGCATGGAATGCGTGGCTCTGCAGCGGAGTTGGTGACACCGCCACGACTTGCAGGCAGGCCTACTGCCACCTCCTCTACTCCTCCTACTCCATCCTCTTCCATAACCTCCTTGGCTGAGTCCTCTTCTGCTGCGGCGTCTGGCTGCACATCAATTGAATCCCCCCAGCTCCCCAGGGGCTATTCCACATCCTGGATACAACAGTGTCACGCTGTCTTTGGGCTGACTTGCCTGAAAGCAGAGAGCCACACCGGACCAGCACTCCTTTCCACCCTGAACGCACAGGTGGATCAGTGGCTGACCCCGCACCAACTGGAGATCGGCAAAGTGGTGTGTGACAATGGAAGCAATTTGTTGGCGGCATTGAATTTGGGCAAGTTGTCACATGTGCCGTGCATGGCACATGTGTTGAATCTCATCGTACAACGCTTTGTGTCTAAGTACCCAGGCTTACAGGACGTCCTCAAGCAGGTCAGGAAGGTGTGTGGCCATTTCAGGCTTTCCTACACGGCCATGGCACACTTTTCAGACGTTCAGAGACGAAACAGCATGCCAGTGAGGCGCTTGATTTGCGACAGCCCGACACGTTGGAATTCAACACTCCTAATGTTTGACCGCCTGCTCCAACAAGAAAAAGCCGTCAACGAGAATTTGTATGACCGGGGTGCTAGGACAGCCTCTGCGGAGCTGGGAATTTTTTTGCCACGTTACTGGACGCTCATGCGCAATGCCTGTAGGCTCATGAGTCCTTTTGAGTAGGTGACAAACCTAGTCAGTCGCACCGAAGGCACCATCAGCGACCTCATCCCATTTGTTTTCTTCCTGGAGCGTGCCCTGCTAAGAGTGCTGGATCAGGCTGTAGATGAGCGTGAAGAGAAAGAGGAAGAGTTGTGGTCACCATCACCACCAGAAACAGCCTTGTCATCATCGCTTGCCGGACCTGCTGCAACACTGCAAGAGGAGTATGAGGAAGAGGAGTCAGAGGAGGAATGTGGCTTTGAGGAGGAGGAAGACCACAGCAGGCATCCCAGGGTGCTCGTTGTCACCTATCTGGGACCCGTGGTGTTGTACGTGGCTGGGGGGAAGAACAGACCGTCAATGACATCAGTGAGGAGGAGGAACGGGAAATGAGTAGCTCGGCATCCAACCTTGTGCAAATGGGGTCTTTCATGCTGTCATGTCTGTTGAGGGACCCTGGTATAAAAAGGATGAAGGAGAACGACCTGTACTGGGTGGCCACGCTACTAGACCCTTGGTATAAGCAGAAAGTGGCGGAAATGTTACCAAATTACCAGAAGTCAGAAAGGATGCAGCAGTTCAAAACCAAACTAAAAAATATGCTTTACACAGCTTATAAGGGGGATGTCACAGCACAACGGGAATCTAACAGGGGAAGAGGTGAAAGTAATCCTCCTCCTACCACGACCACGGCAGCAAGGACAGGACGCTTTACAGATGTGTTGTTGATGGAGGACATGCAGAGCTTTTTCAGTCCTACAGCCCTTCGGGATCCAGCCTTAGAGAACGACTCGACCGACAGGTAGCAGACTACCTCGCCTTAACTGCAGATATCGACACTCTGAGGCGCGATGAACTCCTTGACTACTGGGTGTGCAGGCTTTACCTGTGGCCTGAACTATCACAGTTTGCGATAGACCTTCTGGCCTGCCCCGCTTCAAGTGTCCTGTCAGAAAGGACCTTCAGTGCAGCAGGAGGCATTGTCACTGACAAAAGAGGTCGCCTAGGTCAAAAAAGTGTTGATTACCTCACCTTCATTAAGATGAATGAGGCATGGATCCCGAAAGGACTGACAGTAGGGGATACGTTTGACTAACAAAAGGCCTGATGACATGCCTTGGCCTCAAAATGGTCCCCACGCTGCTGTATTTAATGTCTGCATACCGGATGACTTTCGTGAATTCTCCGCCACCAACTAGGGTTCAAGCCGCAATGTTTTAGTCACCTTTCTACCTGGAAAACATCAGCGGCTGCAACAATACCTCTTCAGGCATGTGTACATGCCTAATTTTTCTGGCCTCTAGTGCTGCACTGTGGCTGAAAAAAACAAAACAAAAAAAAGGCACATACATGTCAATTCTCCTTTGTGATCGGTACCTTGTTGTGGTGAAGGGGCTTGCGTATCACAATGAAGCGATCATCACCTCTATGAGTGTGTTGGCAATGTTGCCACACCCCAGATAAGGCCGTTGCTTCATTATGATCAGACTAAAAGCGATCGGCTGGCTAATTTTTCATAGAAAAAACATTATTTATATTTTTTTATTTTTTTAAGTTGTATGGGTTTTTAATACATAAAATAAAAAATCATAATAAAGTCTCTTAATAGTTTATTAGAAATAATGCAGACAATTTAAAAAATCCCCATCAATTCCAATACAAAGCAAGTACAGAGCTCAGAACAAAATTATTTCAAGATGTTGTTAATTTGACAATGATTAATCAATTCGACACACGTCCCCGGATAGGGGACGCAACAGGGATTAAACTGATGAGAATAGTACTACAGAAAATACCACTCATATCAGGTGTGACAGTAAATTGAACGGCGCAGATGCAGTGACCATGGCGTGGATTCAAACAAAGGGGAGGGAGCCAGCGTTTTTTTAACCATCTCCCCGTTCGAAAAATCTATTTAAGAAAATGGACCCCAGATTGGGGATGTCACGTAACAGGGATTAAACTGATGAAAATAGTACTACAGAAAATACCACTCATATCGGGTGTGACAGTAAATTGTACGGCGCAGACGCAGTGACCGTGGCGTGGATTCAAACAAAGGGGAGGGTGCCAGCGTTTTTTTTACCATCTCCCCATTCGAAAAATCTATTTAATTCACCTTTCGGGGATCCTTGGTGTTGTACGTGGCTGGGTGGAGGAAGAAACCTTCAATGACATTAACGGGACATGGCTAGCTTGGTATCCAACCTTGTGCAAATGGGAAGTTTGCTGTTGGGCAAATGGACTGTTTGCGGTTGTTTGCGGTGCATTAAAAGGGGAGTTTGGTCTGTCAATGTCTGTGAAGCGGGCGTAACCCTTACACTACCTGATCGATACAACATCAGACCTGATCGTATACACACACTGGATGTTTTAAACCACGTTGTTCCCAAAAAATTAGGATTGTTAGGTGATTTATGCCCTTTATGGATTAAAATCCAACTCTGCGTCAACTATGTAATTTTCCATGGGAGTTTTGCCATGGATCCCCCTCCGGCATGCCACAGTCCAGGTGTTAGTCCCCTTGAAACAACTTTTCCATCACTACTGTGGCTAGAAAGAGTCCCTGTGCGTTTTAAAATTCGCCTGCCTATTGAAATCAATGGCGGTTCACCTGGTTCGCCCGTTCGCAAACATTTGAGGAAATTTGCGTTCTCCGTTCGCGAACGGAAAATTTTATGTTCGCGACATCTCTAGCCCTGAGTACATGGGTACTTTAAAGATAGTGTCATCATGATGCTTCCCGATTACATGCCCTACTTCTTATTGTCATATTCCCCCTTCTCCATCCCTCTGCTGTGGACCCTCAAATCTTCTCTTGATTATATTATCTGTACAATTCGGTAATGGCATTTAAGCATTTGCTGGTGGGTTCCCACCACAAATTACAATTTATTGCTAAACACCTTAGATATGGTAGATTCTTCTAACAAAATTTCTAAAGTCACATAATTAAAACATAAAAGTAAAGAGCATATTGACCACAGGATACAATAATTAGAAGGAATATAAAACAAGCAGAAGCTTACATACAATGGTAAGAGTAATGACTGAATCTCAGTACCCATGTTAGTATCTATTCTATACAATATAATAAAATGCATTACATAATGTATCATGTTACCTGAAGACATAATGTATTTTAACAACAAAACCTTTTGAATGTGATGACTAATAAAAGGTGACCATTTCCCTTTGTACTGAGTAGTTTCGCGACTTATTTTCTGTAACAAAAGCTTTGAAAAGATATAATGGAGAAGAAAGTAACAGCAGACAATCTGCTATCGCATTACTTTCCATTATATTATATAAGCCGTCTCAAATGTACAAAGTACAGCAGCAGAAAATCATTTGTTTTGGATTACTTTTAGCTAAAATGAATAATACCAACAGCAGAAGAAAAGTTATATTTTACTCAGTCCTTTATGGTTGTATTTTATAGATTCTATTGTTTATGTAGGCTTAAACAGTATATAAATTCATGGATCCCATTAGCACTTGTTTCCTCTCTCCTCTGACTGAAGGGGTTTCTTCATCTGACTCCATTATGCTAGGAGCGTTCATTATCTTTACCCTATTTGCTCTGGCTTTATGCCACGACAGCGATGAAAGTCATGGTAAGATGGAAAGTTTGTATTTTTATATACTATAATATATTGTGTATATCTAATCTATCTATCTATCTATCTATCTATCTATCTATCTATCTATCTCTATAGTTGACTATTATAGGAAATACAGCTTTATTATAATTCTTAACTTATTTTAAGTATCATTGTTTTATTTTCTGTGATATACTGTAATATTATTATCCATTGTTGTCAGAGTATGTTGGTGAGGCGAAGCGTGGTCACTGCCCACATGTCTCCAGTAATGTTTCTGTTGCGGCCTGTGCCACACTATGCCCAAACTGCACATTTGAAAACTGCTCAATAGACACCAACTGTACAGGAGCCCAGAAGTGCTGTCAGACTGCCTGTGGACAAAAGTGTGTGGATCCTGTGTTTAGTGAGTAATTTTACAATATAAAGACACTATTAGTAAAATTTAATATTGACAAATACCTAGACATTATAACAGTCCATCTAGATTAAAGGGAACCTGTCATGTGGATATTTGATTATAATCTAACTAATTATTGTGATGAATACCACACCTCGTGCCCGCTGGACGTCAGCCACGTCGAGCTCACGAGATCTGGTATGATCACGGGTTTATCAAAAACGTGAAGTTACGCCTCCAGTGGAGCATGTAAGGTCAGGTTGGTATAGTTTGCACACACACCCCCTGTCTACGCGGGCACAGAGAGGCAACAAGCTGAGAGAGCCTTTTCACTACCGCAGTGAAAACAGCACGCCCTCAGCCCGGGTAACTGCCACCAGTCTCATTTGATATAAGCCCGGTCCGCTAACGGGATTATATAGGGTCAGAAACCAACCCGCGGTAGCTTATAACTAGGCCAAAACACGGACGTGGGGATTCGTGATCGAGATACAAGATAGCACAAGATTAAATTATAGATTTAATAGCCGTATGGGCACACTAGATTTAACACAATATATACAGACAATAAATACAGTGGTCTGAGGTTACAGATACAGGTTTTATGGTTACAACAGGGTTAAGCAGTTTAACAGTCAGTTACCGAGTATGATGAAAGTTCCTTTGAGATGTTCCTTGCTGGAGTCCACATGAAGGGCCGTGAGCTCAGCTATTTCCTGGGTCCCTCTAAACACATGTGTAGGATGTGACCCCTCTTCAGAGAAAGACCCGCCTACTTGCTGGCACCAGACTTTTAACCTGCAGCCGGCCCCTCCCCTACCTGCCTCAGGGAGGGGTCCACTCCCCCTCTTCTGGGCTGGCAGCAAATGACCCACAAACCCTTTATTTTAGGCTTCATAGCTCCAGACCAGAGGGTCACAGGGAGATGGTTCTGGGACTAATGGACCTGCCTGGGTTCCGGCTACAAGTAGAGCCCAAACCTGGTACCGTTATGTGGTTTCTACGGGGAGATATGGGTATCTCCCTACCCCGACCTTGTCCTAGTAAACAAAGACCATGGGAACGTACCTCGTGGCCACCGGGACACAAATATGTATCTGTTTTGCGCCTGCGATGGCCAGGCGATTCATAATTCCTTATGAAAGGTAGGTGCCAACATGTCTGGGAAGTCTCATTGATCCTGGGGAAGGGTGGATACCCTATGCTGGGGGTTTTCCTGCAAGATTCAGTTGGCTCCAAACTGGTGCACGGAGGTGTGACCTTCTCCTTGAAGCCTGGACCCCCTGGGGGCCCCTGTGCTCTTGCCAACTGACACTCAGATGGCTGGGGGGGGGGTGGAAACCCATTTTGCATGTACACTGAACATGCCAAGAGGTGCATCAAATTACACTCAGGGCTGGGGCTTTGAAGCAGGGCCCTCCTGTGGAGTTCCCTACTTCTGCTGTCTGTCAGCACATGGGGTGTGTGAGGGCATGGCTGACAGTAAATATTAATCCATATTCCTCACAATTATATACAATCATTAACTACTAAAAAGTGCCTTAGATGTATTCACTTACTGGTGTGACAGATAGTTACCTCATAATATACACACAAAGACGCCACATGCCACATGCTAATGAGCTGATTTAAGTCCAGCGTGATGTCAGTGAGTCCAGCGTTTTTTTTAATTCAGAGCTATAGCCACTCCCCTGACCACCTGTTGCTGAGTCATATGGAAAATAACTGTCAATCAGCAGCAGGTGGGCGGGGAGAGTCAGGAGCTCATGAATATTCAGGACTCATCATTATGAGCTGGAGCTTTTCAATACAAGATGTTGGCAGATTGACTGGGTCAATTAAAGAAAGTGACGCAGCATTTTGCTAAGAGAATCAGTCACTTATTTATGTTGCCCTTAGGACACCATAAAACTGGTGACAGGTTCCCTTTAAGTCACTACATTAAAGGGACACTACCATCCAATTTTTTTTAGCTTATATTAGTTTATATATGAATATTCTATGTATTTTTATTTTACAAAAAATTGGAAAATGGTTTTCTGGATAAAATTTGCTTGAAGTCACTCCGTGTATTCTTCTTTGTGTCCTGGCTTTTTCATGTCCTCCTTTGTTTTTGGACTTTAAAATTCTAAAAACAAATTTCTATGAATATTGCGTTCATTAAAAATATCTCTTTCTGACAGCACCCTTTAATGTTAATACAGTTCAAAGTTAGGGCTCTTTCACACTTGCATTCTTTTCTTCCGGCATAGAGTTCTGTCGTTGGGGCTCTATGCCGGAAGAATCCTGATCAGGATTATCCCAATGCACTCTGAATGGAGAGAAATTTGTTCAGGATGCATCAGGATGTCTTCAGTTCAGGACTGGAACGTTTTTTGGCCGGAGAAAATACCGCAGCATGCTGCGCTTTTTGCTCCGGCCAAAAATCCTGAACACTTGCCGCAAGGCCGGATCCGGAATTAATGCCCATTGAAAGGCATTGATCCGGATCCGGCCTTAAGCTACACGTCGTTTCGGCGCATTGCCGGATCCGACGTTTAGCTTTTTCTGAATGGTTACCATGGCTGCCGGGACGCTAAAGTCCTGGCAGCCATGGTAAAGTGTAGTGGGGAGCGGGGGAGCAGTATACTTACCGTCCGTGCGGCTCCCGGGGCGCTCCAGAGTGACGTCAGGGCGCCCCACGCACATGGATGACGTGATTGCATGGCACGTCATCCATGCGCATGGGGCGCTCTGACGTCATTCTGGAGCGCCCCGGGAGCCGCACGGACTGTAAGTATACTGCTCCCCCGCTTCCCACTACTACTATGGCAACCAGGCCTTTAATAGCGTCCTGGCTGCCATAGTAACACTGAACGCATTTTGAAGACGGATCAGTCTTCAAATGCTTTCAGTTCACTTGCGTTTTTCCGGATCTGGCGTGTAATTCCGGCAAATGGAGTACACGCCGGATCCGTAGAACGCAAGTGTGAAAGAGCCCTTAAACTAATAATTGTAATTTAAGGGTGAGATTTACAGTAGGCCTGAGCACACCTGCTGAAAGGACATTTTATTTATCAATTCAGTGAGCAATGTGCATTTATTAGTAAATTATGCATATTTATAGAAAAATTACGCACTCACATTGTTATGAGTAGAGATGAGCAAATTTAATATTTTGAAATTCGTTCACATTTCGTTTAGTGGTAAAAGGTGAATTGCGTTATGGATTCCGTTACCACGGACCATAACGCTATTCTATGACGGAATGCATAACGGAATGCCTTTAGAGGCTTTCCGTTATTCATTCCATCATAATAGAAGTCTATCGGCTGCAAAACGGATCCACCCCGTTTCCATTATGTAGAGAAGTCCTCTCCTGCATAACGGAAACGTCATAGAAATGCGTTATGGCCCGTGGTAACGGAATCCATAACGCAATTCTGCTTTTTCCACCAATCGAAGTGTGAACGACTTGAGGATAAGGCTGAACATACACTTTAGGAAGCTGTCAGCTTACAACTATTTTCCTTGATCATTTTTGGGCATTGGTCAATACACAAATAGGATCAGTCATGTTGAAATCCAATCAGCTCCTTCTTTCCTGCAACATCTGCTGTTGGGAAAAAGATGAGAAATCATCATCCATATTTCATAATCCCCTGGTCCTTCGTGCCAAAATTGACAAGTTCGTAAAACATTAATGGGGTAATTTATGATAAGATATACACCAATCTTTGGCGTATATCTGTTGCAGATTCAGTTGCAAAGGGGATTTGCAGCCAAATCTGCGACTTCTTCCCCATCCATGCCACGTATGCCACTTATATAAAAGAAAGCATGGCATGGCACAAGGGAGCTGGCATAGATTTAGGCTGGCAGAAGATACACCTAAGTTATGTAGAGGCAGGTGCCAATGCAGAGTTGTTAAGACCAGCGTTTTAATAAATGACACCATGAGTGATTGTGTATTGCCAACATAGTAGAAGAAAACCCAGGGAGAGATAAGTTAATGGTGGCAGAGGGTGCTAGTTGCTGTAAAAAACTTACTGATGTGTTTTACATTATTTTGTGTGCTACAGGAGACAAACATTTTAAAGTAATACATGGCTTAAGATGATTTTTCTTAACCACTTCACATCTGGCCCATTTGTCCCCTTCCTGACCAGGCCTAATTTAGCAAATCTAACATATCTAACTTTATGTGGTAATAACTTTGAAACGCTTTTACTAATCCAAGCCATTCAGAGATTGTTTTCTCGTGACACATTGTACTTCATGCTAGTCATAAATTTGAGTCAATATATTTCACCTTTATTTATGATAAAATCCCAAATTTACCAAAAAATTTTAATTTTTTTTCACATTTTCAATTTCTCTGCTATTAAAACAGAAAGTAATACCTTAGAAGGCTTAGAAGTTTAGAAGCAATTCTTAAAAGTTTTAAGAAAATTGCCAAAACCCACTTTTTAAGGGCGAGTTCAGGTCTGAGGTCACTTTGTGGGGCCTACATAGTGGATACCCCCATAAATGACCCCATTGTAGAAACTAGACCCCTCAAGTTACTTAAAACCGATTTTATAAACTTTGTTAACCCTTTAGGCGTTCAACGAGAATTAAAGGAAAATGGAGATCAAATTTTTAAATTTTACTTTTTGGGCAGATTTTCCATTTTAATCAAATTTTTTCTTTAACACATTGATGGTTAACAGCCAAACAAAACTCAATATTTATTAACCAGATTCTGCGGTTTACAGAAACACCCCACATGTGGTCATAAACTGCTGTAGGGCACACGACAGGGCGCAGAAGAAAAGGATGCCATGTCCCATTTGAAGCCCCCCTGATGCACCCTTACAGTAGAAACTCCCAAGAAGTGACCCCATTTTGGAAACTAGGGGATAAGGTGCCAGTTTTATTGGTACTATTACTGGGTACATATGATTTTTTGATCATTCATTATAACACTTTATGGGGCAAGGTGACCCAAAAATTGGTTGTTTTAGCACAGTTTATTTATTTATTTATTTATTTTTACAGCGTTCATCTTAGGGGTTCGGTCAAGTGACATTTTTATAGAGCAGATCGTTACGGATGTGGCGATACCTAATATGTTTCCTTTTTCTTATTTATTTAAGTTTTAACACAATAATAGCATTTTTGAAGAAAAAAAATTATGTTTTCATGTGTCCATGTTCTGAGAGCTCAAGGTTTTTGTTTTTTTTAGCGATTTTCTTATGCTGGGGCTCATTTTTTCCGGGATGAGGTGACGGTTTTATTGGTACCATTTTGTGGGACATACGCCTTTTTGATCACTTGGTGTTGCACTTTTTGTGATGTAAGGTGACAAAAATGGCTTTTTTTGACACAGTTTTATTATTTATTTTTTTACGGTGTTCACCCGAGGGGTTAGGTCATGTGATATTTGTATAGAGCTGGTTGTTACGGATGTGGCGATACCTAATACGTATACTTTTTTAAATTTATTTCACTTTAACACAATAATAGCATTTTTGAAACAAAACAAATGATGTTTTAGTGTCTCCATGTTCTGAGAGCTATAGTTTTTTTTATTTTTTCAAAGATTTTCTTATGTAGGAGCTCATTTTTTGTGGGATGAGGTGACGGTTTTATTGGTACCATTTTGTGGGACAAACTCCTTTTTGATCACTTGGTGTTGCACTTTTTGTGATGTAAGTTTTTTTTATGGTGTTTATCGGACTGGGTCGATCATGTGATATATTTATAGAGCCGACCATCATGGACGCGGCAATACTAAATATGTCTATTTTATAAAATTTTTCTATTTTTACCTTTTTTTTTATTCCTTACTTGGAGAATTACAGTTACAGGGGAAATACACCCCCCAGAGAGGCTGTACAGCGCAATACAGCGCTGTACAGCCTCAGTGCAGGGCTGATCGAGGTCTCTGAAAGACCTCACAGCTCCTGCACTCTCCTGAATCACATGACCGCCGGGCCGGAACAGGAAGCGCATAGCGCTTCCTGCTCTGTATACACAGTGCTTAGTGAGCACTGTGTATACAGCGATCTAGAAGGCAGGAACACCTGGGAACTATCCCTGCCTTCTCAAAGGGTTGCCCTGCTGTCACTGACAGCGGGCAACCCGATCTGCAGCTGCACGATTAGCGTGCAGCCTGCGATCTCTGAATGGACGTTCAGGAACGTCCCTTCAGAGATATAAAACCACCTCCCGGATGTTCAGGATCGTCTATTCAGAGATATAGAACCACCTCCCAGACGTTTTTAGTCTGTGGGCGGTCGGGAGGTGGTTAATGATGAGTTAAAGGGATCAGATAATAATAATAATAATAATAATAATAATAATGAGACTACAGATTCTTGAGGTATACTGTAATGCATGACTTTGGGTTATGTCTAAGGACGTTCCCCTGGCAGTCCCCTGGTTATCATCCTTTAACCCCTACACAGGGATCTACACTCTGCAGGGGAGCCGCATGGCTGCTACCTCTTGATATAGTCCTGGTGTAGTTGATGGCTGACCCAAGGGGGTCAGCAGGGGAATAGTAAGGAGAAGCAGGGGAAGTGACTGCTTTGGGACGCAAAATCAGAAGAAAACCCACCCAGGAGGAGGACTAAAAGATTTTATTGTCAGGTCCCCCTCAGCAGTATTATACAGAGACACTGTAGGAAATGGATGGAGTGGCTGCTCGGCCTTGTCTGAGAGAGTAATCTTGATTAGCCACAGGAGTGTGGTCCGCTCTCCTTCTCTTTGCAAGCTTCATTTTAGATATAGGTGTGGGTCCCAGAGTAGGTCCTAGTGATATGCCCCCAATGTATGAGATGACACAACCCCTTTAAGTACATCTGTGATTTAATAGTTTTGCTGGAAGTACTCCTTAACATATCTAGAACTATAATAGTTGTAGAATAATGGATAACTGAGTAATAACTCTGTTTACTGCTAGAAATGCCTTGCGATGAGGATAATGACTGCCCAGGGACACTAATCTGCTGTGAAAAGAGCTGTGTAACAGTGTGTGTGCATAAACCACCCAAGAGACACGAATGGGCCTAGTAAGTAAAATCTTCTTATGCTTTAAATCACACTTACCGTATTTTTCGCCCAATAAGACGCACTTCCCCCCCAAAATGGGGGGAAAACACTAGTGCATCTTATGGGGTGAATACAGGGCAAAAAAATATTAAATGTGTGGCACATTGCTTGTGCACGGTACATCGCAGGATGCGCTGCATATAAACAGCAGCCTGTGATGTACCAGACATCCGTGTTACAGTACCTAAAGAGGGAGAGCAGCGCGGCCGCAGCGCGTGCTTGTTGATACGGACAGCCGCTGGGTGGTAGGGTCAGATGGTGTGGCTGATGCAGGGTGATAGAGAACGGCCGGCCCCGTCTGGTGGCGCTTGACAGGGACTGGCCAGCAGATTTGCAGGGAGAAGTTGATGGGAGCAGGGGAGCAGATGGGGGGCTGAGCAGGCTTTCCTGCCACACATGCTCTGCCTCTAAGTCTTCACACATGCCTGATCCTGTGTACGTGCCCTAGAAGCTATTGAGTGGCATGGAAGCTTATAAGAGGCTGGGGGCTGATAAGAGGTATAAGGGCTAATAGGAGGCATGGGGTCTTATAGGAGGTATGGGGTTTTGTAGGAGGCATGGGGTCTGATAGAAGGCATGGGGGCTGATGATAAGATGCATGGGGGCAGATCTGAGGTCTGAATGGGGGTCTTATTTAGATCTGGGCTCTTATCTGAGGTCTGATTAGGGGTCATTCACTTTGGGGTCTAAGTCTTATTGGGGTCTGATTGTTGGTCTGACCTGAGGTCTAATGAAAAAAAATATGTTCTTATTGTCCTCTTCTAAAACCTAGGTGCATCTTATGGGCCGGTGCGTCTTATAGGGTGAAAAATGCGGGTATTTTCTCCAGGTTCAAATTCACATTAATAATATGTGTTTTTCTTTTTAGCAAAGAAAGGGATTGGAAGAAGCAATCAGGATTGTTTCAGTTTCCAAGGAAGAAAGACTAATCTTCTACACGAAAAATTAGCTTAGCTTGAATTAGCAGACAAATAATAAAATTGATTGAAAAAAAGTATTCTATGATATTTTTTCTATGTGAAGAAAACTGCTATTTTTAGTAGTGATTCTAAATGTTGAAACAGCTATAATTAAATAGCTCCCTGTTAAAAAGAGCTTAGGTAGGTGCAGTGCATACTTTGCAACATGTCTGCTATGTTCACAATAGAGAATGTTTTTCACAAGATCAAACTGCTGATGAATGATGTTCCATGTCATGACTGTTATCTGGTTTATGTTTACTTCAAATGGCTTTGTCGTCAGTGGGACAACAAAAGAAGAAACATGTGAAAATTGACATTATTTTTAATCTTTGATAACTATCCACTAATCTATTTGTAAAAAAAAGGTTTATGAAATTTTGTTGACACGGCAGATGATGACATCTACATTCTAAGACCTTGTGCATAATCAAAAATTCTGTTTGGGTATCCAGATTACAGATGAGTTAATCAATTCTAAATGAATCCGATTTGTTACAAAATTTGTCTGCCAAACAACTCAGTTTTGGGGAATTGCTTTGAACGAGTTGCAAAAAAAATAAAATAAAAAACGCTCAGAGCCATTTTACTATGAAAATTAGTGGGGCAAATGACAGGAAGGAAGATGGAGGCTCACAAAACACTGGGGGGGGGGGGGGGGGGCTTAACCTTATTGGCTGAGAGACTGACAGACAGGCTGATCAGCCAAACAAGTTGCAATATTCAGTCAGGTCCTTCAGTTCAGAAGAATTTAACACCATTCTGTTCTCAGCTGTGGATGTGTCTGTCAAAAAACAAACAATAGCAAACTCAAGCCAGTTACTAGGAACACTATAGGGACACTATGGGAAGAGAATATGGAGATATAATTTGGTAGATTCAGAGTTTTGCCAGGGAAAGTGAAAGGAATCCATGTTCTTTTTAATGTCAAAAACAAATTCTGAATTTTGCTGAAGTTTTGTTTCTCTGTTAGGAAATAGCTCTGATTGCTGTCAAACTAATTGCTGTTAAGTTTCTTTTCTCTGTAACCCTGAATTTTATCTTTGGCACTACTCCCGGACAATATTCCTAATATGGAAGTTCCGTTTTTGTTTCTCTTTCACTGTCTGTAGAATAGAGCGTGTTAATATGATAGGTTGAATACATAACTTACGATGATATGCTAATAAAGGGGGTAAAGCCCCCTCTATATAACCTGTGTGCATTAAAAATAAACCTCAGAGTGTTCATTCAGTACATCACTGTTGTGTCTTTTATTACCTACTGAGTGAAGCGCTCTCCTGACGTCAGAAAAGGACTCAAACCAAGCCGATACTAGAAGTTTGGTGCCAGGGGTACCAAGTGGGACTTTGAGATTCCTATCAGTTTGGGGGCTCGTCCGGGATCGAGAAGGTCATCGGGTTTGGTAAGAAAGGCATCTGTTATTGTCCTCTGGCCGATCCGACGACCACGTCTCGATCTAGTAAGTAGAACCTACAACTTCTAGTATAATTACTGTATCAGGGATACAGGGAACAGACTCCGGGAGTCTGGGGGAGTGACCCGGGCACTCCGGGAGTCCGCCGTGAGGATCACTCAGAGAAAATATAGTGCGCACTAGATAATATTGTCTCAGGGAGACAAGGATGGAGCTTGGTTTGACTCTTTTAAAGTTGTTTTAAAGTATAAGATTATTAGAGTTGAGATAAGGATACTGATGTCCGGGTGGTAAGTGTACGGACTGAAGTTCACTATTTGCATAGAGTTTTAAGGACATTGCATTGTTGTTTTACTGTGTTGCGGAGGTCTGCAATACGCCCCACCCCCGGCTAGGAGCAATCCATTAACCCGGGGATAGGTAAACAAGTGGCAGACCAAAGCAACAAATTATATGTTTGATGAAACTCTCTGATATTTTGTGATCAGACCTGAGTCCTTTGCCTAGTTGACAGGATTAATTTGTCAAATCCTTAACGCTTCAGTACAGCTAGTTCTAGGAAAGTAGCATCATTAAAATATCAGATGGAATGGGGTCACAAGAGTCTAAAACAAATTATCCCAAACCTGAGACGGGCGAAACATGCAAAGTTTATGTTGCACGGTGTAGTCCCATAAATTACTTCCTAGTTAACCCATGGGTGGATAATTTAGCTGGATGGACTGAGTCATTGCAAGCTGCTAGCCCCTTTTCCCAGGGACGGCGATAATAGCCCGTACTACATGGACATGATAAAGGGTCTTTGTCTGGGAGACAAAGAAGCATGGCCACATTTTGACCGTCCTAGGATATGGATTACATGATACAAAGGGGTAGGGAATCCTGCAGAGTAAGTGATGTTATATGTGTAATATTATTATAGAAAAAAAAAAAAATTGTTCAATAATTTTCTTTCCCCATGTGAGAATCCAGCTTTTAACAAGAATTATTATATATGTACAACATTAACTAAGAACACCTGGCATATAAAATGATTTGGGTTTAACAAAATGACTGTATGATTAAAACATGTTTATTGTCTTCTTATAAGAGTTGATTAATCACAGAGTTAAGATCAGAAAACATTGGAAAACAGCACAACAACGAGATATACTATTAGCAATTCTGTGTGTGGTGTGGCTATCTGTTTCCAGGAAAGCTGTGTTTGTCTGTGCTGCAAGTTTTGGGATGAAACAAAGACAATTGTGTGATTAGGTTGGAAGACAAATGATTCAGTGGTATGTGAATGGGTGTGGCTCTGAGTTGTAGGGGAGTTGAAAGTGTGAAAGAGCCCTAATGGATGCTTTTAGAAGAGCTGTATATGAATGTGTATGGAGTACGATATCTGTTTTCATATAATATGCGCATTGAGAATTTTATTTTTCTTGGAAGTTTTTGGTTTTTATTGGTGCCAACAGCATTGATCAAGCTGTACATTTTTTATTATTATTGAAGTCAAAGAAAAGTTTTTATGGGTCTTTTGTTTGTTTATGTCTATATTGTCAGATATGTTTGTTTCAATGTTTGAAGTTATGTGTTACATGTTAAGTGTTGTGCTGGACATCAGAGCTCTGTCCTCATGGGCAGCTGGGAATCTAATGACAGAGTAGGAGGACCACAGCATCCGACTAAAAGGGGTGGACTTAGATGACTGAGAGTAGGATTCATGGTAGATAGCAGTGCAACCTCAAGTGTGTTAAGTAAAGATTTGTTCATTAAGCTTGACTTACAAGTGTCAGCCAAAAATCTGGGCATAAGAGTACACTCAGATCTCATTTCAATCTCTACACCAGTGCCACTGATTCTTGCAAACATACAGAACCACCCAGAACTTAACAACATTAACCCTGCATTATGGTCTTCACATGAATATGACACAGGATTCATAGATTGCACACCTTACAAAGCTACTGTAAAACCAAGTGTCATTTCCGTCTTCCAAAAACAATACCTACTGCCAAAAGAGAAACTCGATGGACTTAGGCCAATGATAAAAGAATTCCTACAAAAAGGGAATCCTGGAAGAGGTGATTTCACCCTACAGCATGCCTGTAAATCCAGTGACAAAGGCAGATGGTGCTACCCGCTTTGTACAGGATTTAAGGGCCATCAACAACATCATTGTGCCTAATAGCCCCTATTGTACCTGACATCACTCAATTATTATCTGCCATTCCAGCAGACGCTGTTTGGTTCAGTGTGATAGATCTGAAAAATGCATTCTTTTCTGTCCCAGTTGACAAGAAGACCAGACTAATTTTTGCTTTTTCCTTTGACAGACGTCAACTGACCTGGGGCAGACCCCAGGGATATGCTGATTCACCTGTAGTGTACAGCATAGTCCTCCAAGTCACGTTAAAACCATGACACCCCCCCAAGGTTCCGTGTTGTTGCAATACGTGGATGATTTACTGTTGTGCAGTATGTCAGTGGAGGCCAACATTGAGGATGGTATAACACTGTTACAATGGTTGTTTGAATGTGTACACAAAGTGGCATTAGGGAAAATGCAATGGTGTAAACAGCAAGTCGAATACTTGGGGTTTGTCCTCACAAAGGGGGAAAGAAGGATCAGTCCAGGGAGAGTTCAGTCTGTAGCGGGCCTGGTCACCCCGCTCTCCAAGAAGGAAATGCTATCCTTCCTTGGAATGATAAACTACTGCAGACAATGGATCCCAGACTGTTCCTACTATGACAATATCTTGAGGCAACACTACAGGACAAACCTGATTTAATAAAATGGTCTTCAGAAATGTACAATGCATTTGATTATCTGAAATGTTCATTAATGTCAAGTCCAGGATTGGGCCTCCCTGACTACAAACTGCCCTTCCACATGTTTGCACGACAAAATTGTAAAACCATGGCGGGTGTACTGACACAAGAACACGGAGGCAAGTTGCGTCCTTGTGTATTTTTCTCAAAGGTAATGCCCACCCCTGTTCAAGGGATGCCGGCATGTCTGTGTTCTCTTGCAGCCTGTGCTATGATGGTAGAGTTGGCAACTCCTTTCACAATGTGACGTTACACCATTTTTGCACACTACACATGATGTTGTAGGCCTACTCAAGGACATCCACACTCAACACAGCAGGCAGCTGAGCTCATTGCACTCACTAGAGCATGTATTCTACATACTGATAAACCTGTCACCATCTATACTGAGAGTAGATACGCACATGGGGTAGTGTGGGACCATGGTATGATTTGACAGAGGAGAGGATTCACGGCAGCAGATGGTAAGGATCATGTCTCACAGGGCAATGCGCTGGCAGATAAGGTGGGCGAAACGAGTGGCCAAATGCAACCCCACAGGTTTGTGTAACCATTGGTAGATGCCATGTTTGGCACCTCCAACCCCTGAGATGTCACAAATGCTTACTTATCTTCAAAGATATGCCACTGAACAGGAACAGCAAGACTGGTGTTATCCAGTATTGCAGAAAAATCCTAGGACAGGATTAGTCTGCAAAGAGGGGGTAGGATATAACAGCATTGAGATACTCATGGGAAGGCCTTTCCCCACCCGCCCGACAATAGTGCAGGAAGGAGACCTTGATTTTATAAGGGAAGAATGTCACCAAATTGATGCAGGTTCTTAATAAAACTGAGGAAAAAGTTGCTTGTAAGTCCCCCTCTCTTCCACAGGAACCCACCCACCCATGCAGGGTGGGGGATGAGGTAGTGATCAAAACACTGAAGAAAGGAAAATCCCAAGGTGACTTCGCATATGGCCCACCCACTACCGTGGTTGCAGTAACCAGAACAGCCATGCTGACTGAACAGTCTTCAACTTGGATCCACGCCACCCGAGTGAAGCTTGTGAGAGCAAGAGAGGAGGCAGGAACGGAGGCAGACAGCCTTGGCCTTGAAGAAGGACAAGAGGTACTAACGGGGGCAGACAGCCCTGACCTCCAACAAGGCCCAGAGGTACTAATGGGGCAGACAGCCCTGACCTCCAACATGATGAGCTCCTCACTCTTTTCTGGAAAATGGTTTAATGTACTGACTAAGATTGCTTCAATATTCTTGTTGATTTTACCAATTAGTAGTATGGGAGAAGTAGCCGCAACTAGCAAGGGCGGCGTCATCACCTTTTGGTATAATTCATCTAACACTCACGTAGCTACCTATACCTTTTGTCTATATTGAAAACATGTTCATATTATAACTACTGTTCCAACAACTATGTAGAAGGACAGGCCTATATATGTGTAACAGACTCATACTGGGGAAAAGGTTGTGCATACTGGGGATAAGTAGGACGGAATACAGGGACTGAATGGGGATATAAACCAGAAAGCGCCCTCAAAAGGAGAGATAAAGATTCTAAGTCCCTTTTGACTAGAATGACACTCCTTGAGAGAGGGACGTGTTATGTGGACACCTCCTCATTGAATTATTGCAAAAAAAGGTCAGCGGAAATGAAAATTGTATTGACAATAGAAAACCCTGGTAAATATGATGAAGGAGATTATGTATTGGGATGGTACTTCCATAAAATGTGGGGAGCTGCGACTTCCCGGGTAACACAAATGTTCAGACTTAGAGATATGTATAAGTCTAAGGAATACCAACCCATCACAGGTGTCCCCAAAAACCCACTAGCTCCACATATAGTTTCTTTAAAAAAAACTAAGGGCCATATCTAATCCCACATATGAGGACACTTTGGCCATGGAGACGGGTTTTTCTGATGTTAATTTGTGGCTGGAGTGGATGAAGTATAGTGCAGCCTCTGTGAATAAAAGTAACTGTTACATATGCGGTGCTGCCAAGCCACACCTAGGTACCGTACCCCTAGTGTTACCAGACAGTGTTGAAGAATGTTTTATTTTTGACTCTTTTTGTTAATATGTCTTAAAACCACAGTGCATGTACAGAATGGAAATCAAAATACCCTCTGTTGTTAAAAAATCCTCGCCCTGGGGCAGGAATCCAGGTAAATCCAGGTAACTACACATGTTACAAAGGTAGTACACATGGGAGGAATGTACAGAATTTCACCAAAGGTTATTGTCACAAATACAGCAATCTGAACATATCCCTCACTCAGAATCAAGTATACTCCATAGGAGATGTGTACTGGATCTGTGGAGATGGAAAAATAAGATCCAGACTGGAAGGTGCCTGGAAAGGTGAATGTGCGCTTGCCAAAGTTATAATGAACATGCACATTTTTACTGAATCAGATATTACAGACAAAGGGGTGCTAAAGATAAACAAAAGAAGCAGCCCCCTTTCAAGTTTTGATCCCCATGTGTATATAGATGCAATAGGTGTTCCAAGAGGGGTCCCAGATGAGTTCAAATCTAGAGATCAAGTAGCCGCCGGATTTGAATCAATATTTCCCATCATTACTGTGAATAAAAATGTGGATTGGATAAATTACATATACTACAATCAGCAAAGGTTTGTAAACTATACCAGAGATGCATTACAAGGGGTAGCAGAAGAACTACAAGCAGACTCAATCATGACATTTCAGAATCGAATGGTGTTGGATATGATTCTTGCAGAGAAGGGCGGAGTGTGCCGAGTACTGACTGATCCAACCTCCTG